>NW_025767338.1:0-600428 GCF_003918875.1 Haliotis rubra | reverse complement strand
ATGGTGGCTGAGTTTCGGTTACGTATTGCTTCTCCTCTCATTTACCGCTGACTAACCCATCTCGAAGTGAGGCTATGGGGCGACCTCCATATGAAATCAACACTTCGTTGTTCTCATACAGTCGGGTTTAGAACCAACAGTCAGCCTCCTAGCCGAGTGCCGACAGATCTTATTAAATCATGAAATCAAAATTACCTTTAAAAGAAAGATGCAGTGAACACCAAGCTATCCACTTCATTCATTTTACTCCATAGAGTGTTATATAGAAACAAAACTTGTAAGACATCACATTAGGGTTGAATTCGAATACATTTTCAATCCAGCATATTAGTGGAGTCCGCATCATAATGAGAATTCCATAGTCACTGAGGCTGGTTTCAGTAACTCTATTCAAAGATGCATTTGCTTCGCATCAATAGACCAAGGTTCGCATCATTTGAACGAGGAACACTTTTCTCATTTACCATGATGGCTTACTCGAGATTCAAAGTGAATGGGAGTCATACAGTCGGGTTTAGAAACCATCAGTCAGCCTCTCCTAGCTGGTGAATGAAATTTAATTCTCACCTTGCATAAACAATATAGTAGCTAAATTAGAGATGTATAAACTTAAAACAGTTAAATAACAATAGGTTTTAAAGCAAAGGAGACAATTCATTCATACCAAGCTTTAACACTACACCTGCCCCTCGCTAACGGTAGGAGAGGAAACTGTGAGCGACATTAAAGTATTCTGTCTCCCGAGAAGCTCGAAAAAACGTCTTCTCGATCCCGACTGACCGCTGATAAAATGACACTTGAAGCAGGTTTTCCATGCAATGTCAACGCTGACAAGCAAGAAGCTGTTTGTCCACGTCCTGACGCCTACTGCTGGAGTGATAAATGAGATAGCGTAAACTTTCATATAAGTCAACAAATAGAAGGGTTCATGTTAGCCACGGGGGTGGCGAGGGTGGCATTCATTCATTGCGTAAGCCTAGTCACCTTAAATGGGTCAGTGAATCACCCTTTATCATTAACTCGGCCAACCGTTACTCAAAGCCCCGTGCTGTGGAGCCAGTGGAATGCGTTGCGAGAGAGATATCTAGATCACACGTTATCGCATAGCAATTCAGAGAGGGTTTGTTTATGATACGTTGGCGCACCCATCTACCAACCATACACAATTCACACAGGGGTGCGAGGGTTTACGCCTCAGCAATTCACAATCTCTCTGTATATCGGTTTGCGGTATACACTGAGTTTACGTAAAATATTCTCAATGTTTAATAAGTTTGAATTGTTTGAGTATGGAAGTCATATTCCTGTATGTGTATTACAGCTTTGTTTATCGTGGACTGATGACAAAGCAAAGTGAAGACTGGCAGTAAGTGAAAGGGTAGTTGAAAGATATGGCTTGGGTGCTGGCACAGTCATTTTCATTATGTCTCAGCCTGTATTGCAAACCTGACAATCGCTCGTCGATTTCAATTCAAACTGGCTAGATGCGACCTACTTTTTTAAAATTTAGCTACACCACATTTTGTGTTGTAATAATGAGTGAATCCATTTTTAACTAATTGCAACCTCAGTAATTGTTGATGCTTCTATAGGTTAGATAAACTCACTTTATGCACTCTGCGATATAAATAAATCAAAACTTGACTGAATGATAATTTTGTAAACACACTAGCCCTAGCCACTGTGTACAAGAAGCAAGCGCAAGGTGGGATGAGAGATGTGTACCGATAGTGTTGAACCAATTTGCTATGACCTCCATAGCCCATAAGCATACACGAGCATGTTAACGTGGTGAGACTGTACATAAACACCAGGCATTGCCAAGTTCAGCTAGAGCTGTGTTAAAGAACAACCATATCTATTTTTGGCGTGACGTCATGAGGCGGAATTAAAGACTGACCAATCAAAATGGCGTGGCACCATCGTCCAGGTGGCGTGGCTCTCTCATTTTACTATCATCCTTCTTCAAGCTGGCGATATTCTTCCCTGGAGTCTCATGCAATCACCACCCTGCAACTACATTAGTGTTATTTCTGTGTAGTTCTGTTCTGACTTTATCAGATTGGTAAATGTGTGGCTACTTGTGCTAGCCCAGACTTAAGCTGGCGAGTTCTCGTGTTCGGCTTTTAGCCCGAGAGCAGAGTCTATTTAAATAACTACCCTGTGAGGTGATTAACCTATACATACCCTAGTAAACTATAATCCCATGTGGCCCATATTTTTGGAAAACGCTACATTTACTAAACTTTCTTTCCCTTGCAGGCGTCTCTGGGGAATTGGAGGAATTGGTTCACTGATGCCATGCTGGACGGCTATTACAGGGTGTATGGGGAGCACGCATGAAGGGGTCCAAAAGATTCTACGAGCGCTACAACAGACATAATGATACCCAGTAACAAAGAGTGGGGGCGCTATGTTTCCCTGTTCAAATATCATCTAAATCTCAGGAAAAGAACCCGGGCGAATTGTTTCACTACTTTATAATAATATAATAATTGTGCATTCATAATGCGCTAAGCTTCAATCACTTGGTGGATGCTCATAGCGCTAACAATCTGACAGGCATTACCCCGGGTAACCCAACCTGCCAGTGAGACGCTAGGTTATTAGTCACATGACTAATCCCACCGGAGTACCAAGCTCTGCTGGATGAACAGAGGCAGGGTACAGACAAAACTCCCCACTTGCCTAAGGTGAGAGCACATGTATGTATCACATGTACTTTGGTGTGGGGCAGGACTGAAGTCCTGGAAACTCTCAGGAGCAAGCTGCGCCAAACACGGTCCACCCATCCAAGGACTCCACCCCTCCATGTACACCTCTCTCAAAATGTTTACAAGATTGACGTCATAAATATGTACATGAGACGGAGTATATACAGAAAAGATAGCATGAAACAGAGTTTTTATTAACTGTTACTGCCAGTGTCGTTGAAATACGTGCATAGAATACATTTGTTTGACTTGTTGATTGTGTTGTGCCAACCTTCCAATTTATTGTTAGTTCTGTGTTCATCATTTTCAAAATAATTCCATGTTGGCAGGGTCCATGGACCTTCTACCCAGGTGGTAGTAACGGAATCCAAATGTATCAAAATAAATGTTTTTAACAGCATTTCAATAATCCTTATACTCCCAATATCACAAAATAATTTGTAAGCTCTCTGTTTCTTTCCGGTATTATTTTTGCATGTTAAACTCCTAAATGGTAATCCTTCCAATCGCATAACGTAGTTTAAAAATAATAGTTTGTTTGCAACCTTAATTCTCTTACAAATTGTTAAAAGACATTCTCTATAATTAAAGTACTTCATTTACTCATGAAACGAACATGGTCACTTGCAAATCACTAAGCAAACATTCTCTTTCACTAATTAACACCGTCACGGTATGTTGAGCACGCGATGTCGACACTCCGGTTTTTATTGTTCTGTCGACGATTAGCAACATCCTATTTTTCATTTGTCGACAGATCTCGTCAGCCGTCCCCAACCCAGGCTTCACTGAGTAAAATCAAACATGGCGCCGGTATTAGACGCAGCTACTCAGGCAAGACTGGAAATGGTATTGGTACTACCCATCTGGCGCAGTTGATTCACGGCTGAAACAACGAAAAGGAATATATTAAAATCTTCTGATCTGATGATTGGTCTTATTTATAGATGTAGGCACATGAAAGAAACTAATTGTGTTAATAGATTCTCAATGAAAGGATACAATCTTGACATATCTGTCTGATGATAAATTCTATTTATAAATGAAAGGCTATAATTTGGAAAGGGCCGTACCGCGAAGCTCTTCTTTGTACAAATTCATTATTACATCAAGACCTATTAAAACAGTTCACAATTTATAATTGGCCTTTGCTCCCTTCTACTGACAGTGAGAAGTGTTCACCCGTGACACTAATTAGAACAGACCATAGTCCCACATCCACAGTCCAGTGACCTTCTAATCCCTTATCCAAACATTCAGATGTGGGGACAGTGAGGTTAAACCCTTAGACTAAGGCTTAGTCTCTGAATATATATAATTTTGATAGTAACAAACAAGCCCATTTATATTGAAAAGGAGCCCTAGGGAGACCAGAGATTAACCTGAGGAAATCTAGACTTGCTTTATTTAGGGCTTTAGCACTGCAGAGAGGGCTTGGCAGTAGGGAAATTAATGTGGTTCAGGGACTGTGAGACAGACTATTAAACCCTGTGCACATCACATTGCCCGCAGCGTGATCGCAGCCGCATTCTACAGGCACGCTTCGGCTCTTCTCAGGCGTACGACATGGCGACAGAGAGCAAGCAAGCCGCATATTCAGTAAGTCACGTTATGATGATTTTGTCTGTGACATCTCGTTGGGGTGTAAAGGCAGAGTTACCAGCTGTATGAAACATGTTTGTGACTCGATAGTTCGGCAATGACGTAGCAGTTGAGTACCTCATATACTATTGTGCGAACGTCTCTGGCTGGCTGTCAGCGTTGCCGTGTTCTACAAATTAACATTAAGGCCCAACAGGGTGAGAATATACTATGTACCATGAGCCCGCGCCGTTAGAATTTGTTGGTTGTGAATTGTAGATTCGTGGTGTGCGAATTAAACAGAGCGGACAAACAGAATGCGTTTTGCTAAGACTGTGAATGTAAGGCAAGGTCACGGGTGCGTTCATCGATCAATGCCATTCCTCCACTGACCTTAAAATACTGATATAATACCGACAAGAATGTGAATTACCGGGCCCAGCAACAGCCAGCGATGGCTGCCCGTAGCTGAGCAATTATCGCACTATATAGCGCATCTATAGAGGCAAACAACCCTTTCCGATCCTATGGGTTTAGGGTTAGGGAATGGCACCCTTTCCGATCCTTAGGGTTAGGTACCCATCCGATCCTTAAGGTTAGGTACCCTTCCGATCCTTAGGGTTAGGAGATTCGATGGCTGTTGTTATCTATGGCCTTTTTCCTGTGTAATATTGAGTGTAGAAGATTTTCACGTTATTGAAAAAGTTCTTGAAGTGTCTCTCTCTCTCTGTGAGATAATCCATAACTTTGTATATGGTATACGGTAAAGATGGCAGAGTAGATCTAGAAATTATTAAGCGACAGAATCTGTAATATGTGACCGGGAGGGTCAGCTATCTACACTACACACAACCAGTATCTTTCACCCTCTATGTCCTCAGGTCAATGACAAGGCCCTGGAGATTGACCTGACAGTGCAGGATATAGTCTGGGAGAAAGACCGACATGGGGAAAGTCTAATGTTTCAAATGTATGAAGGAGTCCGATGTGGCTGCTTCGTAGATCCCGGCAGAGTGAAGAACTTCAAGCTCCGACCTGATGACATCTATTTCCCAGGGTATCTAAGAACAGGTGAGATTTCTGGCTCTGTTTGCCTTTTGTCTTCACAGACGTTTTTATAAGCTGGATATATTCTCTCAATTGTCAGCACTATGTGAGTATTGAATCTTATTTGAAACATCAGGTTAAACGATCAGGTCATGGCATTCTTCAAAGGCATGTATCTGTTTTTGTTTGAATTACTGTTTCTTCAAACACAAGAGACCCGTGAAGATCTGGATTAGAATTGGTCTTCAGCAACCCATGCTTGTTGTAAGCGACTAACGGGATCGGGTGGTCAGGCTCACTGACTGGATGGACGCATGTCATTGTGTCCCAATTGAGTAGATCGATGTTCATGCTGTTGATCACTGGATTGTCTGGTCCAGACTCGATTACTTACAGACCGCTGCCATATAGCTGGAACATTGCTGAGTGCGGCGTAAAACAACATAAAACAACAACATTAAACATCCAACACAAAAGCCCATCAGTGGGTCCATGGTGAGGAGTTAACAGAGACCAGTGTGGTATACAATGGTAACAACATTTCCAATTTCAAAATTGAATTTAAATTTACGAAAAGCTGAACAACAAAAGGTTGACACTATTATAAAAAGTACCGCCTCCGTGGTGTAGTGGTTAGAGCGTCCGCCCGGAGAGCGGAAGGTCGCGGGTTCGATCCCCGACCGCGTCATACCAAAAGACGTTAAAATATGGTACTTGCTGGTCCCTGCCTGGCGCTCGGCATTAATGGGTACAACAAGGACTGGTCGGCTCGGAGTCAGTATAATGTGTCTTGAGTGGGGTATCTATGCTTCACTGCGGCATGGTATCTCAGTGGGCTAGCACTATAAAACCAGCTTAAGTCTGGGATAGAACAAGCAGCCGCACATACACACACACACACGCGCATGCACGTCGTCATATGAGCGATATATTCTCAAGCATGACGTTAAATCCAATTTCACCTGAGAAAGTTTCACCTTATAAAAAGTGAAACTTTCTCAGTTGAAAATACAGTGGAAACCTGATTAGTAAAATTTCAAGGGACTCGCCAAAACTGTTTACTTATCAGGTATTTTACTTATCCAAAGTTATCAAAACCTGCAAATGACAACCATATGCATGTATATGTAAACAGCAGAATTACAGACAACATTGGTAAGTAATATGACCAAGCTACATAAAACTATGAACAACTTATCAGGGTCGGCCTCCAGTTGTCAGTGTATTGTCAACTGCATGACGCCAGCGAGCTGTAAGTAGGATGTTTGTTTGACTGGAGACTGACACGTGCCCCTGATGCCGGATTATGAGGTGATCGCTAATTTAATTACCCGGCCTCTAAGTAATTTACTTCCAGGGACAGTGAGAAAACGTTAAGTTAAGCGGTATTGTTTACTTATCCTAGTTTAGTTAACCGGACTCTAATAGTGATAATGAATTATACAAATTATTTTGAATACAGCTGGTCTTTGAGTATCAATCAACCAAGGTGTTTGTGTTTAATCATTCGTCATTACTGCGACATCACCAAATCAATACGATCACCCTGAAACATGTCACTGTAGTAGATCAAATCTGGGACCAATAACAATCTTTGATGAGTTCGGTGAGATATTCTCCTGGAGCTTGTCTCTGTTGGATAGGCAACCAGTGTAAGGATTTGAGAACAGGAGAGATGTGATCAGATTTAGTCTTCAGAGAAATAATTCTTGCAGCTGTATTCTGTACTTTCTGTAGTCTTGAGATATTGTGTTTGCTGAGGCCGATCAACAGTCCATTGCAGTAGTCTAGTCTGGACATCACCAAATCAATACGATCACCCTGGGGAAACATGTCACTGTAGGATCAAATCCAATAACAATCGGGGCGGTGGGGTAGCCTAGTGGTTAAAGCGTTGGCTCGTCACGCCGAAGACCAGGTTCGAATCCCCACATGGGTACAATGTGTGAAGCCCATTTCTGGTGTCCCCGCCGTGATGTTGCTGGAATATTGCTAAAAAGCGGCGTAAAACCAAACTCAGTCAGCCAATAACAATCAAGGTGAACTGCTAATTGTATACATGAGTTATTGATCCATGGACTGCACAAGTCGATGATCTCAATATTCCACTATTTTACGTAGGGTTCACATGACTGTTACGTTGTGTACACGTGCAAGTTATTTTGTGTACACATGCAACTTATGTTATGTTGTGTACACATGCAAGTTATGTTGTGTACACATGCAAGTTATGTTGTGTACACATGCAAGTTATGTTGTGTACACATGCAAGTTATGTTATGTGCACATGTACAAAGTTATGTTGTGTATGTTGTGTACGCAAGATTATGTTGTGTACACATGCAAGTTATGTTGTGTACACATGCAAGTTATGTTGGGTACACATGCAAGTTATGTTGTGTACACATGCAAGTTATGTTGGGTACACATGCAAGTTATGTTGTGTACACATGCAAGTTATGTTGTGTACACATGCAAGTTATGTTGTGTACACATGCAAGTTATGTTGGGTACACATGCAAGTTATGTTGGGTACACATGCAAGTTATGTTACGTAAACATGCACGTTATGTTGGTTACACATGCAAGTTATGTTGGGTACAGGTGACTGTTACGTAGGGTACACGTGACTGTTAGATAGGGTACACATGACTGTTACGTTGTGTACACATGCAAGTTATGTTGTGTACACATGCAAGTTATGTTATGTTACACATGGCTGTTACGTTGTGTACACATGCAAGTTATGTTGTGTACACATGCAAGTTATGTTGGGTACACATGCAAGTTATGTTGTGTACACGTGACTGTTACGTAGGGTACACATGACTGTTGCTTTATTACCCACATGTTATGTTGTGTACACATGCAAGTTATGTTGGGTACACGTGACTGTTACGTAGGGTACACATGACTGTTACGTTGGGTACACATGCAAGTTATGTTGGGTACACGTGACTGTTACGTAGGGTACACATGACTGTTACTTTGTGTACACATGCAAGTTATGTTGGGTACACGTGACTGTTACGTTAGGGTACACATGCACTGTTACGTTGTGTACACATGCATGTTATGTTGGGTACACATGCAAGTTATGTTGGGTACACACATGACAAGTTATGTTGGGTACACATGACTGTTATGTTGGGTATACATGCAATGTTATGTTGGGTACACATGCAAGTTATGTTGGGTATACATGCATGTTATGTTGGGTACACATACAAGTTATGTTTGTACACGTGAATGTTATGTTGTGTACACATGCATGTTATGTTGTGTACACATGCAATGACTGTTATGTTAGGGTACACATGAATGTTACGTTGTGTACACATGCAAGTTATGTTGGTACACATGCAAGTTATGTTGGGTATACATGCAAGTTATGTTATGTACACATGCATGTTATGTTGGGTATACATGCATGTTATGTTGGGTACACATGCAAGTTATGTTGGGTACACATGCATGTTATTTTGGGTACATGACTGTTACGTAGGGTACACATGACTGTTACGTAGGGTATACATGCATGTTATGTTGGGTATACATGCAAGTTATGTTGGGTACACATGCAAGTTATGTTGGGTATACATGCATGTTATGTTGGGTACACATGCAAGTTATGTTTGGTATACATGCATGTTATTTTGGGTACACGTGACTGTTACGTACGGTACACATGACTGTTACGTAGGGTATACATGCATGTTATGTTGGATACACATGCAAGTATGTTGGGTACACGTGACAGTTACGTAAGGTGCACATGACTGTTACGTTGTGAACACATGGAAGTTATGTTGGGTACACGTGACAGTTACGTAGGGTGCACATGACTGTTACGTTGTGTACACATGGAAGTTATGTTGGGTACACGTGACAGTTACGTAGGGTGCACATGACTGTTACGTTGTGTACACATGCAAGTTATGTTGGGTACACATGCAGGGTACACATCCATGTTATGTTTGGCACACTTGCCTTAATCACCCACGGAGTGAACTAACATATAGTAAGATACAAAACCTCACTCACTCACTCACTTCATCTCTCGATCCAGGCGGACATTGGATATGGGAGATGACCTGCATGCTGATCAATGGCAAAGCTGAGACCATCACCCGGTTTAAGGACTACCTAGGACTTGCCACTGTTGGCGACCTTGACAAACAAGCCTCGCCCCGAGTCCTCAACTGCCATGCTCACTTGACGCAAGCTCCGTTGGACCTGAAGGAGAAGAAGTGCCGAGTCATCTTCACGATGCGCGACCCCAAAGACGTGGCAGTGTCGTTGTATAGGATGCACCTGGCCAAATGGCCATCGGGATGCCGGTGGGAACGTGTACAACGGAACATTTGAAGACTTCCTCCAGCTGTTCTTGGAGCAAAGGGGTTAGTGACTCTTTCTTCTGCAATGTTTAGGATTTGGGAAGCTGGAAACATTTGGCTTAAAATTGAAGCCAGTAAATATACTCTTCAAAAAGGTATGGGAACTTAATTGGGAGACATACTGGAGTCAATACATGTTCATATGATAATAATGAATGTTTTGAGAGTGCATCACCACTTGCACTTCCTTATGGCCATAGTTGTTTGTACAGTAATCGCTCTTTAAACATGATTGGTGTATGACGTGTGCACGATTTTCATTTTCAAACAAAAGTCGGCTAGAAACAAACACTAACAACCGTGTGCTGCAAGATGATTGTCAAAATGAATGGTCTACAGTGATTTTTCTAAAAACCGTCAAAATGAAGAATGACAAACCCGTGCACGTGTATGGGGCTACTGCGTTGTTCACGTGCACCCGATGGGATGTGTTTAGGGATGTAAAGAGAAATGGTGGTGCGTTCACAAGATGTCTGTCTTTGAAAAGTTTGTTAACGCTCATGCTTCCTATCCAAGTTCAGGTTCCCCTACGTTCTTTAAGAGTTATAATAACTTCCTCAGGAGTTGCACTGACAAGTCACACATCTTCAGTTGTATTGGAGTCGCTAGGAAACTGAAAGGTTGCTCTGCTTTGAAAATGGACAAGAAAATACACAGAACATCAAGACGTCCTGAATATGTTTGCTTAGAAAGCGGCCATTTTTTACAATTTGGTGTGAAGGTTTGGTTTAGAATAATTGTGAAAGCTAAAACAATTGAATACGTATGTTGATAAAGAAATTGTCGGTTGGAAAAGGTTCCTAAAATGGTATATCAACGGTAGAAACGGTAAAGAGCCTGGCGAAACTTAAATTCCAGGGCCACGTTTCACAAAGCTCTCGTAGCGCTACAAGCGTCGTAAGTCAATGTTACAGTACAGGAAGTACGAAAGCTACGAGAAAAGTTACGAGATCTGAGGCTTACGAGAGCTTTGTGAAACGGGGCCCAGAATGTTGGATTGTTGTGAGTTCCATCACCTTATCTCACATTTATACGTATTGTAAGAGAACGATACAAAGATCACGTTTACGGGGTTTAGGAAAGAAGTTTTCACAATTTAATGTGCAGCTTAACGGAAAACATTGAGGGTTATCAACAGTGGATATGTTAAATTGTATGTTTTATTGACTTGCAGTAAACAGAAATGGAATATTTGAACACGCCCGGGATGCTGAGAAATATTTCCAAGAAAACCCAGACATACCTGTTCACTACCAGCTATACGAGGACACCCAAAAGGTTAGACTATTAGAGAAGATGTGCATTCGCTCACACTGGTATAGATGCATACACATTCTCGGCTTGTTAAATGTAGGAAATTGTTTCGAAGTGAGTGAATACTACAGGCCCGCACGATGGTGGATACAGTGAGTGAATATTATGAACAGTGTTTTAGTGACGTCACGGCGTGTCAGCTTGTGGGAGCAAAACCCGGAGTACGCAGCACGCCTACCGCTTTGATGAAAACCACGTGCTCAGGTGTGGCTCTGGCAGGCCATGAAACATAACCGGGGCGACTCGGGATTATTAATAGTGTCCATTTATATAGCGCCAAACTCCACACTAAGTATGCTCATGGCGCTAACAATGAATAGCAAGTGCATTATTACCCTGGATAACCCAAGCTGCCTGTTAGGCGTTAGATTGCTTCAGTCACAGGACGTATCCCACCGGGTACCCATTTTCTGCTGGGTGAACAGACAATTTTGAACAAACTCACTTGCATAAGGTGAGACCACATGTATCACATGTGTTTCGTTGTGGGACAGTACAGAAGTCCTATAAACTCTCAGGACTCAAGCTGCCAAATCCGGTCACAAATATAATGACTCTCTGCTCTCGACGTTGCTTATCTTCAACTAATTTGTGACCTGAGCCCTATGCACTGGACCACATGAAGACAATCGAAGCATAGAACAGAACGTAAATGTGGTATAACAGGTGTAAACAGTGCAGGTTTAACTATGACGTTCTTATTATTCAGGATCCAGTTGCAACGGTGCGCGCTTTATCCGACTTTCTGGGTCTCCAAAGGGATGATGATCTGTGTTGTGCTATTGCTGATGAATGTCACTTCTCCAAGATGAAAGTGAAAAAAGAAGCCTACGCAATGAAGGTTGATGGTGCAAATAATCTTTACGGAAAAGGTTTGCTGTTGTTTTATTGTTTGAAAAATCATGAGTGAGTGAGTTTAGTTTTACGCCACACTCAGCAATATTCCAGCTATATGGTGGCGGTCTGTAAATAATCGAGTCTAGACCAGACAATCCAGTGGTCAACGGCATGAGCATCGATCTGCGCAAATGGGAACCGATTACATATGTCAACCAAGCCAGCGAGCCTGACCACCCGATCCCGTTAGTCGCCTCTTACGACAAGCATAGGTTGCTGCAGGCACATTGTAACCCGGACCTTCACGGGTTGAGTGAGTGAGTGAGTGGTCAGCTTTTAATATTGCACCAAAGCACGTGATACAGTTGTTTGCTCTAGGCATTTGAATGTCATTGTTTTATGCAGTCAAGTATGGGATTTTAATTCACAATCACAGGATTTTGACACACTGAAAGACTCGACTGTACAAAGCTTATTGTGTCACCGATGCTCTCTATATTATACTCAAAGTATCGACTTCCGCAAAGATAACGACCCATATTTTCGACCATCTTGGTTCCAACTTTAGTCGATATAGATACGAATACGCTGGACTGATTACTTGTTTGTGTGAAGGAATATATACTTAACCACCGTGGAAAAAAGACACGCCCTGTTCACATTCTAACGCAGTGAACGTGCAGGTTTGTCATAAGGAACACAACCCGTGAAGGTCCGGGTTAGAATGAACCTTCAGTAACCAATGCTTGTCGTAAGAGGCGACTAACGGGATCGGGTGGTCAGGCTCGCTGGCTTGGTTGACACATGTCATCGGTTCCCATTTGCGCAGATCGATGCTCATGCTGTTGATCACTGGATTGTCTGCTCTAGACTCGATTATTTACAGACCGCCACCATATAGCTGGAATATTGCTGAGTGTGGCGTAAAACTCAACTCACTCACTCACTCATAAAGAACAGCCGTTACTGCATGACGAATAATATCACGAAAGCTCACTTCCTCACAAGTATCTTCACCCCACCCAGATCCCACCCGACACACTATCCTTATGGGATCCTTGTGTGGATTCGGTGGTTACGGTGTGTCACGTGTACAATTATCTGTCTATTTCATCATGCTTAAGACTTCAGCCATCGGTTTGTCTGTTTTTGACTGGAACCCTTACCGGCCCTATTTGGTGAGTGAGGTGAAATGGGGTTTCACGTCGTACTTAAAAATAGTTCGCTCATATGACGACGATGGGTGTACCCCAGTTTGCCAGCAGCCAGCAGGGGGATTACCTGGGATTAGAGGACACACATGAATGAGCGTACAGGGCAAGTTGTTCCCTGTCTAATCAGGCTACCCATAAAACTGACACTGTGGACTTCTTTCATTCATTCATTTATTTCAACATACATATTATCATCGTCATCAATCTCATCAACAGTATTATGAAATGCAACCATTAGGCAATATTAGCACCATCATCATGATACAAACATACATTATAACAAAATATCAAATTATACACAACATCACATGCATACATATTTATTCATAGTGTGAGAAACACTATCCGATCCGTAAGCAAGTGGAGTCTTGGTGTATGAGGGCACATGAAGGGGTCCAGATTCTACGAGAGCTACAACAGACATAATGATACCCAGTAACAACAAGAGTGGGGGCGCTTATATTTCCTGTTCAAATATCATCTAAATCTCAGGAAAAGAACGGGCAGATGTGGTTTCACTACTTTCTAATCATATAATAATTGTGCATTCATAATGCTCTAAACTTCAATCACTTGGTGGATGCTCATAGCGCTAACAATCTGACTATTATTACCCCGGGTAACCCAACCTGCCAGTGAGACGCTAGGTTATTAGTCACATGACTAATCCCACCGGGTACCCATTTTCTGCTGGATGAACAGAGGCAATTTTGAACAAACTCACTTGCCTAAGGTGAGAGCACATGTATTACGTGTACTTTGGTGTGGGGCAGGACTGAGAAGTCCTGAAACTCTCAGGAGACCAAGCTGCCAAACACGGTCACCCATCCAAGGACTCCACCCCTCCATGTACCCTCTCTCAAAATGTTTACAAGATTGACGTCATGAATATGTACATAAGACGGAGTATATACAGAAAGATAGCATGAAACAGAGTTTTATTAACTTTTACTGCCAGTGTCGTTGAAATACGTGCATAGAATACATTGTTGTGATCTCTGAGATGGCAGCTTCCATTTGACAATATTTTTCGCTGCTGATCCACACGCCTTGTGTGTGGACGCATGAAGCTATTGTAGTTGGTCACATCGGTGTTCTGTTTGTTCGCAGCTTCCCGTGGTAGTGTTTTCTGAATATCGACGGGTTGCATCAGACGTAGAATTTTTTTAGGAGAAATGGCCTCAAGACTCCTACTTGAGCGAGTATCTCCATCGTCTCTTTCGTCATCAAACGTCTAGTCCGTCTCCAGACAAGTTTTATACTGCTCCGAGAGTGGTACTAGTGCTAACAACCTCTGTAGCAGTCTCGAAAAGCCTTGGCGGAGTAGTTGTTTCCAGTGCGCCGCTTTGGTTGGAGTGCTCCACACACACCTCTGTCATGGTGGTACGCCTGGTAGAAAGCGTTACTCTCATGTGGCGAGTTCAGTCAGTTCGGCGCTTTCAACACAGTTCGGCGCTTCAATATACGCCGCTTAGCTTCCAATGCGGCGTTTTGTTCCAGTTCGGCGCTCTCGCATATCTTCCTGTGGTGACATCAATACTTGACGGTAGCGCAGTGCGGGCGCGTTCAACACCTTTCCGTACCTTGCAGGCGCATTCGATTGGATCAACGCCTTCAGCCCTGTATGCCTTTTCGATTAAGATCAGCAGCAACCAGTGTTCCGTTTTCGATTAGAACAACGATTCCAGCAGTGAACTGTTGTTTGATTGGAACACCTTTCAGTCAATTTACCTGCTTACTGTATGGTACGACGTTTAAGACAGATGCGGAACAGGTTGGGACAAACGGACGGACGGGATAGACGTGAACTGGCACTGGAATGGATAACGGACCGGGCGGGATGGCGGGCGGACTGGATAGAACAGGCGGATGAACATCGGCGTATGAAGTGGAACGGATGAACTATGGACGGATGGTGAGCGGGATGGACGGATGGAACAACCGGGCGTGACGGTGGGCAAAGCCGGACGGATGTTCCGGAGATGACGGATATGGAATGGGCCTGCGGTAGATGACGGATACCGGATGCTGGGATACATCCGTCATACCGCCATCCGGGTATGCGTTCGGGATTTCAACGGAATATCGCCGATGGAACGATGGCTGAATGGATGAACTCGCTGCTGTATGAATGGAACATGGAGACAATGAACGGGTTGGGCTGGTGCGGGCCGACAGGGCGGAATGAACGTTTCTGGTGGGCGGGCGATGAACGAATCGGCGGGTTTGGATAAGCTGGATGGATGCGGATGGTGCGATGACGGACCGGATGGATGGAACTGGATATGCAGGATATTCGATGATGGGGACAATGAATCGAACAGGATGGCGAACGATGGGATCGGATTCAGGAACCATCCGGATATGAGATAATGAATATTCGAATGGATGAATGAACTTTCTTGAACCAATCAACTTTACCAATGTTCCGGTAGACTGACGATCCCATGCATCCCACATCTACTAACTTTCTCACTCCATCTGGCGGACCAACACTTCATTTGGCGAACTATACGTTCCTGCGATCACTGTTTATATGGCCTTCATCACTCTGTGTACAATGTGTACGTTCCTGACATCTCCATGCCACGAACTTCCTACATTCAGCACTTTTTCAGTGCTGTCATGGTAGCTTGGCTACTCGAACGTATCCTATCTCAGACAGCTGTTCTAGGCTCCACAATCGACACTCTCCTTCAGAAACTTGCGATCGAGCCCTGGGCCTGGCTCTGACTGGTTCTATTTGCCAATCTTTCTGGTGCCACAGAAAGATTCGGACAAGTTGAGACTAATTTTCAATATGAAGGTTTTCCATAAAATGGTTTTACAACCTCCGCCTCACTTTCGTATGGTGTCGGGAGACTACATGGTCAGTCTCGATCTCCAGGATGAGTACCTTCACATTCCGATTTTTCCGGCTCTTCGCAAGTGCCTTCGGTTTGTCTTCGAGGGCACCCACTATCAGTGGCGTGTCCTCCCGTTTGGATTTTCTTCGGCCCAGTGGCTGTTTACATGGGTAACGAAGCCCATCCCCAGTTTCCTTCACTGCAAGGGAATAGTGTTCGAGGTTTTCATCGACGACTGCATTCAGGCGCAGACCGATCATGCCCTTCTGCTTCGTCACATGCAGTTTACGATACAGCTTCTTTGCCAATTAGGCTGGTTAATCAATCTGCAGGAATCGGAACTAGTCCCTCAGCGCCGTCTTCAATTCATTGGAGCAGTGTTAGACACAGAGGTCAACAAACTCTTTGTCGAGGGATCGTTTCTGCAAGATACAGTGATTGGTCTCTCTGGCACTGGCGCACCCCAGGGCGCTTCGTCAGTGGAAGGAGCTTCGGCTCGGCGTTGGCTATTCAGGCGTTGACCCTCCGGGTCAACTACAACTTCATCCTTGCAGTTCTTTCTAGCCTTACATCAGGTGGGAGATCCCGTTGCTTTGATCACTCTACCTCTGGAGCTCCATCCCCATCTCCTGTGGTGGATGGAAGAATTGAATGTTTGCGACGGAGTTTGTTAGGGCCGTTTGTTCCGTCTCACCACCTGTATGTGGACGCTGGCGTCTCAACACAGGTGGGGAGCTCATCTTCTCAATCAACAAGTGGCAGGGCTGTGGTCTCTCGTCGATCGCGCCTGTCACATCAACGTTCTGGAGTTCAGTCGCGGTGATTCTTGCAATCAGTCACTGGCAGGATGTCCTACGAGCAACTTCCCTCATGATCCGATTGGACAACGCAGGCGGTGGTTTGGCATATCAACAGGATGGGGTCCACGGGTCTGCTCAACTGCTGCAGTGGACCCAACAGTTCTTTGATCTGGTGGACTCTCTCAACATCTTAGTCCAAGCCAACCACATTCCGGGGGTGAAGAATGTCATCGCAGATTTTCTGTCCGGCCAAGTCATCCCTCTCCAACGGAATGGAAATTACATCCTCAGGTGTTCCAGACCCTTTGTCTTCCATTGACGACTCCGGCAGTAGATCTCTTTGCCACCCGATTCAACCATCAGCTGCCTCGGTTTGTGTCACCGATTCCGGACCCTCTGGCTTGGGACCTCAATGCTCTAGCCATTCCGCGGGAGGACCTGAGCGTTCTACGATTTCCACCAGTGGCCTTTCTTCCTCCAGCAGATTACTGAAACTTCGCGGCGCAACTCAGAGGATGAGTGGCTTTTGGTCGCCCTATTGGCCGGCCAGAAGCTGGTTCGTAAACCTTCAAGACCTAGCCGAACCAGATTGGCTTGGCATCTACATCGGTCGTTAGCGGCGAAGGGCTATTCTAAACGGTGGCTACTGCCATTACTGGCGCATCATACTTCTCACGAGGTCACTCTCACGATGACAAATGGAAGAATTTTGAAAGAGTATTGCAGGAAGAAGGCGTCTCATCCCCTCTGGCCTCCCTGCAGATGGTGGCAGAGAGTACCTTCAGCATCGAACCTCCAGAAACTCAAAGGTTCTACACTATCTACCTACCTGGCTGCTCTTAACACCATTATTGCAGCGGCCTCGGGTGTGAAGGTGTCCACTGTCCCTGAACTCCAGTCTCTCCTCGGTGTTACAAACTGGCTGACCAATCTCGGAAGTTCGGCTTCGAGCTTGGGATCTTTCCGTTAATACTTGCTCATCTCACGTCAGCTGATTCACGAACCTTTGGAGGAGAAAGATTTGAACATGTCTCCTTTAAGACCTTCTTTTCTCTTGGCCTTGGCTACAGCTGCCCGTTTTTCCGAGTTGCATGCTCTTGATGTTTCAGGTGCGGTTTTGAAAGGTCTAGACATTCGAGTTTTCCCTTGGTTTGCCGTGGGATTTTTCGCCAAGAATCAGTTACCAGGACAGCCGGATCGCACATTTACGATTTCGCCGTTGTCCACTATCTTGGGCCCAGATGACACTGAGGATCTGTCCTTATGCCGGTCGCGTGCATTAAGGATTTACCTTGCTGCCTCACAGGATCGCCGCCCAGACTGTAAAGAGATTGTTCATTCCATTGTCTACTGCCCCAACCTCGGAAGTCTCCTGTACTACCTTGGCGTTTTGGATCACGAACTACGATCCTGCGTGCTTATGCCTTTGCTGACCTACCTCCACTGTCGGCCCGGTGAAACCTCATGAGACTCGAGCTCTTGCCTCCACCATGGCTCTTCACAGAAATTGTTCCCTGCAGTCCATCATGGAGGGCTGTTTTTGGAGATCCAATACAGTGTTTGCTTCACACTATCTGAGGGACCCTGCTCCGGTTACAGACGTGGAAGGTCTACATCAATTAATGCCCCTTGGTCCTGGCAGCGGAAGCAATTGTCATCGGCCCGTGTTCGCAGATAAAGCAATCCTTACTTGGTTGGTTTTGCTCTGTACCTAATATAAGATATCGATGTAATCCATATATTGGTACTTTTTTCTCTTGGGCTTAGATCATTCTCACCTATGGGAATAGGGCGTGTCTGCACTGTCATAAGTTATGACTTGATAGACTGTGAGGCCAGTCTTGTGCTACGTGCAGAGATGATCGACACTCCGCTTACTGACCTCTACTCTCTGAGCAATTACGTCAGTGAAGTGTTGATTTCCGATTACCTCCATGGTTTTCGAAGCGTTCTGCTCCTAAGTCCTTTCTCACCTTTGGTAAGTTAGGGAGATTGGTACTGAACGTTAAACTAGTTGAGCAACCGGGCTATTCCTTCTTTCACCGTCTTCCAGCGTGTGTCTGTGGGGGATAGTTTCGAAGCAGGGACTGGCCAGATTAAGGTCTTCGACTTTAATTCACTGGGGTCACCTGATAAATCTTTGGGGCGGTGGGGCCTACTTGCCAAACTGCGTCCTTTGCTTGTCAAAAGTTGCGGCTGAAAACCACATTAATTCGGGAGCGCCCTCCTAGAGTTTTTGTGCTGTGTAAGCCAAGGGGTTACAAGAAACCCATGTCAAGTTTGGAGTCTGCATATCGGGAGTTGGTGCTTTCTCCTGGCCTCCTTCCTTGGGGGTTATGCGTCTTCTCGGTTGTACGTGACGGGGTAATCCTCGGCCCTCCTACCAACCGTGGGATTGTGCATATACCGTGAGATAGGATAAGTTTAAAATTTGTAAATTTTATAATAAATTTGTATATTTATATACTTATCCTATCTCACGCGATGGATATCCACCCGACTTGCCCCACATCACAGATTACTGGAAGCTCCAAGACGAGAATGACAGGCACAGGTAGTCACATGATCATCTGAGCGAGCTGCACGCTTACGGAGATGATTGGCAGGTGCTGATGTCGGAGTGGGGGCAGAGGTCAGGGCGGGTCAGAGGCCAGTAAGATTTGATTCAACTTAGCCTACAGCACGATTCCACACATGCTGGTAGAAGAAGAGAGGTGCATACCGTGAGATAGGATAAGTATATAAACATACAATTTATTATAAAATTTACAATATTTATGTATCAGGGACGAGTTTATTTTAACCAACCCATTTATCCTATTAAACATTATATTTCTTGCTGTTTGACACAAGAAAGGAGATACAGTCATTAGCTACAGTGTGCATTACTTTATGTAGACGCCCTCAATTCCGGTAAATATATTATGACATTTCGAATCCAACTTCGTGTAAGGACGTTTACGTACGCCGGTGACAAATTAAAGAGTGAGTGAGTGAGTTTAGTTATACGCCAGCACCGCCCCCTGTTTCCTCGTGACATTTCACATGGAAGGGATAGAGGGGACTTGATTATGAGAATGGTTATACACAGGTGAAAGAATCAAACCCTGGCTTTGCTTTAGGTATGCCAAGCAAAGCGCTTTGACCACTGAGCTATCAACATGTTTCACTTCAACATGAAAAAAGTGATATGTTTCACAAAAACTTGAGTCTCTTTCATGAAGGAATATCCAGAGAGGAGATTATTCCATCTATCAGCAATATTCCAGCTATATGGGGGCGGTCTGTAAATAGCCCAGACAATCCAGTGATCAACAGCATGATCATCGATCACTTAATTGGGATACGATGACGTGTCAACCAAGTCAGCAAGCCTGACCACCCGATCCCGTTAGTCGCATCTTCACGACAAGCATGGGTTACTGAAGATCAATTCTAACCCGGATCTTCATGGAGTCGACAAATTAGGAATTGTTTGCGAAAAGCTGATCAGCGTTTGGTTTATAAAACCTCTACAGCAGCACATTGCTGGTGGTATCATCATCTGTGAAGCTGTGGTATTATTTAGTATGGATTTCATTAATTCCTTGTATTGCACCCTCGTAGGCTCATTTGTAACAGCTTGAGTGCATGGGTGGCTCAGTAAGCTGTACAGAGTTGCTTGCCCTTTGGAGCAGCAAAATCCTGTGGTTGTGGGTTCGAATACAGCAGGATGTTCCTAGGTTTGTCAGGACCATGCCTGTGTGTGTGTGTGTGTGTGTGTGTGTATATGTGTGTGTGTGTAGAGCGATTCATCGATAGTATCGAGATCGCCATCTCATGTGACCACGATGCATCGATAAAAAAAATTCATTCAGGCAATATGTCACGCGATATTTTTATCGGGTAGGAAGAAGATGGTTCGATGTATCGCATACAAATGACAATGTATTCGATGCGACTTCGTCAACTCAAACAAAACAATCTGTTTTACTCGAAAGTAAACTCATGAATATAAAAGCAAAAAAAATTCGTAGTATTGTGCCAACACTTGATCTGCTTGCTCCCTAGCATAGTCTATCTGGCAGGGAGGAAGTTCGCGTTCATGCCAGTTGAATTGGTCAGTTTTGTGTACGATAGAGTCCAAGGTGCTGACATCAGGGGTATGGAAGAGACATGCCAAGAATCTTTATGAGGGAGACTCTGAGGTCCATGCCAGTTGAATAGGTCAGTTTTGTGTACGATAGAGTCCAAGGTGCTGACATCAGGGGTATGGAAGAGACATGCCAAGAATCTTTATGAGGGAGACTCTGAGATTCGAACCAAGAGACTCAGGTCGGGAATCAACTGGGAGTGTAGACCACTCTCACAAATGATCCGAGTCTCCCGAAGACTGGTGTTAAGTGGATATTCTATCACGCTGTGCGCAGTATTACTGCTACACTATCACGTTGGAGCGTAAGCACTCGGACACAGTCAGACAAACCAATGGGTGATCGCACGACGACAACCCAACTCTTCCTGGTATGATGGCAGTCGGGTAGGAATTAACACTGAACCAAATATTCTTTAAGACAGAGATCGAGACGAAGTTTCGAACCCCCTAAAACTAGAAGGACATCTTGCCAATGACCATGAAGGAAGACAGTTATCATTACCTAAAGCTATAAGCGATTTGACCATTCAGCACAAAGGAAAGCTGAGTAATAAGGGTTCACTCACAAATTTCTTTTCGTTTCATAATTAGTTTTTCATTCCAATTACGATAAATGGGAAGTGACTCTCTTCAGGACTGTCAAAGAGTGAATGGGTTGCGTGGCTTTAAGCAGTACTCCACCTATATAACTGAGTGGAGAGAGTTATAGTGACTGAACTTACCACATCCATTAGCAGGTGAACTGTGCTGACATACCAAACACCTGGATCATGGGGAATCTGCGATTTCAATCATATCATAAAAATCTTTCTGCCCTAGCGGATATAACTACACACGATGGCACACCTAAGATGACTGGGCTACCTGTCAACATCACTGTAACTATGGGGAACTGAGATAACCCTAGCTCCCTGCTGCTTCCTATACAGGAATCTGTGAAGATCTGGTTTTGAATTGGTCTTCAGCAACCCATGTTTGTGGTAAGAGGCAGTGGTCAGGCTCGCTGACGTGTTATCATATCCCAGTTGCCTAGATCGCAGCTCATGCTGTTGATCACTGGATAGTCTGTTCCAGACTCCATTATTTACAGACAACCGGAACATGAAAAGAATTGCTGAGTGTGGCGGTAAACAACAAACAAACAAAGATTCTATGAACAATGTTGACATTGATCTGCATCCTGGCACAGTAATGGGATACAACTTGGGCTGCACAATATAACCGGTTCAGACATAAAAACGATACGTATTGCAATACGCTGATCAAAAACCGGTATTTGGACTTGCATTTGGAAAACTTTGCAACACTCGAAAATCTTCGGATATTTCCTTGTTTCAATAGAGCCAAATATTATTTACATTTCTATTTTGTCATGATTAAAGGTTGTTGTTAAAGCTTAATCAAGCATAGTTATTTTGTTGTGTTTATGCTCTATAAATCATGCTTTAACTCGATTATAAGTAGTTTTTTGTTTAAAAATACTTCTTGCAATATATTGCAATACATATCGCAATATATGCTTTCGCATCGCAATATATCGCAATATGAAAATTATCTGCAATACCCACCCCTAGATACAACCATTAACAGTTGAACTGTCCTGCAAAACATCAGAGGTCACTATGTCCCATCAACACCCATGGCAAGGACGGACACCGCTTATACATTTTTATACACCTCACCTCTTGTGAAAGAACAAATCTGATTCATTATTCAATGAAAACTCAACAAGTGACAATGGTTTTACTGCTGGCTTTATTCCAGTAACAATGGATTATTAAAGGAATTCACATATACATTATCCCAGTCCTCCAACTATCTGTACATCAATACCTGGTAACACAGCTGGGAACACTCCTTCATCCAGCAGCAAAACACTCCTCTCTATCTCAGTCTCTATCTCAAGCTCAGACTCCAATCAAGGGCTACTCAAAATAATCATTATCTGGTTTCTCAAATCAATAGTTGCTCAGCAATGCAGATTTATACTTAACGAGCGAAAATCTCCATACAGCTTCAGGACAGTTTACTGTTTCTCTGATGTTGTTTGCACTGCCTGCATCTTATAAAGCAATATGAAGCTTCGAAACTGAAAGCATAACCTGCAGTACTAGACTTCCAACTTCTAAATAGCTCTTCTAACCTTTGTCTCTGCACCTATTCTCTCTACACATTACAGTAGTTAAAACAACTTTATGTCAGTGATGGAAGGCTAGTTTAACTTGGACTTTTCATAAGAAAAATTATATTTACATAAACTGACCGAAATGACTTGTTTTTCTTCTGGTATGAAAATTTTGAAAAAATATCTGTGCTGACAAACAAATCCTTTCAGTGTTCACATTTCCAATATTAGTTGAGTCTGCCGAAGAAGAGTTTTAGACAACTAAACCAACTCTGACTTTTAGTGCCATTTTCAGTTCTCACTATTGTGCTCATTTTAATGAAGGAAAATTATCTTTCTGATTTATGTGTAAACAAACACATCAACTAAAGCCATACCTCAATTTCATCAACACAACCTTAGCACTTTTGTTTTATACAGGATTCCAACATCATAAAAAAGGCTATTATATGATAATTCTTCCAAACTGTTTCACCTAATTGGAGCTTCCTCAGGGATGTTGCAAAGACCAGCTTAGAGGTTCAAAACACCAGAAAACTATCAGGCATATTACAATAATAAAAATAATTGAAAAACAAACCACACTGCAGTTAGTAGATAAGTGCTGAAGCAAATAAGCTTTAAGTAAAACAACTTTAATTTGCGAAATGTGCTGATTCTTTTTTGGACCCTGTAATCATAAAAAAAATTATTTTGAAATATGATATGTGTATTTTAACGGAGAAACCAAGCTGCAAGTGTGTCACAGTAAAACATCTAGGAACTGAGGTAGCATACCTCTGTGTATCATTCCTCAAGTCTTGTGAATTATGAACTCATGAAGAGCTGCAAGTAATATCAAAGCCTGACTACACAACCATGAGAACAGGCACACCAGTATTGTAACACTGCAATCTAACTGTCAAAAGAATGTATTTCATACCAACATAAATATCATTAATATACATAGACTTATTATTAAACATCATATTCAAATATCCTTAATGACACTTAACACTGACAAACATTAATGGTTATCGGAAGTGTAATAAGAGTGAGTGAGTTTAATTTTATGCCGATTTCAGCAATATTCCAGCAATATCACAGCACCAGAAATGGGCTTCACATATTGTACCCACATGGGGAATCGAACCCGGGTCTTCGGCGTGACGAGTGAACGCTTTAACCACTGGGCTACCCACCACCCTGTAATAAGAGTGTTACAAGAAGTTGACATACAAGGGGCCAGTACAAGCACAGAATATGCTAAGCAATTCATGTTCAGAAACAAATGTGTTACAAATAGTTTTGCTGAAGATTTATGCTTGCATACCCAATAACCTAGTTTCAATCTTTGCACAAAAATGGGGACATGAAATACTACCCAATACCCAACCCTTAACCTGCATCTGATATTAACTGTTATCAACTTAGATTTGGACTCTAAGAAGCGGGGTCAGCTTCCTCATGTCGATCAGCAATATTGGGCGAAAGTAATACAATAGGACAAGCACTGGTCTCTAAAGCTGCTTCATCATAGTCAGGCTGGATAAACAGTTGCATCAGGTAACCTTTGAGCAACCTATGACCGTCCAATCAAACGCGAGACGGCCGAACGGATTTAACCAATCAGGCAACAGCTACTATTTAGTGTTCAGTGGGACTTTCAAAATGCATTTTTCTTCCCCGCTGACACTGATCTCTCAACAAAGGAAAATCTGCACAAAACACACATATTTGACCTGCAGTATATACGATTAGGGGTTTCTGATGACATGGTTATTATTAGTTTCCGCAAGAAGACACCATGGAATACTGACAAAAACGCTATTTTCAGCAACTGTGTACTCCCTGTTGTGAATAATGGCATCGTTCGAGTAAAAACGTTATCGAGGTAAAAGTTCAAACAGTATGTGCGAATATTAACTTTCGCGGTTTGGTAAGCTGTGTTCTGATTGGTCAAATCAAAAGGTTAGCTGACGCGACCTTCTACTAGGGTTTGTTATACTCAGTATAGCACTGTAACGAATAATACTAAGCCTAAGTTTACTTAGACTGGCTGTATAAATGAAGTGTCCTGAAGAACTACTGGCATGTATGAAATGATAGGTCCCTACCACACTCCCTCCTGCTCCCAAGTCTCTGTATCATTCTGTGTTCCCATACACAATGTTAGCAGCAAGGCCATACAGGGCCACTGTTTCCTCGTGACATTTCACATGGCAGGGGGTAGAGCGGGACTTGATTATGAGGATGGTTATACACAGGTGAAAGAATCAAACCCTGGCTGTAGGTATGCCAAGCGAATGCTTTGACCACTGAGCTATCAACATGTTTCACTTCAACATGAAAAAAGTGATATGTTTCACAAAAACTTGAGTCTCTTTGATGAAGGAATATCCAGAGAGGAGATTATTCCATCCAAAGGTAAATAGATTGTACTTTGAGGGGGGTAGTACATGGTCAGTGTAGCAGTGCTTTGAGTGTTACAGAATTGGGGTATAAGCAGTTTTAGATCTCACATGAGAAGAAAGATACTGCAAGTGGTCTGATTGTTTTTAACTATCTTCTTTGATATCCTAAACAGTGATCACTCAGTTTAACTGTCTAATAAACAAAGTTTTATCATTACTATGTCTCAGTATTCTCATCTATATCTCAGTATTCTCATCTGTACCCCTGTATGCCCGCTACTGTACCCCTGTATTCTCAAAACTGTACCCCAGTATTTTCATCCATATCTCAGTATTCTCATCTGTACCTCTGTATTCTCACTACTGTACCCCTGTATTCTCAAAGCGGTACCCCAGTATTCTCATCCATATCTCAGTATTCTCATCTGTACCCCTGTATTCTCACTGCTGTAACTCTACACTCTGATCATTCAATTCCCGTATTCACATGAATGTAATGATGCTGTGGTCCACTGTGATGGACTTCTGGAACATCACAACAGGTCCCGGCTCTCAAGTTGAAACCGAGCCCGTTGAAGGGTACATACTATGTAGCTGAACAATCATTTAGAAACCAAACAAATACACAGAAACTGATACAGTATCTGTCCTGGAAGTCAAATTATGTACAATCAGGGACAAATCAACTCAGAATGATTTCAGGGAAAGTCGGGTAGCAATAAATTATGGACTATCTTTCTCTAGATTACTAAAACATACCCAGTTGTTTGTGTGAAGGTCAGATGTTGGCTGGTTATTAATTACAGTGAAACACAGTGGATGCCAGTATTCCAGACAATAACTATTGAAGTATCACCACTTACCAATGACTTGTTAACCTGGGGAAATCATTAATCCAGACAATTCCAGTTCGGTTCAGGACAGGTCCAAAATGGTGAGATCGGGTCTGGTCAGGTCGGGTCTAGTCAGGTTGGGTCGGGTCAGGTCGGGTCGAGTCGGGTCAGGACGGGATGGGACGGGACGGGACGGGACCAAAATGGTGAGGTCGGGTCGGGTCATGTCAGGTCGGGTCGGGTCGGGACGGGGCAGGACAGGTCCAAAATGGTGGGGTCAGGTCAGGTCGGGTCGGGGTCAGGTCAGGTCAGGTTGGGTCAGGTCAGGTCAGGTCAGGTCAGGTCGGATCGGTGTTTATGTCATGTTATACTAAACAGTCACATGCCAGGTCAAATAACAGACTTGACACTTGAAACAATCATTCATATTTCTATCATTTACCCCTATCATCACAAAAGATCAACAGTCACATACACATCATCATCAAATGAGAATGAGCAATGGACGCTACAGGCTATTTACAGTTGTGTCTATGTTTGTTACAAGGGCCAATTTTACAAAAATATGGTATGATCCTCCAGTCATTATGCTATCCGTGTGAGTGGGAGGACGGTACGAGGGTGGTCTCACTGTAGAAACCTGGAGTTGGCAGGGTAAGGCTTCCCATCCATCAGAATCAGTGGCCCCTGGTAGTACCGCCAGAACATGCTAGAGCCTCGCTTCAGGGCACCCTGTGGGGAGAACATACAGGCCGGTCAATAATCAGTGGGTGTTTCGGAGTAGCAGGATTCATCAACTATGGCTTTCATTTCATTTTAGCAGACCATGTTTCCTTGTAGATAAGTAGCAGGCAATTTGGTTGTTAATGTA
The DNA here is from genome assembly GCF_003918875.1 of Haliotis rubra. Lineage (NCBI taxonomy): Eukaryota > Metazoa > Mollusca > Gastropoda > Lepetellida > Haliotidae > Haliotis > Haliotis rubra. The sequence continues at coordinate 573,321 of NW_025767338.1, read as the reverse complement.
AAAGCTGCAATCCATGAAAGAGTGAGTGAGTGAGTGTTTCCTAAGCCGCATCAGTTTGCAGCTATTCACGTGGAAATCCATGAAAGGTGACACAGCTATATCGAGAATATTGAAAATTTTACTATAAATCGTATATTTACATACTTATCCTATCTCACAGTATGCACCTCTCTTCTTCTTCTACGACCATGTGTGGAAACGTGCTGTAGGCTAAGTTGAATCAAAAGTTATCTGGCCTCTGAACCCCCGACCTCTGCCCCAACTCCGATAGCAGTACCTGTCAATCATCTCAATAAGAGTGCAGATCACTCAGATGATCACGTGACTACCTGTGCCTGTCATTCTCGTCTTGGAGCTTCCAGTAATCTGTGATGTGGGGCAGGTCGGATGGGTATCCATCACGTGAGATAGGATAAGTATATAAATATACAATTTATAGTAAAATTTTCAAATGTCTAAACTTATCCTATCTCACGGTATGCATAATCCCACGGTTGGCAGGAGGGCCGCAGATTACCCTGTCTGTTCTACAACCCTGAGGACGCATAGCACAAGGAGGCCAGGAGAAAGCACCAACTCTCGATATGCTAACTCCAACTTGTGATGGGTGGCTTCAGATAACCCCTTGGCTTACACAGCACAAAAAGTCTAGGGAGTGGGCGCCCCCGAATTAATGTGGTTTTCAGCTGCAAGCAAAATGACGCAGTTTGGCAAGTAGGCCCCGCCGCCCTGCGATTTATCAGGTGACCCCGGTATTCCGGCCAGTCCCTGCTTCGAAACTACCCCCCACATACACACGCTGGAAGGCGGTGAAAGAGGGAATAGCCCGGTTGCTCAACTAGTTTAACGTTCAGTACCAATCTCCCTAACGTACCAAAGGTGAGATTGGACTTAGGAGCAGAACGCTTCAAAAACCATGGAGGTAATCGGAAATCAACACTTCACTGACGTAATTGCTCAGAGAGTACAGGTCAGTAAGCGGAGTGTCGATCATCTCTGCACGTAGCACAAGACTGGCCTCACAGTCTATCAAGTCATAACTTATGACAGTGCAGACACGCCCTATTCCCATAGGTGAGAATGATCTAAGCCCAAGAGAAAAAAGTACCAAGATTTGGATTACATCGATATCTCATATTAGGTACAGAGCAAAACCGACCAAGGAAGGATTGCTTTATCCGCAAACACGGGTTGATGACAACTGCTGCGCCAGGACCAAAGGACCAAAGCAGACCTTCCACATCTGTAACCGAGAGATCCCGAAGGTAGTGCGGAACGTCCAGAGAACTTTGCCCGTCCAATCCAGCAGGAAGGCGTCGGAAGCCAACGCCCTCTGGTCCGGTATTCGAGAGCAGAACACGGGTATCTGATTCCTCCTGCCAGACGCAAAGCAGATCCACCTGGAACGATCCGTACAACTGGGAGATAACTCTGAATATCTGCCGGTCGAGCATCCACTCATGCGGGGCCAGGATCCGGCGAGAGAGAGCGTCTGCTCGCACATTCTCCAGCTGCGGGAGATAAACAGGAAGCACCTGACAGTTGCACTGGTCACACAAGAGGAGAAATTCCCACGTCTCCCAAAGGAGCGCTAGGGACACCATGCCGCCTTGCTTCAGGAATGTACGTCATGGCCGTACGGTTGTCCAACTGAAGACGAACCACCTGGCCCTGGACATGCTCCCGGAAGCGCTCGAAAACCAACCACACAGCTCTCAGTTCCAAGACGTTGATGTGAAGGCGGGCTTCGGCTTCAGACCAGAGTCTGGACACAGACAGACTGCCCAGAACACCCTCCCAGCCCGTGAGGGACGCAACAGTTTGAACTGTAAGAGCTGGCGTCGGGATTTCCAAAGGGATCCCCTTGGAGAGATTCCAGACATTGGTCCACCATTGAAGGTGAGGAGACAACCACCCGGGGACTGTGAGACACTGCTCCAGATCCTCCGAGTGAGCCCACAGACACGCCAAAGCTTTATGTATAGGGCGCATCCTCAAAGATAGTTCCTCCATATGACCCAGTAGACGGAGCCAAGTCCGCGCTGGTGCCTGGGGCTGGTAGAGGAACAAAGACACCATCTCCCGTACTCTGGTGACCCGGTCAGGCGACAAGGAGACAAGACCCTTGTGAGGTGTGAACCGCGCCCCTAGAAAATCCGAGTCCTGGGTGGGTACCAGGTAGGATTTCTTGAGGTTTATCATCAACCCCAGTCGAACTAGAATGTCTATCACCGTGTGGGTAGAATCTAGGCTCGCCGGCACTAACATGAGCTTGGTGAACACCCTGGGCATCCTTAGTACTAGGTCGATCGACGTAAGCCAATCGAGCGAAGTGTCTCCATCTTGAGGGATGGAACCTCTAGCTTGCAATTCAACCCCTTGAGGTTGAGAATGGGACGGAACCTGACGTAGGCTGGTGAAATCTGGCGGGCCTCGCTTCCACAGTGGGGATGGCCGACACTGACGGTGGAGGTGAGGGGAGATGAAATTGGGTTTTACGTCGTGCTTGAGAATATTTCGCTCATATGACGACGTGCAAGCATGTGTATGTGTATGTGCGGCTGCTTGTACTAGCCCAGACTTAAGCTGGTTTTATAGTGCTAGCCCACTGAGATACCATGCCGCAGTGAAGCATGAATACCCCACTCAGACACATTATACTGACTCTGAGCCGACCAGTCCTTGTTGTACCCATTAAATGCCGAGCAGGGACCACCAAGTACCATATTTTAACGTCTTTTGGTATGACGCGGTCGGGGATCGAACCCGCGACCTTCCGCTCTCTGGGCGGATGCTCTAACCACTACACCACGGAGGCGGTCACTGACGGTGGAAAGCACCCAAGTGTTGCTGGTAGCCTTCTCCCACTCCGGCAGGAATAGAGAGAGGCGGCCCCCCACTTGGGACGTGTGGTAAGAGGGCGCAAGTGGTCCCTTGCAGACGAACTGACTGGGACGGACCCACGGCGACAGCCTGCAGGTTTAACGCGAGGTCAGGGCAGACCTTCCCGCGACCGCGAAAAGGCTGATGGGAGCCAGACAAAGAGGACTGCTCCTTGCCCTTACCTTTGGCGGGATGGCTTCTCCTCCTACCCCTGCCCAGCGGCCGAAGCCAGCCGGCAGACTTGGGCGTAGGCTGCGCCCTGGAGGAGGAACCCGCTACGGGAGCGAGGGGGCGAGAAGCCCACGGATGCTCCAACAAGGCCTTAGAGTCCTTGAAGGAGGGAGCTCCCGAATGACCTGCTGTGCCCCTGGAAACAACGTTGCTCCCAGCCGGAACGGAAGGGCTAGCAAGGTCTGCTGTGTCGCTGCCGAGTAACGGGACGTAGACAGCCACCTCGTTTTAGGTTGTTTGGCTTTTTTGGCTTTGGACGGGGGGACCACCTGGGTAAGATCCCCTCCCGCCTCTCGCAATTCCTTATAGAAAAGGAAATCCCCTGCCCTTCTCTTCTGGGCCCGGGGGGAAAAGGCCTTACAGAGCTCGCAGACATCAGGGTTATGTCTCACCTTCTCTAAGCAGCACAAGCATTTATCATGCTTGTCGGCTCTAGGGATATTCTGCCCACAGACCAACAAATAAAGACCATACATACAGTTGTTGAAGTCTCAGACATTCTTCTAACGAGTAAATCAGCTTGTAACTCAGGTAGTAAATACGTGTGAACGCTTGAGTGACAGCAGAAGGAATGATGATACGGGCCTAGGTGCTTACCTGGTTGGCTGCGCATGCATAGCAGGGAGGTAACTCCACGTGGTGGGGGCCGTATAATTGATAAAAAAGATTTTTATTTATTGTACAATATTTTTATTAAAACATTGATACAACTGTCACATGACATTTTCAGCAGCAGAAAATGCATATATGTACCCCAAGGACGATCTCTATGAAAAAGAATTCATATGTTCCATACATCTCAGTAAATTCACCATATTTGGCCTGGTTAAATCCATTTTGGGCTGGTAACATTTTGAAGTTACCTGGCTGGACTTATGGCTTATTTCATACATTGTGAAAGCGCCGCACTGGATACTATCGTCATGCCTGACAAACCGATCCCTGTGGTTGAAAGCCCCGAAATGACTGCACTCGCCGCATGAGTGAACGCTTCATCAAGCGCACCTACCATGACAGAGGGGTGTGGAGCACTCAACCAAAGCGGCACATTGGAATCAACCACCTGAGGTAAACTAGGAGTCTGTGAAATCGTACCAAGCTAGAAGGCCGAGACTGTGCTGCAGAGGTTGATAGCACTACCACTCTTGGAGGGGATAAAACTTGTCTGGAGACGGGACTAGACATTTGATGACGAAAGAGACGACGGAGATACTCGCTCAAGTAGGAGTCTTGAGGCCACCACTAAAAAAGCTACGTCTAGATGCAACCCGTCGTTATTCAGAAAAAACATCATCATTGAAGCGTGAACAAACAGAACACCGATGTGACCAACTACAACAGCCTATACAATCCACACACAAAGCGTGTGGATCAGCAGCGGAAAAGTTGCTGTTGCACTGATTACAGTGTTTGCGTTTCTTAGAAGAACTTTGATTCCATTTATTTCCCATCTTGACAATCAAATAATGTCTAACTGAGAGAACAACACATGTCCACTCGGTGTAGCGACAAGAAAGAAAATGACAGGCACAGACCGTCACGTGATCATCTGAGCGATCTGCACGCGTATTGAGATGATTGATACAGGTACTGCTATAGGAGTGGGGCCAGAGGTCGGGGGGTCAGAGGCCAGATAACTTTTGATTCAACTTAGCCTACAGCACGTTTCCACACATGGTCATAGAAGAAGAACAGAGAAGCATACCGTGAGATAGGATAAGTTTAAAAATTTGTAACCCTAAGATTCTGATTAATCTCATCATCATCTCACCTGTCTTCTCAGTTGCCCAAAGCACTCATACCAGCTTCCATACTGCACCCTACCAGCAGCCTGAAGCCTGGAACAAGCAAGTGGCGTTATTGTCTGGGGACCAAGATATGTTCCTCATCATCAATATTCACACTGTATCACAGCATCCTGCTGCCATGGCCAATGGTTCAATGACAAATCATAGATTGACTGAGTAAGGCACATATTAATATATAAATTGTTATAGAAACACTGAAGTGAAAACACCTCATCTACAACATGCAGAGTGCGAAATAGTTTCCAAAATTTGCTACCCAGTAGGGCGAGCTATGCCTGAAGTTACCAGCCCCCAAAATAATTCCCTAGCCCAAAATCTGAACGTAGAAACTAAGCAAAACATTCAAAAATAGATGAGAATAAGATATTGTCGACATGACTCAGGTTTCATCATTACGCTGCCAATATGATGAACATTTCTACCAGGCCATAATCTTGCATGATATAAAAGTGTACACTATCTTAACAAGTCGGAGAGAGTGATATATTTACAAAATGGTCCCATGAAAATTCACTAGCCAATCGGGCCAGTGACTGTGGAGATTCACTGGCCCAAATGGATTTTTACTAGCCAGGGGCTAACGGGCCAATGGCTATTTCGCACACTGACAACATGCCACTTGGAGAGTTCTCATTTTAATCCATTCTTATAGTAGCATAGTGTGCTCAGGTCCTATTCTGCACTGTAAATAAATTTGAAATAATGTTTGGTTGATTTCGTCAAATAAAACACAACTCTCACCTGACTTTCTTAGTTTTTAAATTTTTACTTATGTCTCTGCCATTCATGAAAACATCAGCTTTGTCTGGCCACTCATTCAGATGAGCATCTTCGTCTTATTATTGTGCAGCATCAGTATCCTGTATTAAACAATTGTCTTGAAGAGCAATAACAACCAAGGAGACATCCTAAACAGCCTGAAGTTCCACTAGTCACTGGATACCATTAACATCTGACTGTCTCGAGCAAGTACCACCTTGAACTGCTACTATTCCACTTACCCTGAGCCATTGATTGCCATGATGTTTGTAACAAGAGTGAAGGGGTATGTCAGATGGGACACAATCAACTGAAATGAGACAACATATTTGTTTGAATACACAATACCATGTAGAAAATGGTCAAATGTAACATATGTTATATACTGGACAGAAAAAGGTTGGGATATATGTAAATTTTGAAATTATGAATAATGATCTATTTATTCATTGACACACTGATAAAATATATATCATAAAAATACCAATATCCCTAACTTATTTTGTCCAGTATATTTGGGAATACACTTTCTTAGTAAAGTACAGATTCTAGTACTTTTGTTGGGTTGAGTCCAACCCGGGATTCGAACCCACACCCTCAGACTCAGGCACCTAACCGCCAGCACACAAAGTCAGCCGCCTAACCATATTTGTTTGTTTGTTGTATAATGCTGTAGTATTTCATCTATATGACATCAGCCAGCATATACTTCAGTCTCGACAAACTGATCCAGTGATCGATATCATGAGCAACACTCATGTAGCCTGAGGATATTGAACCACCGAGTCTGACAACCTGATCAATTTCATAATCCAGCAAAGGTTGCTGGAAATTTACTCAAACAATTATTTTCTTTAAAAACCCAAGAAACAAGAGGGCAATGATAATCAGATAGCTCCATCCATATAACAAATAAGGTTAATCAAACAATGCAAATTATATGCTTTATGGTCATGCAAGAGAAACAGTTCCTTTCCCATTATATATACATATATACTGAGAGAATCAAATAAAGGATCACAGAAAAAGTCAAGCGTTGCTATAATACTTTCCCGTTTTCATCACCAGCTTTGAATAGCATTGTGGTGATGAAAACGGGAAAATAATAAAGGAATGCTTGATTTTTCCTGTGATCCTTTATTTGTTTCTCTCAGTATATATTTTATCAGGGAAGACCAGCAGACAATGATAGATTCCACTTCCAGTGACCCTTTTTATGTTTACATACATATCTTTAGCACTTTGCTCATTCAATGAACATACACATTATAAACGAGTGAGTATGGTTTTATACTATTTCAGCATCACTCAGCAGCATCTCAAGAGGGTGTCTGGTGCCTAGTGACCACCTTCACCTCTAGGCTAACCTTGTACTGCTACTAGTTTTACTTGTTTTCCTGAAATTACTCTTGTATGAAAAAGCTGACAATACAACATGAAACCACAGTGGAGTTTGCCATATAAATGGACATTATTTATTATTATGCATTATTATTATTATTATTATTATTATTATAGTCCCTGTAATCTGATCGAGCATTACTCACCCACATGCTGCAGCAGTAACAGACTGACTTAACTATGTCCTGAAATTAGATGTCAGAACAGTTGACAATACAACATGAAACAACTTATTCACTCATTTGTGTATTGAATTAAGCCAGAGAACCCAGCCAGACATCTGGGCTGGTAACTTAGGAAACTTACCAGCCAATCGAAAGAGATTTATCCAGTCAGTGCCAGTGGGCATGTTATCGAATAATTTTTTTCACCCGTCCATTCCATTTGCACGAACTGTAAAATTAGACGATCGAAGGTATTTATGTGCGGCAGAAAATCTATTGTGTCGTCTAATTGACAGACTGCAGTCATATAACAATAAAAACATAGCTGTAACTAGAGATAAAATCAGAAATGGCACCATGAAACCCCGCAGCATCTCATAAGCTGTGATACTTGCACAACTCAAAATCAAAAGATTAAACACAATTATTGACATAGCAACATTTTTGACTGTATATAAACTGTATAGTGTTACAGTATTGAACACCAAACCATGTTTATAGTTTAGGCAAGAATGACAATTTCTTCTGTTCAGAAATATTCATGCTTTCAGATGACAGCTTGTTAATAGAACCAATTCTAACCCAGAATTACCACAGGGAAAGTTCTTGTCTTACCTTATCCTCTACTAAGTATTTGTTGACTAGCTGAGCAAGGAAGTTGGTTATCCACACTGTTATCACCTCTCCCACCAGTCTTGGTACAATGCCACTGTAAGTAATGTGACAAGAATAGTTGCATTCCTAGATTCTGAATAAGGGAAAGTTCTGTATCATTGTAACCAGTTCCTTCATATTCCTACATTCTGAATGAATGAATTTTGTCCAACACTGTGACAAGTAATATTGTATTCCTAGGTTCTGAGAGAGTAATTACTCTATAACACTGTCACAAGTAATATGGTATCCCTAGATTCTGAGAGAGTGATTACTCTGTAACACTGTCACAAAAAATATTGTATCCCTAGATTCTGAGAGAGTGATTACTCTGTAACACTGTCACAACAAATATTGCATTCCTGGATTCTGAGTTAGTCTTGGACATTCAATTGCCATGCTAAAATAGGTTTTGGAAAGTTTTGTTCTATATTTTCCACACATAAAAACTGTTACAAAATGGCATTCCCACTGTGTGAGTTCCTCATTAAACTTACGCAAAGAAGCCAAGAATTCCATCATTCCTATAGACTGCTCCTATAGATGACCATATGGAACTGAAAGTGGAAGGGCATATACACTCAACAGACAATCTGAATCAACATCTCTACACCGAATATACAGTCATAACCTGAAAAACGTAAACATTTCTAAGGCTGTGCATTTACCTGGTATCCATGGTAACAACTCCTCTTTCATTTCCGCGAGTTCAGCAAATGAATCAACTCCACTGAGTGGTAAGAACTGCAAAGCATAGTCTAAGACTGACTGACTGACTGAGTTTGGTTTTACGCCGCCGCTTTTAGCAATATTCCAGCAACATCACGGCGGGGGACACCAGAAATTGGCTTCACACATTGTACCCATGTGGGGATTCGAACCCGGGTCTTCGGCGTGACGAGCCAACGCTTTAACCACTAGGCTATACCCCACCGCCCCATAGTCTAAGAGACTCACAGGGGCCCGAACTACTTGTATGTTTGACATCAATCAATATTTTGTTAAGTGATCCCTAAAAGAGACCAACAACCACCAGAGACTCGTATCAATCATCATGTTTAAGTGGCTGAGGCAAACCCCTAAATCTGAAGAGTTTAACAACAAACAAGGGTTTTTGCTGAAGTTGGACAAGAGAGACAGAGGTGATGACATCACTTCCCAAACAAAGACCAGGTAGCCAATGGAACCCTGGTACATATCAGAAAGGGTACGCAGTATCCTAGATAATCCCTGTCACCTCTATCATGTCTATACACTTCCAATACTCACTTGTATTCTGTTTCCTTGCCTACAAACTGCACCATACATCTCAGCATAATCACTGAAAAAGCATACACAAAATGTTACTCATCTAACAATTAACCACACTGAACAAACTTCACCTGTAGTCAGAATTATTACTGCAACTGTTTGACAGGCTAGTGGCCATTTGACATGTTCAACCAGCAAGTTCCAAGCACATGGCAGTTAAACTTCACTCGTGGTTGGTGTTTAACACCACACTCAGCAATATTCCAGCTATATGGTGGCGGTCTGTAAATACTCGACCAAACAATCCAGTGATCAACAGCATGAGCATCGATCTACGCAATTGGGATACGATGACATGTATCAACCAAGTCAACAAGCCTGACCACCCAATCCCGTTAGTCGCCTCTTAAGACAGGCATGGGTTGTTGAAGACCAATTCTAACATGGATCATCACGGGTCTTCACTTATGGCTGTCACAAACCAAAATGTTAACAGCAGCTGTGACCTCACCACTTCAGATTTTAGTCTGAATGAGACACTAAAATGGCTGCCCACTGCTTTTAGTAACACCACTGTGGGAATCTTCAGAACATCAGGGACACCATGCCCCTAAATTACAAAATCAAACAAGGATGTTGACCATTATCTGTGAACCTTTAACTTAAAGCATGTCCTTTGTTACCCCACTTTCCTCCAGTCAGGAAGAGCACAGACAATGCTCATGTTCCTACATGCAATCTGAGATATGACTTGTGATACTCCCATACTGAATCTCAGATTATGCCAGTTCAGAGCCGGATATTCAACCAAATGTCTTCAGAAAGTGACAGTCCGAATTTCCAATTTGAATAAAAAAATGTACATTTAAAGATTTAAAAATACAACTATATTTACCAATAACATGATTTTTTCCCAATTTGAATGCAGTGGCACTTAGTTTGGAATCCTTGATAAAATCCAGCACATGAAAAAGGCACAATGCTAAGTGAGTGAGTGAGTGACTATGGTTTTAGCAATATTCCAGCAATATCATGGCGGGAAACACCAGAAATGGGCTTCACACATTGTACCCATTTGGGGAATCGAACCCGGGTCTTCAGTGTGATGAGGGAATACTTTAACCACTTGGATACCCCACCGCCCCACAATGCTAAGATTGCTGCGACCTTCCTGCCCTGGAATTAACAAGAGGCGATGTTCATGTCAGAGGAAGTTCCCTTACCATGGAAAGGATGACTGGCTACAATACCCAAACATCTACCAGCAGTTTCTTGTGTGGTCTAATGAAAAAATACAGGAAACAAATTTCATTACATAAAACATTTCATAAACACATTTAACAGACAACAGGAAACGACCAGCATTACAGGAAATTAGCAGTGTTCAAAATATCAGTTACATATCATGCTGTGTTGGTATATCTAAAAAACACAAAAGAATTCAAAATAGTTCTACAATGTTAAAAGATGGATTTGATCAATACCTCTTTGCAGAAAGTTTTAATCCACGTCACAAGTTCATCGTCAGTACTTGACTTCTGTTCTTCTTCAGCTTTATTCATTTCTTTAAATTTCTGTAAAGGTAAATAGCAGTAGTGAGTGGGTGAATGTATCTTTAGACCTTACTCAGCACAATTTACCTGCATCAAGCAGGCTTGAACCTGACAACCTGACAGGCAGACTGGTGGTTGATAGCATGACCAACGACTGCCAGGCTTCAGCTGCACACAATCAGGCAGGTCTCGTATCCTATCAATTACAGAGGATGACAACAAACGATGACCCTGGACTGCCATGTATGAAGCTCCCTTTCATCATCCCTTCAAGGTGAACTTCTAATTACAAGGATCTATCTGGACATTTCCTTTGATTTGTACAGAGTTGGAATGAAAACTGATCCTATTTGTATATGTGGTGATCTTATTGAGAACTTGTATCATTATCTGTTTGAATGTCCATTGTACAAACAACAAAGAGTTAACTTCATGTTATCAGTTAAGCGCATTTGTTCATCAGCAGGTATTTCAGTCGACCTTAAACTTGTGTTAGAAGGAAGGGCAGACCTATCATCATGTGAAAATGCAAAACTATTCAAGTTAAGGCAATCGTTCATTAGTGAGACAAAACGATTTGCATAGCATTTTGATATTATTTTGTATAAGCTCTATCTCTTTTTACTAAACTACTTTCTTGTCCACTATCTGTCATCTTTATTTGCGGAAATCTAAATTACCTATGTACATACCAAGGAGAGGGTATTCTAAGTTGGAGAACTTGTTCCTAATTCTTTTCTCAGTGAATAAAATATGTTTAAAACAAACAAACATTTCCTTGGGAAACATTCTGCCAAAACCTTAAGCAAAGTGAAAATAATTCCTGAAATATTCTGGCTCTTTTTATCCATAATACAGCAAGAAATCGGAGTTCAATAACTGATTTCTGAAATTTTGGGTACATCAACATGATATTTTTTTTTAAATAGTTCTGACAAAGTCTTCCTTGATCAATAACTACATAACACATATGAAGAGTTTTCACATATTAACGGTATACAGGAGTTGCATTAACAAGATTATCAATGTCCATGGTCAAATTGTGTACCTCCATCACTGTATTCTGGACCACATTTCCCAGTGTCCCGGACACAACTCTGGGGAACACGCCTCTGTACAACCCCCAGAATCCATCACATTTCTTAATGTACCCAACTGAAAGTAAAACAAATTGTTTAGGAAGTATACAATAAATAATAGGGGTTGGAAGGATACACTGGTACATCATGAGTTTTCATGTTTCCTTACAATACACAATGTGTATTTTTCTGTTTTTATACACTTGCTAAAATACTTATTAATCATTTAATGACACATAAAAACTCAAGCATTTTTGTCAATCAAATATGGCACAATGAATTGTAAGTTTTCTACTAAGACAGTATTTTTTAATTACAGAAACATTTCATGGGTATTTGGCCAGTGTGCAAATAACACATGATAAAAATCACAGTGACATCATTCAGTACAGTCATCCCTCGTAATAACGCTCTTCCCGATACCGCGGATTCGGTTAAACCGCGGGGTAATCCGTAGCTCCCATAAAAAAAGTTGCCCAATGATCACACATATTCACGTCATCGAAAATAGCACATCAACAAATCCGCTCTTGAGCTCCGGTTAATCACGTTGTAAACTAGTGAAATTCAGTGTGGACTGCAATTAATAGTGTTTATCGTACATATCCATGGTTTTTCAGATGCTTAAAACATGCAGGGTTTTTTCAATAATAATAGAAGAACAGAGAAACATCGTATTTTCATTTACAAAGTTGGGTTTTTTTCACCTCCAACAATACAATATAGTTTTGACTGGGCACAATACACGAAATAGCAGTTTTGTTTTGTCCATGGAAAATATGATTTTACTTGGCCTTTGTTCCACGTTATGTAATCGTTACTATAACGTGGGTGTATAATAACGTGGGGGGTCATCCATGGACCCTAAGACCCGCGTTATGGCGAGGGATGCCTGTATGATGAACATTAAAAGATGATATTGTAATAGCAAAGTGGAAAGAATGAAACTTCATTGTACGGATACACCATAATCATGATAATTATAGTGACATAATCAGTGATAATACTGGAAAAATGTTATAAGTCTTAAACATGTTAAATAGAACTTACCATATTGAATTACATTTGGGTATACTAGTGATTCCTTGCCAAGAACGGACACCGATGGTTTGGGTTTCATTGGCTCATGTCCAACCTGAAATGTGTCAGTATTTGGTTACTAGAGACAACTACGCACAGTGGATTGCAATCAATAATCATACTTAATGTATTAACCATTATTATTTTCATAAAATCATAGACACATTCTTGTGCTAAATTCAGAAATCTGGTGTCCATCAATAGTGATATAAACAAGTGACCCTCCCTCAGGTAGCCATGTCTTGTCGAGGTGAAATGATATACTGCGGTATAAGTAGAACCGTGGTATTTTGCCTTGAGTTCACTATACTGTAATGCAATCCAAAAATTTGGCATTTTCGGTTTTCCTATCTCCATTTCATTAACCTGTTTAAACCTTTTCTAAAATGTCTAGAAATCGAATCATTCTGTGATCATCTGCTGATCAATAATGATCATTGAGACGTGATTCTCTATTATCTATACCAAGTACTGGTAGTGACCTACTCACAGCCAACACCTGACTTAACGAGTTAATTATTACTTAGCAGTTAATCCAGTTACAGGGTGGTGAGTACAGCTAACAGAACAGCCAGGCGAGAGGGCTAGAGGTACTAATTAGTGGCTTGTAACAACAGGGGGCTAGTGGGATGGGGGGCTAGAGGGGTGGAGTCGTTATGATAAATATTTAGCAATTCATGTGAAGTGCATTCATCAGTTGATGACACTCAGGAGGAGTGTATACCTGTAATAAAGTAGATATTTGTTGATGTGTTTCTACTTTCTATTTCCTTGCTTATTATGCTTATAATGCTTATAATGCTTATATTGCTTATATAATCCCTAATCCAAGTAAATTGTAGTGCTACTGTTTGGGATGACTGGCTAGTCAGTGAAGCATCAGCCACGAATTACGTGTCCAGTAAACTGCACTTTAGTAACAACCCTTTCTAGATAACCACGCAATAAATAGCATTAGCCAACTCACAAGACTACAAGGTGTGGAAAGACTTCCGCCCGTAAACCCCCTTAAATTTAATTCTAGTCAAATAATATCACCTGAATATATACCCCTCATCTGATAAAGATGAGTTTTAGCAAGTTTCTTTAATTGTATCTGAACATGCTGAAAGCCATATCCAACTTCTGAAAATGCTACTCAAAGAATTTTATCCTCACCGTTAAAATTTAGAGGGGGATACGGGCGGAAGTCTTACCCAAGGTGTTCTAGATTTTACTGAAAACAAATTACATTTTAGTCATTTGGAAGTAGTGGACTTTCTACATTTTTATATTGTCGGATAACATGATCTTATACTTTTTTTTATTATATTCTTTTTCTTCATCCCAGTTATGATGTGAATCTTCGGACATATCTGGTGAAACATCGGTCCACGTCACTGAAGATACGTCAATCTGAACCCCTGTTGTGTGGTATTGAAACATTGGCAAATAGCTATTTTTACCACGAAATAACCAGCACTAGGAAGAGACTGCATTTTGGTAACTTGTGAAGTAATAACGACATGGATTTGCAAATTGACAACTAATCACTTGCTGCATCTAGACCTGAGTTAAACCAAAACATACCTGAATTAGGACTTTTGCATATCCAAGCGGGTGCAAGGTTGCAGTAACCAATGCCCCCACCCCATACTGAGCTGCGAGAAGAGCCGACATTTTGGATATCTAAGCAAGGGAGATAATACGTGACCTTGCGGAGTTATGTCCCTTTGTGTATATTAACTTTAACAAATATCTGTCATAGTGAAGCACACAACTACTGATAAAATTTCACAAAAGAATTATTACATAATGCCATATTACAAGCAGCATAGTAGTACCATTATATGGCTATGATAATGGTATACAGTATCCTTTTTCTGAGTGTAACGCCTTCGTAAAACCCAAATGTAGTGCCTTTTATGTTTTTGCATGTCTTTCCATACGTTATAATAGTGAATGTTGGAATTCGGTGGGTATTTTGGAAGTTGATGAATAATAAGAAAGGTATATGATATTAGGGAACAGAGGTCAAAATGGCCACACGAAAAATGGCCACACTGACCCTAGGTAGTCAAAATGGCCACAACCCCTAGTCAAAATGGCCATACCAAAAAGTCAAAATGGCCATACCAAAAAGTCAAAATGGCCATAGAAAAAGTCAAAATGGCCATACATTGTTGTTGTTTTCCAATTAATGAGTATTGTTACTTATTTAATACTTTGAGATGTTTTCTTATGTAATACTTTGAGATGTTTTCTTACGTAATACTTTGAGATGTTTAATTACTCTCGCAAACTCATAGAATTTATCACAGCAACCACGGTCATGAAGGACCCAACAGCCAAACAAATGCACTCACTCGCCCACAGAAATAAACACTACCATAAAAGCCTAGTCAGTCTACTATTAGCTATTAAACGTCTATTCTACACATCCTACTCTACTAAGCTACCCTAAGCACCCTATGTTTCTAAATTATTGTCCCACCCACGGTCTTTTATAATTTTATCTTCCATCTTGCAGCAACCATGGCTATATTACAGTGGAATTGTAATGGTCTCCGGGCAAATGGGCATGAGCTTAAGGCACTCATAGCCCAACATAAAATTACATCCCACCCCAACCTCAACTAATATTTCAGCAAGAAACCAAATTAATCCCCAAATCCGAGTTCAAAATTCCGAGAGAAAAATGATGAACTGCAGTGCAACTGTAATCCAGGACCAGGACACCTGTACTAAGGACTCTTCACCACTCTCCCATCGGGGTGTTCCTCTTTTGCCAGTCGGGCAAGTTGTTTATTTAGGGGTTAAGAGGATCACCAGACCATGTTAATTAGCAAGACAATGGTGGGGGATGGTTATGGCCAGGGAAAGCGAAATCTGGACCAAACCTCCTCAATTTAGGTGTCGCTTTCGCGGGAACGGTGAAGCTACAGTGAACACTGAATTTAGCGTTCCCGGGATTCTCAATACACAAGAAAAACAAAGAAATGTGAATCGTCGTCTGATGCCGTAGTCATGGTAGAAAGGTAGCTCTTACCTGCGCATTTGCCATTTTGATCTCAGTTAATCTCAGTTAACAGGCTTCAAAACTAAAACATTTAATTTTTAATTACCATAATTGTTTAATCCGGAGAAACAGATAAGCTGCGTATCTGCGTAAATGTCGCAAACATTTATGTGAAAACTCAATTCCTTTCAAGTCTATTGCGTACAAGTACGCTTGATATTTTGTAAATACTCAATACATTTGATCTAACATGCGTACTGTAACATTCAGCAAACCTACTAGAATGTGAAGTAAGCAGACCCATGTGCTACAGATGGAGGTTAACTTTATTCTATTTTCACAAATAATGGAAAATGGCAAAATACCCAATTTAGTTTGAGTGAGGTTGGTATAATTTATTTGGTTACTCAACGGAATATTAGGATACCCAATTGAGTACATAACTCAATGACCCAAAAGGTTATCTGTAGCTCTGTTATTCTTTGTTAGACAAATGTCACATTAAAATAATCCGACTTATTCATTTATTGTATTTATAAGCTAACAGGAAACTTCATCACAGTTAAGAGGCTCAGAGATCGAGTATTGGGGTCGCGCGCTAATCCGAAGTACGGAAATCCTATTTTTTTCATAGTAATTCGCTTTCGCGGCACTTCTAGCACAACTTTGGTTTTCGCTTTACCGGGAATAGGGAATACATGTATTGAAATTTCGCTTTCCCGGGCCGACACCGACCAAGCCAAGAAAGACACAAGTGGACTATCATTTGTACTTTTATGTTCAGCATTCATAAATGACCCAGAAAACGAAAATACAGAGAACTTAACGATAGACTACAGAGAGAAAAAGACCATCTTCAAGCAGGAAGGAAGACCATGATAGAGTATGGAGATGCTCTTTCTCATCTTGTTGGACTTTAAAGTCAATTGTGTATGAACCATTATTGTGGACATTGATGATGTAAGATTGTGATTGTGATTATTACCATATCAATTTCTTATATTTACGCAGTTACATAATGCTAAACATTGTGTACAGTTATGTATGTTATGTGTTATGTTATGTAT
Source organism: Haliotis rubra (assembly GCF_003918875.1). Taxonomy (NCBI): domain Eukaryota; kingdom Metazoa; phylum Mollusca; class Gastropoda; order Lepetellida; family Haliotidae; genus Haliotis; species Haliotis rubra. Next base: position 556,393 of record NW_025767338.1, on the reverse strand, counting down.
GATTGTATGATTGTGATTAGTAATTTATCAATTTATATATGCTGAACATAAAAATACAAATGATAGTCCACTTGTGTCACTTGTGTACATGGCCTGTGATCTGTTCTCACTGTATCCTCGAGGGCGACAAGGAAATGATCTCTGTAGCTTGTGATCAAGTCGTCCCTAGTGTTAATCGTTGCTCAACAAGAAGGATAGCAACATCTCCAATGTGTTGTATTACGCTTGCTAGTCATAATTCGAAACTTATATATCCCTGATACACTAAACTTCTACCACCTCGACCATTTGGAACAAACTGAACGTTCACCAAAGCATTTGCCATCATGGGATAAAGTGAAGACTTGCCACCTAATATACCTTACACATGGGCGGATCCAGGAATTTTGAAGGGGGGGGGTGGGGACATGGAGATGTATGGAGAACAGCCATGTAATAACTGAACCAAAATCATTCCCTCTACTAGTGAAGGCCGTGTGGGATTAGTTAAACAAACAAACCCAGTCGACCATGCCTCATAATCCTCTTACTCTTTAAATGAACAACTTGCCCGACTGGCAAAAGAGGATACCACCCTCCCATCCCATAGAGCCTTGTAAACTTCAGGAGGCACAGGTGAAGATGAAGGTAAGATGCATGGGTATTAGAATAATGACCACTTATCCTTTAATTGGCTCGTTAATTACTACTCAACATGTGATTACGTACATTGTGTAACCTTAATTAAGATGTGAATCCAGAAGTACCTCGTTAACTAATTAAGCCGAAACTGATCAAGGACGGAAAGCTGAGCCCTGTGGAACTTCTCCGCTTGTGTGCCCAGCTGACTGGACAGTGGAATGAACAGTTTTACTGTTTCTGACTTGTTGTAACTGATCTACATGGATGTCATGTAGTAGTAAATAGTACAAAAGTGCATGTGCATGAAGAAGGAACAAACATATACATATGTCTTGTTATTTGTTGAAAATATGATTTGTTGATGTGTAATAAACATCAAGTTTTATTCTGATATAACTTCTTTTGTCATATTTCACCTTGATATCAAACAATACAACATGGGAAAATGTTATCACTATTAAAAAAAATAAAAATATATATATGGCCATTTTGACTGACTGACTGAGTTTGGTTTTATGCCGCTTTTAGCAATATTCCAGCAACATCACGGCGGGGGACACCAGAAATGGGCTTCACACATTGTACCCATGTGGGGATTCGAACCCAGGTCTTCGGCGTGACAAGCCAACGCTTTGACCACTAGGCTACCCCACCGCCCCTATGGCCATTTTGACTTTATGGTATGGCCATTTAACTAGGGTTTTGTGGCCATTTTGACTATTTTGAGGCCATTTTGACTTGGATGTTTTATGGCTATTTTGACATGTGGCCATTTTTACTAGGACCCAGATATGGATGGCAACTTATTTATTCTATCAGGATGCGACGGTATACCGAAACGTCGCATATATATAAATATAGACGTTGTCATGCCTAAAGTACCTTACCTTTCATACAAGTTACGAGTGATTTACCATTTCTCATGTGAATATTTAGAAAGGTGTCGGGTATTCGCTCTTCATGCCGAAGACCCGGGTTCTATTCCCCGCATGGGTACAATGTGTGAATCCTTTTTCTGGTGTCCCCCGCCGTGATAAAGCTGGAATATTGCTCAAAGCGGCGTAAAACTAAACTCACTGGAACAGTCAACTTGGGTTGTTCCGAACAAACAGTGTGCCATACAACTTCAGCTGTGACCTTAGTGCTGTTGCTTCGCCCGATTCTCGGTTGATTTCAAAGTGTTTTGGAACTTAATAAACCATTTCCTCATTCCTGTTACTATATCTTTCGGTAAAGGGAACGAGGAAAGAGTACCTGGATCGGTAGTCAAGTATTTGAAAGATGTATGTCGGTAACAGGTCTGAATATGCCAACAGATTTATGAAGTATTTGAAGGGATCGAATGAATATAATGAAATCATATAAAGGATGTGTACACCACCCAAATTTAAAAATAAAGTAACAATCTTCATTTGATTGGTCACTTACAGTCTGCTCAGTGTAACCCGGATAATCGGGTGCTATTCAAAGCTTGTTTAAAAAGCCCTAAACATGATTTGAACTTCCTTGGTATGTTCTGAAGTAAAACAAAACATTTAACTTGGTATTCATAGTAAAATTGATTGATTGGTGGTGATACGAGCGTTTTCACATTTGGTTTATTCTATATTTTTTAGCATAAAAGATTACTAAGTTGTAACATTTTGCTAATATCGCTCATGTTCTGCCACCATTGCAGATATGTATATTACGTACGGGGTCGATCAAACGACTTACGTATGTATTTGATGAAGCGTGGAGGGAATATATCTTGTTTTAATGTTCTTTTAAGGGGTGATGGAGTACACCCTCATGGGATTTCTTATTTCAACATGGACAGTAGTGTTACTATGATTTTTGTTTTTTGGTGTACTTATAGCGTGAGTGAGTGAAATAGTTTAGTTTTACGCCGCAGGCAACACTATTCCAGCTATATGGCGGCGGTGTTCTTATAGAACCATGCAAGCACATAGGCGGATCCGGGATGGGGGTGGGGGGTTGCAGGAGTTGCCCCCCCCCCCACACACACACCTTTGTCCAGAAAGTTTATAAAATGACGATTGAAACTCTTGTGAACACGGTTGAAAATGAAGTGTGCACTCCACCTTTGTCAAAAGTGTGCACCCCCCTTTGTCAAAAGTGTGCACCCCCCGCCCTACCCCACCCCACCCTCTTTCTCATAAAGCTTGAATATCAGCTAGCATTGACGTATGACACTGAAAATGAAATGAGTAATTAAATACATTTCCGTTTCTGATACATGACGTGCAAGGTTTCCGTCGGTCAGCAGCACATGACAAATGAAAAAGTAGGATATGTCCCAATCATTTAGATCTACTCTTACACGTATGAGGAGTAGAGTCTAATGTCAAAGGTATAATGAATAAAGACATTCTTTCTATGTATGCTTGTGCGTGTTGAATTATACATAATACGATAAACATTTACTTTAAAGTTTGGACCCAACAATTATCAGGTGTTCGAGCCTCAACAATGAAGACAATCCAGTCACGTGACAAGCAATCGGTCAAAGTCCCGTGACTATCATGTGATCAATTATTAATAAATGCGCGGTACCCAACTGCGCACAGTGTTGTGAAAATGGCGACTGCCAGCATGAAAACTTGTCCGTGCCTCGGACTAACGACGCAGTCAAGCACACTGCTTTTCGTTTTCATAATATTTGTTTCATCAATACCCCAAAGTTTTGGAGATGACTGTAATATTCAGGGATACGATGTCAAAATGCTTTCAAAGTAAGTACACAGGCTGAAAATCAAGGATGTCAAAATCACATGACAAAACTCAAACATTACAACAATTTCCGGGTATTTTTAACCTAAAACAACATTGATCCTATGGACAATCTATACCTCAGTGACTCCAAATCTGCTTCCTACACTTTACTTGTTGCCAAGATAAATGTCATAAATAGGAAGCATCGTTTTGAAGTTGATAATGGCGCTGTCACTTGCACGTAACGGTAATAAAGATCACGATACATTTTGCCTATCAGCAAGTTGGTAGGTAACAAGGCTCGGCCTAGGTAATAATAACAACATATAATAACTCAGATTCATGTTATATGCTTAAAGTGTCTAAAATCATTTTGAATTCATAACAACTTAACACATGCAAATTTAGCAGATGACATGAAGCAAACTTGCAGTTATGTGTTCACCACTTGGCTCTCTTTGGTTGCAGCTCACAGGTTTTGAGATGTAAAGCCATGTATAGGCTTCAGGTATATTGATATGGGGAGCTACACTTACCAGCAAATTTAATATCAGCAGGGTGACATGTAAGTTTGACTCAGGCTTCAGTTTACTGTATGAAGATATATTATTTAATTATTTCTTCAAAATCCAAAGTAGAAATGTAGGATGGTTCCTAACTGTTTTAGATTGTGATATGAGTGTAAAAATCTTACAGTTAGTGGGTTGAACATGTTTAACAATATCTTCTTAAGTGGCGAACATAGAGTTAAGCTGTACTGATGACATTTGTACCCTGTCAGCTTATTAACACGCCATTTAGTCTTTGAAAATATGGTCTGTGGTTTGAATCCCATCACAAGACTCAAAACTTTTATGGCTGCTGAACTGATGCCCAAACTGGAGCTGAGCACTTTCATATAAATTTGAACAAGATGAAAGTCTCATTAGCCTTCTATATGGCTGGTGTGGGTTTAATGTTAATAATGTAGCAGGACATGGAATATCCCACAGGTGACATCCATACCATGTCAGCCTGCTGACGAGGTTAACCTGTTTGGTCATGGCGAAAAGCCGACCTTGGACGAGAAGGTCTGTGGTTCAAACTCGCAGCAGGACTGAGACATTAACTGACAGATGCTCAAATATATGACCTGTGCTAATATATCATCATGCTTAGTTGCTAGTTTATGTCTTCTTTGCAACCATGATTACATTCCTGTTGCTAATATTTTCCTTGTTATTACATATGCCACATGAAGTTCATGTCCTCGCATGTATAAAAGACAAACAGCAGGACAAACATGACTAAGTCCCGTCAGTGCCTGGAAACAGAACATTTTATAACTAACACTTGCATACTAAAACTCCAGCAAAATACAGACCCGTGAAGATACGGGGTAGAATAGGTCTTCAGCAACCCATGCTTGCCACAAAAGGCGACTATGCTTGTCGTAAGAGGCGACTAACAGGATCGGGTGGTCAGGCTCGCTGACTTGGTTGACACATGTCATCGGTTCCCAATTGCGCAGATCGATGTTCGTGCTGTTGATCACTGGATTGTCTGGTCCAGACTCGATTATTTACAGACCGCCGCCATATAGCTGGAATATTGCTGAGTGCGGCATAAAACTAAACTCACTCACTCCAGCAAAATACTGAAAATATTTTAACATTGTCACAAAGAAATGGTTGTTCAGAATTTCATGACTTTCAGAAAATGTTAATCTGATGATATAAGCTTTTCAGGTTATGCCTGCCCCTATTACACAGATGCAATGTCATGCTTAGACACAGAGCACTAATTAGTTATTGCGAAGTCAAAATATGTTGAATAAAGTAGCATTAGACAGTGCAGGTATCCCTTTAATGTTGGAATTTAAGAACAGTTAGGATCATCAGATTTGTCAGCATTTATGGTAATCAGACAGCCAGATATAGTGATGACCACACATGTTATCTGGGAGCTGTTACACAATGATTACTGATCATGGCTGCAGATAAATCTTCTAGCCACTATGTATGTACTTGCATGTTATGATTCACTTTGGGTAGTTTACTTTGGGTATTGATGATATTTATATTCCCTCAGATCCTGTCTATCGAATGTTAAGAAACCTGTGAATGAACTGTTTATAAACATGTATCTTAGGTTACTGTGAATGGGACGTAGCATTTATTTGTCATAATTCCCTGCAGGACAGTTCATTCATTCATTCATTCATTCATTCATTCATTCATTCATTCATTCATTCATTCATTCATTCATTCATTCATTCATTCATTCATTCATTCATTCATTCATTCATTCATTCATTCATTCATTCATTTACGGAAATCGTCCGGATATCTGGATTTCTGTCATCCAGGCTTACCGTATACTACCGTCCATAAGCCGAATTTTGAGGATGAAAAAAGCAGTGTGTAGAAGGCGGTCGGCTTATCTTCATCAGTTACGCTTTCGTCAAACTTTTTTCCAGGGGTTAGAAAACAACATCACATCACTTCTCGTGAACAAACAACAGAAGACGACTTTGTCAGTAAAAACATCAAATTTGCAATTAAACATCACTAGACAAGATTATTTACCTTTTAAGTTCTAAGTTGTTATTGTTGGGCATTAAGATTACCGTGTGTATTTGAGCCGGAAATAGCAATCAGCTGTGCACACGTTTTCCGGCGAACAAGTTCACACATGCACAATAATATAGTAGGTGTTTGAACGGTAGCGAGAATACACTTCTGGTTTAAAATCACTTCCAAAACAGCATGGTCGCTTTGATTTGCCAACTATAATTCACTCTGTGTCAGACAGGCCTACTAATCACCACCAATACCCTGCTGATCGATCATTAATCCGGATTAGCAGACCTTGTCTTGTGTCAAAACACGTGGGACACTCCGTTTCACTTCACACGGTCAGCGGAAGATCAAAGCTTCGTGCGGATAAGTGAGTCAATTTTGTGTTGATTTAACCGGTTGGTTTGTAAAATTTACCGTCCGGGAACGGAAACCGCATATCCGTTATAGACAGTCACTTTTATAACGTAAGAGATTGTTTTTTTATGAAAATTGACTGGAAGGCGGGGTTTCTGGATATTTGGGGTCCGGGTATCTGGGGTCTCACTGTATATATATGTATATATATATATATATATATATGGGGGTACGCATTTGTATGTATATTCGTATGTAGTCAATCAGTAAATACAAAGCTATATAAGTATGCAAGGTGAAGAGGATACTAGGGGTAGCTAAGCATCTTGTCATTTTGTGTGAGTTGTTTCAATTCACATCAATGCATATATCCTTACATACTCAACTTAAAGTTGATTATCCTATGGTTATTTATTGTGCATATTTTAACTTGTAAGCTTGAGAGCTGGATTTCCTGAACACTATATGACTGCATGAATATTTCAGCTTCATTTGTCCTGGACCAACCCACAAACTATGTTATCATCAAAAACAGGATTTCCTTTTATTTAGTTATGTGCGCCGGCATTCAAAGTGGCTATGCTCAGGTTAATCTTTGAGATTTAGAGTGCCACTGATAAACAGTTTGATGGGGTGCCCCCAAAAATTTGAATCATGTGAGTTGGTCAAATTTATCACATTTTCCATTAAACAAATCATAGTGAGTATTAATTATCTTTATAATTTTAGTCATGCAGCCAGGGCTGACTCAAAATATTTTATCCAAGCTATTTCAATATTCACAATGCCATGGCACACAAACTAAGCTCTATTTCGATACAGGTACTGAATGATGTAGATCAGCCTTGCAGTCTCTCTTAACCATTCTTGACCATGCTTCTTTAGGAATTGTTATTCAGGGACTGAAGTTTGTGGTGTTAATAGATATGATTGTAAAAATTATACTGAAATATGAGCAGTTCATCTCACCTTGGGAATATGTAAATATGACTAATCTGGTTAGTTCCTTTGTTTCAGTGACCGTTTATGTCACACTTACTTTAAAGAAGGAGTGTGGGGTAGACTAATAGTCAAAGCATTCACATCCTGATATATTTGTTCCATACATGGCAGGGGTGGAAATAACCCATTGCCTGACGCCCGAGTCCAGTGTTTTTTTCTGTTGGGCAAGCAAATTTGTATATCACACTGTACCGGTGTCCAGTTGACTTTCCAATATTAATTATGTTGTTTATTTAAAAAATCAACAAGAAAACGGCCGGTATAGTGGATAAATTATCAGGGCAAGTGATTTTACATGTGCCACTGTACCGGAGTACACTAGCAATTTTAAAGTTATTTCCACCCCTGCATGGATGGGGTCCCATGCCATATGTTGCCTCTGTTCACCCAGCAGAAAATGGGTAACTGGTGGGATAAGTCATGTGACTATAACCTTCCCGCACTTCACAGGCAGCTTGGGTATTCGGGGTCATAATGAAGTGTGACTTGTATGTGCTTTGAGCATGTCCCTCAGTGACGTGGATGAGGCGCTATAATAGTAATCTTATAATTATTATTTTATCTGGAATATCAATAACATGGAGCTAAACCATATCACCCACTCAAAACTTAAACTGACCATAACCATGATAAGAAGTTTAAAATGTTCTTACACACCACATTTTAATGAAAAGGAATATATAATCTGGTAATAAACAAAAGAGTGAAGAGGAAAGCTGAAGGGTTGTGTTGTTTTTTATCTCCCCTGTCTGAAAATGGGTGGGCATAGCGATCACCATGTCTGTTTGCGGAGTGTAACTTTAAAACCACTGAATGTTTCTTGGCGAAAGTTATGCTGATCAGTCTGTTGGTGAACTGATGCCTTTTGATGATTTGGATGTTGGAAAATTCTGAGCATCAACATCAGGTGACAATGTACAAAAGTGGTGTGACTAGGCGAACACATTTGCCCAAATACACCAGGGTCCTGTTTCACAAAGCTATCGTAGCGCTACGACTGTCGTAAGTCTGTGTTAAAGTATGGGACAGTCGCATCACAACGCGTTGTGAAACTGGGCTCAGACCAGGAGGATGTTTCATCTGATGACCTTGTTTAGTCACAAGGTAGGTGGGTTGATGGGGATTTGGTATTGGGACACATAGTACATAATCTTTATGTTTTATTGTTGTAGATATAACCCTTGGATATCGTCATCATTCGATGGAAACATTACATACAAAATTAGCCTGTGCGAAGCTGTGACAGTTTCCAATGCGGCCAACGAGTGTCCCCTAAAGACTTCCATCTGCCAGCTGACGAAGGGAAAACAGGCCATCTCTCTGGGCAACCACACAACCACATTCAATGCAACAAAAAATAGTAAAGATGGAGAAGTTATTGCATTCTTTCGTGGTGACCCTTGCCCAAGTATGCCGACGGAATACAGAACAACAATCATTTACTTTAAGTGTGGAAAAACATTGGTAAGCAGCACAAATATAATTATTATTCAATGTAGATATTTGTTGTTGTTGACTGGCTGAAGTATTCAGTGCTTCAGATAGGGAGTCAGAGTTGGTCTTCACCAACCCAGTAAGATAACAGGATCAGGGAGTTGGTCTTCACCAACCCATGCCTGTTGTAAGAGGTGGCCAACGGGATCGAGGGGAGTTGGTCTTCACCAACCCATGCCTGTTGTAAGAGGTGGCCAACAGGATCGAGGGGAGTTGGTCTTCACCAACCCATGCCTGTTGTAAGAGGTGGCCAACGGGATCGAGGGGAGTTGGTCTTCACCAACCCATGCCTGTTGTAAGAGGTGGCCAACAGGATCGAGGGGAGTTGATGCATGTCATCATATCGCAGTTGCATAGATCGATGCTCCTGATGTCAACCACATGGTGTCAGGAACAGACTCAGTTATTTGCAGACTGTCGTCATATAGCTGATTGCAGCATGAAACAAGAAATAAACAAATGCAGTGCATCTTTTCAAATGAAGTTATGCAATGAATTAATTTGACTAACCTGTGTCTGAAAGTATGCCAAGGTCCGTATTTCATATCGTAAACTATGTATTGACAAAAAAAAGAAGGGGAATATTATAAAAGCAATTGTTATTTCAGTTGATTCCAATATATGATGTATTTATTGACAAGCCTGTTTGCACTCGTTCTTAGTAAGGAGGTCCGTTAGTTCTAAAAAATGCATGAATGAACCTGCTAGCATTGCTCACTGGCCATCATGATAGTATTGATGTATGGTCTTAACCAGGAAACCATGATACACATCCGTTTTAAACTTCACCTTTGGCAACCTGTGCTTGTCATAGCAGGCAACTTGTGAAGATCTGGGTTAGAATTGGTCTCTTCAGTAACCCATGCTTGTAAGAGGTGACTAGCGTGATCGGGTGGTCAGGTTTGCTGACTTGGTTGACACATGTCATTGTCTCCTAGTTGCGTAGATTGATGCCAATGCTGTTGATCACTGGATTGTCTGGCCCAGACTTGACTATTTACAGATTGCCGCCAGATAGCTGGGATATTGCTGAGTGCAGCGTAAAACTATAACTAAGCTAAGCTCACTCACCATCATGGTAGTATTGATGTATGATGTTAACCAGGAAACCATGATACACAGATTGTCTGGTCCAGACTTGATTATTTACAGACCACTGCCACATAATGAGAATGTAGCACACAAACACTAGCAATTTCCATCAAACATTTCACTCTTACAGCCTTATGTATTTTCTCTTTCAGGGCTCGCCAGTGTTCTTGGGAGCTTTTGAATGTTCCACTTACTTTGAATGGGAATCTCATGTGTTCTGTGAAGACGTTAATAAACCTGTGGAGGAAGTGCCTTGCTATCTGTATCTCAAGAACGAAAAATATGACTTATCTCCCTTGGCTAAAACAACTGGGGCCTATTTAGTGGACTCGACGGGCGAATCGCCAGTTTTACATCAACGTCTGCCGAGACATTACAGGAGCAGGTTCTGGTAAGTGACTAGAACTCAGGTTGTGGAATGTTGGTCAACTTTATGTTGTTACTTGTTGGTATGTTGTTGAGACCCGTGAAGGTCGGGGTTAGAATATTAGTCTTCGTAACCCATGCTTGTCGTAAGAGGCGACTAACAGGATCGGGTGGTCAGGGTCGCTGACTTGGTTGACACATGTCATCGGTTTCCATTTGCGCAGATCGCTGCTCATCCTGTTGATCACTGGATTGTCTGGTCCAGACTCAGTTATTTACAGACCGCCGCCATATAGCTGGAATATTGCTGAGTGCGGCGTAAAACTAACTCACTCACTCACTATGTTGTTGATTTTCAAGTTGAAACAAAAAAGTTAACCAGAAATCTCTTTGTGAAAGAATTTGGAGTGAAGTTAACAAACAGCGAAGATATGCTATACAATAGAATGTAGTATATTCCTCATCAACTGATCACGACCAGTAAAGGTCCGGGTTAGAATTGATCTTCTGCACAGTGTAACCCATGTTTGTCGTAAGAGGAGACTAACAGGATCTGGTGGTCAGGCTCGCTAGCATGGGTGATGCATGTCATCGTAGGCAAATTGCAGAGATCAGTGCTCATGATGTCAATCACTGGACTATTTACAGACCGCCATCATATAGCTGGAATATTGCTGAGTGTGGCATTAAACAATAAACAAACAAACAAACAAATCAACTGATCACAGGAATCAGCCAGATGTAGGTAAAAGACACACACAACAGACAGGGCAAATTTTCTGTTTAGCACTGTCAGCTAGAGCTGTTATCACGGATAAGATAATTTTAGCAAGATGTTATAGGAACTTTTCGTTACATGTGTTTTCAAAACTTGCATTCTGATAAACATGTACCTGGGTAATTTCTATCTTAATGATGTTAAGTATATTAACTGTGTTTGTATTATGTATAGTCCTGAGAAATGTTGCTGTAGATTCTGTCATAACTATTTGGAATTGAGCACAAACGCCAGGTCTTCTGATCATAACCTGAATATTGAAATGACCTTCACGTGTTTAAGGTTAAAGACGTATGGGTAACTAAATTCCAATACTCTAAGAGAGATCCAAATTATCCCTTGACCCTGCATAGCATTAAGTATTGTAATATATCTGTATTGAAATTCATCATCAGTGACCAGAATATTGGTCATGAAATCCTTCAGAGCATAACAGTTCATTTGAATGTCCATTTTGCATTTCAAGACCCATCCAGCAAATGTCCTGTTGGGACAAGTGCTTGTCGGATCCTTGACGGCAAGGCGGAGGATATGGGAAAGCCATTTGGCAGTCTACAGCGCTCTGTCGATGGCAACCTGTTGTTGCAATATAAGACTACGGTAAAGCCAGATGGATGTGTGGACAATCCAACAACAACTATAACCTTCGTGTGTCCCACCAGAGGAGGGGTAGGTGAACATGTCTTGCAGTCTAGGCCCGTGAAGGTCCGGGTTAGAATTGGTCTTCAGTAATCCATACTTGTGAGGATTGGGTGGTCAGGGTCGCTGACTTGGCTGACACATGTCATCGCATCCCAGTTGCATAGATCAATGCGCATGCTGTTGATCACAGGATTGTCTGGTCCAGACTTGATTATTCACGGATTGCTGCCATAGAGCTGGAATATTGCAGAGTGTGGCGTAAAACTAACTCACTCACTCATTCAGTCTTGCAACCTATAAATATAAATGTGAGGTATTCACTTGATAAAGATTTTCGTTTAAAAGAACTAATTTGATGAGGGCAGATATGTTTATAAGTACTTTCACTGGACAGTCTCCACAGAATGTCATCATGTAGTAGGAATTTTGCTGAGTTTAGCCCTAAACAGCAAAAATAAAATTACCATCATGTTTTCTCATTTGCCTGTGAAACAACCCCTACTGTGAATGATTTCGTCAAGCAACACTTTGTCCCCAAGTATAAATAAAGCATTTGTGTGCTTGGATAGAAAACTTGATCTTACTTAAAGTAAGCTAAGTAAATTTGGCTAAGGGAAGTAACTCTTAGACTAATCAATCCAAGACAACAGTTTGTATGGCTGGAATAAGCCATGACATGTTAGAGATCACCTTATTATCATCCCCCGCCACGCGTTAAGTGCAAAGCGGGGGATATAGTATTAGGCTCCGTCCATCCATCTGTCCGTATGTACGAATGGGAATATCTTAAGAACCGTTGACTAGATTCTTTTCTTATTTGGTACCTAGGTTCATCACAGTATAAGAAAGGTCCCAGTCAGGTTTGGTGACCTTGACCTTCATTTAAAGGTCACAAGGGACTTTAACGTTTTATTTTTCTTTTGCTGTCCTTTATTGTTGTCAAATACCTTTGGGACAAAAATACCGGTACTGTGCACAAGTGATACTGATGTATTGGCGATAACGGTTACGTGGCAATTACTGTTCTCTAGCTAGTATGGCTCAAATCTGTACGCTTATCACTGATAGATGTCCTCGCTAAATTGTGTCCTGACAATGCTGTGTGACCTATATGAGGAACACTAAACATGGCTTCTGATCCTTGACCTTCAGAGTAAGGACCCGCTGCTGATTGACGACCGGCTGTGTCACAACCAGATCGAGTGGAAGACAGAGTATGCATGTCCAGAATCCACACTGACCAGCGACACCTGTGTACTGACCCAGGAAAACCACAATATCGACATTGATCTTACACCTCTTAAAAACCCACCTGGTGAGTAGGGCTGACTAGTTTAACTATGCACGGTTAACCTTTTGGTGTGGGATATGCTGGGGTGGCTGTTCTGTTTCCAGGTACCAAGAGAAGTGAGAGAGTGGGGATGTTAGGTCTTCTGTTTCATCTATTCTGAATTCGGCCAAGGAGGTTTGTCAGTGAGTGAATGTCAGTGAATCAAGGTTTGTCAGAGGGTGAATGTTTTATCAGAATGAAGGTTTGTCAGTGAATCAGGGTTTGTCAGAGAGTGAATGTTTGTCATTGAGTCAACATTCGTCAGTAAGTCAACATTTGTTAGTGAGTCAACATTTGTCAGTGAGTCGAGGTTTGTCATTGAGTCAAGATTCGTCATTGAGTCAAGATTTGTCAGTGAGTCAAGGTTTGTCATTGAGTCAACATTGAGTTTGTCATTGAGTCAACATTCGTCATTAAGTCAACATTTGTCAGTGAGTCAAGGTTCGTCACTGAGTCAAGATTTGTCAGAGAGTGAATGTTTTATCAGAATGAAGGTTTGTCAGTGAATCAAGGTTTGTCAGAGAGTGAATGTTTGTCATTGAGTCAACATTCGTCAGTAAATCAACATTTGTTAGTGAGTCAACATTTGTCAGTGAGTCGAGGTTTGTCAGTGAGTCGAGGTTTGTCATTGAGTCAAGATTTGTCAGTGAATCAAGGTTTGTCATTGAGTCAACATTCGTCAGTGAGTCAAGATTTGTCAGTTTGTCAAGGTTTGTCAGTGAGTCAACATTCGTCAGTGAGTCAAGATTTGTCAGTGAGTCAAGTTTTGTCAGTGAGTCAAGGTTTGTCATTGAGTCAACATTCGTCAGTAAGTGAACATTTGTTAGTGAGTCAACATTTGTCAGTGAGTCGAGGTTTGTCATTGAGTCAACATTTGTCATTGAGTCAAGATTTGTCAGTGAGTCAAGGTTTGTCAGTGAGTCAAGGTTTGTCATTGAGTCAACATTCGTCAGTAAGTCAACATTTGTTAGTGAGTCAAGATTTGTCAGTGAGTCGAGGTTTGTCAGTGAGTCAACATTCGTCAGTAAGTCAACATTTGTTAGTGAGTCAAGGTTTGTCAGTGAGTCAACATTCGTCAGTAAGTCAACATTTGTTAGTGAGTCAAGATTTGTCAGTGAATCAAGGTTTGTCATTGAGTCAACATTCGTCAGTGAGTCAAGATTTGTCAGTTTGTCAAGGTTTGTCAGTGAGTCAACATTCGTCAGTGAGTCAAGATTTGTCAGTGAGTCAAGTTTTGTCAGTGAGTCAAGGTTTGTCATTGAGTCAACATTCGTCAGTAAGTGAACATTTGTCAGTGAGTCAACATTTGTCAGTGAGTCGAGGTTTGTCATTGAGTCAACATTCGTCATTGAGTCAAGATTTGTCAGTGAGTCAAGGTTTGTCAGTGAGTCAAGGTTTGTCATTGAGTCAACATTCGTCAGTAAGTCAACATTTGTCAGTGAGTCAAGGTTTGTCAGTGAGTCAAGGTTTGTCATTGAGTCAAGGTTTGTCAGTGAGTCAACATTTGTCAGTGAGTCAAAGGTTTGTCATTGAGTCAACATTGAGTTTGTCATTGAGTCAACATTCGAGTCAGTAAGTCAACATTTGTTAGTGAGTCAAGATTTGTCAGTGAGTCGGGTTTGTCATTGAGTCAATATTAAGTCAGTGAGTCAACATTTGTCAGTGAGTCAAGGTTTGTCATTGAGTCAACATTGAGTTTGTCATTGAGTCAACATTCGTCCAGTAAGTCAACATTTGTTAGTGAGTCAAGATTTGTCAGTGAGTCGGGGTTTGTCATTGAGTCAATATTAGTCAGTGAGTCAACATTTGTCAGTGAGTCAAGGTTTGTCATTGAGTCAACATTGAGTTTGTCATTGAGTCAACATTCGATCAGTAAGTGAACATTTGTCAGTGAGTCAACATTTGTCAGTGAGTCGAGGTTTGTCATTGAGTCAGCATTCGTCATTGAGTCAAGATTTGTCAGTGAGTCAAGGTTTGTCAGTGAGTCAAGGTTTGTCATTGAGTCAAGGTTTGTCATTGAGTCAAGATTTGTCAGTGAGTCAAGGTTTGTCATTGAGTCAACATTGAGTTTGTCATTGAGTCAACATTCGCCAGTAAGTCAACATTTGTTAGTGAGTCAAGATTTGTCAGTGAGTCGGGTTTGTCATTGAGTCAATATTCGCCAGTGAGTCAACATTTGTCAGTGAGTCAAGGTTTGTCATTGAGTCAACATTGAGTTTGTCATTGAGTCAACATAGATCAGTAAGTCAACATTGTTGTTAGTGAGTCAAGATTTGTCAGTGAGTCGGGTTTGTCATTGAGTCAATATTAGCTCAGTGAGTCAACATTTGTCAGTGAGTCAAGGTTTGTCATTGAGTCAACATTGAGTTTGTCATTGAGTCAACATTCGTCAGTAAGTCAACATTTGTTAGTGAGTCAATATTAGTCAGTGAGTCAACATTTGTCAGTGAGTCAAGGTTTGTCATTGAGTCAACATTGAGTTTGTCATTGAGTCAACATTAAGTCAACATTTGTCAGTGAGTCAAGGTTTGTCATTGAGTCAACATTCGCCAGTAAGTCAACATTTGTTAGTGAGTCAACATTTGTCAGTGAGTCAAGGTTTGTCATTGAGTCAACATTCGCCAGTGAGTCAACATTTGTTAGTGAGTCAAGGTTTGTTAGTGAGTCAACATTCGTCAGTAAGTCAACCTTTGTTAGTGAGTCAAGATTTGTCAGTGAATCAAGGTTTGTCATTGAGTCAACATTAAGTCAGTGAGTCAAGATTTGTCAGTTTGTCAAGGTTTGTCAGTGAGTCAACATTTCAGTGAGTCAAAGATTTGTCAGTGAGTCAAGGTTTGTCAGTGAGTCAAGGTTTGTCATTGAGTCAACATTTCAGTAAGTCAACATTTGTTAGTGAGTCAAGATTTGTCAGTGAGTCGAGGTTTGTCAGTGAGTCAACATTTCGTCAGTAAGTCAACATTTGTTATTGAGTCAAGGTTTGTCATTGAGTCAACATTCGTCAGTAAGTCAACATTTGTTAGTGAGTCAAGATTTGTCAGTGAATCAAGGTTTGTCATTGAGTCAACATTCGTCAGTGAGTCAAGATTTGTCAGTTTGTCAAGGTTTGTCAGTGAGTCAACATTCGTCAGTGAGTCAAGATTTGTCAGTGAGTCAAGTTTTGTCAGTGAGTCAAGGTTTGTCATTGAGTCAACATTCGTCAGTAAGTGAACATTTGTTAGTGAGTCAACATTTGTCAGTGAGTCGAGGTTTGTCATTGAGTCAACATTCGTCATTGAGTCAAGATTTGTCAGTGAGTCAAGGTTTGTCAGTGAGTCAAGGTTTGTCATTGAGTCAACATTCGTCAGTAAGTCAAGATTTGTCAGTGAGTCAAGGTTTGTCAGTGAGTCAAGGTTTGTCATTGAGTCAAGGTTTGTCATTGAGTCAACATTCGTCAGTAAGTCAACATTTGTTAGTGAGTCAAGATTTGTCAGTGAGTCAGGGTTTGTCATTGAGTCAACATTCGTCAGTGAGTCAAGATTTGTCAGTTTGTCAAGGTTTGTCATTGAGTCAACATTGAGTTTGTCATTGAGTCAACATTAGATCAGTAAGTCAACATTTGTTAGTGAGTCAAGATTTGTCAGTGAGTCGGGGTTTGTCATTGAGTCAATATTCGTCAGTGAGTCAACATTTGTCAGTGAGTCAAGGTTTGTCATTGAGTCAACATTGAGTTTGTCATTGAGTCAACATTCGTCAGTAAGTCAACATTTGTTAGTGAGTCAAGGTTTGTCGGTGAGTCAACATTAAGCCATTGAGTCAAGATTTGTCATTGAGTCAACATTGAGTTTGTCATTGAGTCAACATTCATCAGTAAGTCAACATTTGCTAGTGAGTCAACATTTGTCAGTGAGTCGAGGTTTGTCATTGAGTCAACATTCGTCAGTGAGTCAAGATTTGTCATTGAGTCAACATTCGTCAGTAAGTCAACATTTGCTAGTGAGTCAACATTTGTCAGTGAGTCGAGGTTTGTCATTGAGTCAACATTCGTCATTGAGTCAACATTTGTCAGTGAGTCAAGATTTGTCAGTGAGTCAAGGTTTGTCATTGAGTCAACATTCGTCAGTGAGTCAAGATTTGTCAGTGAGTCAACATTTGTCAGTGAGTCAAGATTTGTCATTGAGTCAAGGTTTGTCATTGAGTCAACATTCGTCAGTGAGTCAAGATTTGTGAGTGAGTCAGCATTCGTCAATGAGTCAAGGTTTTAAGAGTGATAATCTGCCTGAAGCTCTGAATGTGTTTCAATGAATTCTAACATGTCACATACATGTTCTCACAAAGCTTTAGTTTGAATAAAGACTATCCCGGGCATCAGGAGGTGGTGTTGAGTATAAGTAACCAACATTGTCAGTCTGTATTTTGTACAATGAAAGTTTTAGGGTTTTTATAAAAGACATTGTGTTTCTGTGAAGTTCTGTTAACTGTGGTCAGTCAAGCATGATGTCACTCTGGCCTGCTCTGTTCATGAGATTGTATGTTTCCATGACAACATAACTTGCCCACATAATCTGATGATGTCATGTTGAGATCATATGCTTCCATGACAACGGAACCAGCCCACATAAACTGATGATGTCATGTTGAGATTGTATAGACCATGACAACAGAACCTGCTCTATAAATTGAAACTGGTGATGTCATGTTGAGATTGTATGTTTCCATGACAACAGAACCTGCTCTATAAATTGAAACTGATGATGTCATGTTGAGATTGTATGTTTCCATGACAACAGAACCTGCTCTATAAATTGAAACTGATGATGTCGCGGTTGAGATTGTATGTTTCCATGACAACAGAACCTGCTCTATAAATTGAAACTGATGATGTCATGTTGAGATTGTATGTTTCCATGACAACAGAACCTGCTCTATAAATTGAAACTGATGATGTCATGTTGAGATTGTATGTTTCCATGACAACAGAACCTGCTCTATAAATTGAAACTGATGATGTCATGTTGAGATTGTATGTTTCCATGACAACAGAACCTGCTCTATACATAAACTGATGATTTCATGTTGAGACTATTGTTTCCATGACAACAGAACCTATCCACATAAATGTAAACTGATGTTGTCATGTTTTGATCGTCTCCCCTGTGTTCTAGCTGCTGACAACCCCTACAAAATGAATGTGACTGACGGAACCGACCACTACGTGTACGTTCTCAATGTGTGTGATTCCCTCGGGCTCGAGTGTCCTGAGAAGAAGGACTCAGCGTCAGCCTGCCAGTTGAAGGATCATGACTCCACCTTTGCCAAGAGCCTCGGAAAGAAGGACACCATGAAACTTCGGTATAGACATACTGATTTATCTTGACATGCTCACAGGCTGATATTTGGCCTTTGTTTGCAGCTTGTGTCAGTGGTTTAGTTCTATATAGTGGAACTGAATTCAATGTTAAAATATTGCTGAAATGATACAAATAGTTTTTTTGTTTTTTTATGAAAATCATTGTTTAACAACCAGTGAAGATCTAGGATACAATTGGTGATCAGCAACTTGAGCTTGTTGTAAAATGCCCATAATTAGTATCAGCTGTCACACGTGTTGATTTGGTGAATGAATGCCTTCGAATTCCACTGATTATGGTAATAGCCAAGTTGATAGAGGATTGGATGGTCACTTAAGCTCTACTGTTGACATTTTTTCAGCAGATTTTAAAGTTAACTTGAAAATATATCATCATGGTCAATGTCATCTGAGGACCACAGTTTTACATGAAGAGTTGTGTCCCTTATACATGCCAGGATCTGATTTAGATAGTTAAATTAAATGATGCTTTCTGGATTAACCAAATGCATGCATTTCTCATTAGAATAATTGCTTAAGCATGTACATGCTGCTTTTAATTACAGAATGACAGATGGAGAGCTGACCTTGACCTACAAAGATGGAACTGCATGCCACACCCATTTCAGGAGGAACACCATCATCACATTCAAATGCAACATGACTGCAGGTCTGTGGACTTCAGTGACATCTTGATAAGACATGTTATATCATGGCACATTGTGTGAAAGTAGCATTAGTTTTGTCTCTTTGGCCAGTCCCCCATTCAACATCTAAACTGATATGCTGTAACATAGACTAAATAGCATGCAAGCATTAAGATCACTTTGAGGAACAGGTCCAACAAGTTGACCACTGTGCAACTTTTAAGTTTGAAACATATGTTAAGGTTAATTGGTAGTTTAGAAAGTATTGATGTCAGGACAGCGATGACAGCTTGGTTGTTTTTGTGTAGGTTATCGTGTAAGTCTTATCGTGACTAAGTTAATCTGTATTTTTGGGATTACACTTTCTTAGTAGAGTACAGATTCTACTACTTTTGTTGGGTTGAGTCCCATGTGGGATTTGAACCCACCCCCTCAGAGTCAGGCACCTAATCACCTGCACACAAAGCCAGCCGCCTAACCCGCTCAGCCACCGCGACTTCCACAAAAATGGAAGTCGGACAGCTGGCAGTCTAGACTGCAGACTTTGTGTTCCCTCTGATAAGTGTAATGATCCATCTGGACATTGTTTCATCAGCTGATGTTCCCAATAATCTGGTCATTAATGAACTTGACGATGTTACTTTCTCCTCCCCACAGCTAATAACGGTCGGGGCTGGCCAGTGTTTCGGGAGGCTAACAACTGCACCTACCTGTTTGACTGGGAGACCAAGTACGCTTGTGAGAACCACTTGGCCTTGGGGGCGTGTCGGGTTGACCACAACCAGCAGCGGTATGACCTGTCAGCCCTCGTTAGGAACTCAGGTGAGTGGCTTCAGTTTAGAATTTACCTTTTAACTTTAGGTCACCCAGACAAGAATATTATGTGCCATTTATCATGATTTATCTCCATCTGATCACGATGATTGTGCCTCTGTCCTACTTCTAAACTTGTGTTTGGTGGGTTTGGAACCTTACTTCACTGTATTGTATTTTCAATGACTTATAAAAGTTAGATTGAGCATGGGTAATGGAACTTCACATTCTTAGCGTTGATGATTTGAATAAGGTAATGGCCAACAACTGTCATTCCAGCCATGTTTTCAACAACTTTCATCAATGAATGCAATGTCAAAGACGCTGAAGACAAACATCCATGCATAGTGTTGGGTGCTGATAGTAATATAAATATGATATATGAAGACTCAGGAAATTACCCTGGACTGTTAGTACATAGCCATTATAAGATCTGTGACTAAACCTTGAACATTTGTCTCCCCACACACTCAGGTTCAAACTGGGTGGCTCTGGATGGTGAGAACCAGTACGAACAGTCTCGCTACTACGTCAACGTGTGCAACGACATCCTCAACAGCACCTCAGGCTGCACTGCCAACAGTATCTGTAGGAAAGGTATACTCAGTTCATATAAACAAATGTACCTAACCCTTTCAACACCGCAGGCGCTTTAAGTGGCCACAACGCTATGAGTCCCCAGACACCGGAGGCCGCATTGCCGCCAGGCAGTAGTCACGCCAAAATGAGACATAATTTTAGGAACCTACCTGACTTATGATTCATATATTAAATCTATCACATTTCACAATGTCTGAAAACACTTATTAAATTTCAATTTATCATATATTATCAGCAGAATTAAAATTATAAACTATTTTTCGCAATGTTATTGAAAACAACGATTCTCGACACATGCTTCGGCAGCTGGTCTACAATAACATTGTGAAAGAGCAAAGTAACGATGTTTCGAGGAATTCATTAAATAAATTGAATAAACTAATGAATAAAATCAACAACAACATTCATAAAAGTTGTCAAACGCACATATAAAATTACTATTTCCATCTTTTGTGCGATCATGTAATGCAAGTCAAGTCACTGACGAAGTGACATCTCGGCTCTCACTCAATCTTCACCGGACACGATGTTTAATGCTTAAAAATATATACATGAAGCATTTTTGTCACAGGTCATAACCTAGCACGACACGTCCAATAAGTTCCATAATTTACATACAGGGTAGCGCATTTCTTGCTTAATATGTTCAGAATAGCATTATTTTACCCAAAACTTTGTCTAAATCTGAAGGTTTTCGCTATTTAGGACGGTATCCATTGCCGAATATGATTGGCTGCCTTAGGTCACGGTCTGATTTTGACCAATCACGACCCTTATAGCAGACTGTGGCTTAAAAAGCGCCATTAGAAACCAATCTTTATCCAATAAAATCGCTTCTTACAACTGTGAAAATACTCTTGGCAAGGGTACAGTGATATTGTTGATGTTCAGAGCTTTAACGATGCCCGCCATCAAACGATTCGGCCTCGCATGTTATGCATACGAAGCTCGAAAACGGAGGTATTTTCCGTTGTTATGTCATGTTACCGAGCCGGAAAGCCACAGATATCGGGAAATAGGCGACCATACATATTATTTAAGAAATCTTTTTATAATAATTTTCTGATGACGAAAATGAAAATATAAAAGAAAAGGCACGGGCATGTTATCACATGTCACAAATGGAAAAAATCGCCATAGTTTTTGCTTCTTCGTGGTTTATCTGGACGCTATAAATGTAAGCTTGCATTTTCATTCAAAAATACATTTATTTAAGTTGTAGTTGTATTATTTGAATAATATTATAAAAATAAACTTCATATTTTTCCTTATCCTGACTCATGCTCTTTGCTTGTCCCTTCCTCTTGCTAACATAGTGGAACACTTGTATCTCCTTAATTGAAGCCCTTCAATGTAAAATCACTAATTGGTACTCACCCACGAAGTTACCTCCCCCGCCGAAGCTGAACAGGTGTCGCCACCCTCTGGCCTCATGCTTCACTCTCTCCTTCTTCACCAGTGAGCAGGATGTGAGAGCTCTGTGTCTCCTTACACACTATATCCTTTTGGTTTTCTTAGTTAGTTACCTATTATAGTTTACTATAAAGGTATAGCTAGTATCCTTCAGTTATTGGCATTGATAATTAATCGTGATTTCTACCGTTTATTCACGGAGTTCGCGGATTGTTCAGCTAGTTTTACATTGATGAAAAACTGTACTATTTGTAGATTACGCTTTTCCGCTTCGCGGATCCGCATGTGGTATGCCCTAGTTGTACTAACGCCTTGTGCGCTTGATTCACGCTGCAGTTACTGCATAAATTTAACCAATTCTGCCTTTGATAAATACCATCTTTGCGCCTTTGAGACGTGTTGCAGATAGGTCACGCAAACTAGGTGTAGACATGGCCGATACGCCGGATTGCCCATCCAGTCAACTGCTGTCGAAAGCGATCCCTCCCGCCTGGTGTTCTGCTTGAGACCCCATCGGAAGAGGGACGTGGGATGCAGTCCGTCACCTCTAAGAAGCGACCAGCCTCTCCAGACATCCAGTCATCGCAGACAAAGTCCAAGAGGGCCTCAACGCTTCTCAACGCAGACTTCAGACTTGCCCCAGGGCAGCGCCATCCTCCAAAGGGAAATCTACGAAGTCATCGAGAACTTTCTCAGCCGAGATCGCTCCAGCAGCAGAATTGGGCCTCACGATGACCAGCCTATCATCATACCCGACATACCACAAGAAGTTTCTACCAGTGACAGCGACAGTGACGCCAGCAGAGATCACCATGCAGCCTGATGCCTCTACACTGATGTCAGACGAGATCGCTGAGGGCCCCACCGCTAGCACAGCAGAGAGGGCACCATCTACTACGCCGCAGATCATCCCAAACGCATCTTATGAAACAGATCATGATTATGATGGAAGGCCACTATAGACTGGAGAAGCAGCCATCCCAGGGTCCGAGCTTTCGCGAAGGCTCCAACGTAGACAGCACCCCAGAGGCACCATCTGTCAACGTAGCAGCCACGACAATGCAGCCTTCGCGAAGGAAGTCACAGACCACCTCGACGAAGGACCCAGATGTACAGCCTTCGCGAAAAATCATCACCTTCTTCGGCGTCATACTCAGATACGGAATCTGATCATCAGACCACACGCAAGCCTTCGCGAAGGTCATATCATCGCTCCCCAGGACCGACGTAAGCGAAGCTTCGCTGGCGAAGGCGTTCTGGCGACACCTGAACCCAGATCGCCTTCATCTAAAAGGTCATCAAGGGACTACAATAAGAGCTTCGCTGGCTACCATCAGTCCCCTCATAGGTCGCCAAGAAGGTCAACCTATCGATATAGATCACCAAGACGATCGCCGCTGATCACCATCACCCGCCGTCGATCACCTCACAGGTCTGCACATAAGCCTACAACTAGATCTCCACAAGCGCCAAACGATATAGAGATAGAGCCACACAGCCCTACATCAGAAGAGCAACAACCTCTTAATTATGATGATGGAATAGAAGATGATGGAGGAATTATTTTCCTCAGATGCAGAGATAAGATATTGGATTGTCAATAATCTAGATCTCTCATCACCTTCCAAGAGTGGCAATACGGCGCAGACTTATCTGATGAAAGAAGACGATGCAGATGCTATTACACTACCCCAATCGACCCGGATTGCGCGGCGTACCTCAGAACCTAGATACAGCATTTAACAAAGCCACGAAGGTTCAGACGCCACATCTCGTTAAATTTCAGCCAAGAAGTTCTCCACGCGATAATATGGACCCCTTCTTCAAAGCAAGACATCGATGAGAACTATAAGCTGATCTCCCGATGCCAAGAACAAGTACTACAAGATTGATGATCGGAAATTGGTTCAGATAGAAACCATGACGCAGGCGTATGTTCTTTGGTCTAAATAGATCTAGAACAATAAATGAGACACTTATCTCCAGATTTCGAACACTCCACCTTGAAGATGACAGAATGATTTACTCGGCCCTACTGATGCAAAAGAAGGACCAGCAGTTTTTAACAGATCATCTGACGCCTGTCTCAGCAGCACTGACCGCGAGCTACGGCAGATGATTCCCCATGGACTACATGGGCAGTATAGATCTACAAGATGCTTATCTGCACATCCCGATACATCCCGAATCCAGGAAATACCTTCGGGTTTACGCTAGACGGTTACATTACCAGTGGAAAGTACTCCCATTCGAATAGCATCAGCCCCATGGTTATTCACGCAGGATAACGAAACCGATTGTTACCTATCTACATCGTCAAGTACTAAATGAGTGCGTTTCTTCCTCGACGACGGGATACAAGTAGATCAAGATCCACAGCATCTCAAACTACAGTTAAACTACATCATAAAGCTACTAACACAGCTGGGATGGTTAGTAAACTTACACAAGTCGGACCTAGTACCATCGCAAGATCTGCAATTCCTAGGCATCCGATTTATCACCAATCTCAACCGTATAGTCGTACCAGAAGACCGTTGGCTCAAGATCCAACAGATCATTCCACCAGCTCTACTTTCGCTACCACTTCGGACAATGGCAGAGCTTACTAGGGTTCTAACATCAGCCCAAGACTTGACAGTCATAGGCAGATTACAGTTACGCCCATTACAGGTCTTCGCCAACACACATCTCGACGACCTACAACCATTCAGTCTACCAAACATCTCAGACCTCATCTATTATGGTGGACAAAGAAATCGAATGTCTGCTAAGGGATTTGTTTAGCAGAGCAGGAATTCAAAACCCATCTATATGTAGACGCTGCCGCCCAAGGTTGAGGGAGCTCATCTCACCAACCGGACGGCATCAGGGTTATGGACTCAGCTAGAAAGCAAACTCCACATAAACGCATTAGAGATGAAAGCTGTAATCAACGCCATAAGACATTGGAGCAACATTCTACAGAATGCTACCTGATGATACATACCGACAACTCGACAGTGGCGTTTTATGTGAACAGACAAGGCTCAACGAGAGTCGCCGAACCTTTTGAATTTAACCTTTCAACTGTTTGAATTAATCCAAGATCTAAATCTACATGTCAAAGCATGCCACATTCCCCGGAGCCAGGAATATACTAGCAGACGACTCTCTCGCCACATCTACCATCGCCCGACAGAATGGATGCTCAATACGGAGATATTTGCACAGATAATCAAGCAAATAGGAGTCCGCTAGTAGATCTATTCGCCACAAGGTTCAACAATCAACTACCGACATTCGTGTCACCAGTGCCAGACCCACAAGCATGGGCAACGGACGTTCTAAGCATATCATGGGAAGACCTCAATGCGCGTACGCGTTTCTCAGCCCAGCAATAATACCTCTAGTATTACAGAAAATCAGCCAAACGCAGAGCTTTACAACTCACTTTGGTCGCCACTCTATTGGTCCGGCCAGAACGTGGTTTCCACCTAATACAAGATATCCGGGTCAACCGGCACTAGAACTACCCAAAGCGCCAAGCAAAACCTGTTAATACATCCTCACACCAAACAGGTGCACAGAAACCCAGAAGTATTCAAACTTCAATGTATGGACTGTATTAAAATGTGTTTAAACAAGAGAGGATATTCTACCAGGGCTGCAAAAAGCGGTCATGCTTGCCTTCACGATACTCAACGCGTAACTTGTAATGCATGACAAGTGGCAAAGTTTCAAAATTATGCAGCAAACAAGGGTTTTACAGCGATGAGATGCCACGCGATCCTCAAGTACGGCAGACTATTTGTGTTACTTAACGGCAAAACAAACATTTAAAAGGCTCCTCGGACATTGTCAACATATCTTGTCACTTAGTTCTGTGGATTTCTATGAGAACGGGTGTTAAATTAACAAGAACACCAGAGTTACTGGCCTTACTACGTGCTTCCCGATTGAGGACCAAAAGCGAAGTTCCACTTCCAGCTTGGGATCTGAATGTAGTTTTACGACACCTCACAAGTGAGGATTATGAACCATTGGAATCGACAACTTTGAATTTCTCTCACAGAAAACAGTTTTCCTGTTATCGCTAGCCACGGCAGCCAGAATATCTGAAATTCATGCTCTAGATTATGAGAGGATACAGTTTGATGACAATCAAAAACAGCACCTGGGATTAAGATGGGATTTCATGCGCCAAAATCAACTACCAGGTCAACCAGACAGGTTATTTCACATCCCTGCTTATCCCTCAATTCTCGATCTCAAGATACATTGGACTTATCTCTATGCCCAGTCAATGAGCTCTCTCATAATCTATTTACGCCGTTCCAAAACAAAGGCTTAAGATCGCTCTGAAGATTGTTCATCCCCTTATCGCCTCCAAATCAGACAGAAGTCTCTCGCACTCACCATATCTATATGGATAAGAACTGTCATTTTACGCCTATAAGGCAGCAGGACTGGACCCTCCAACAGCATCAAATCCCCATGAAATCAGGGCATTGGCATCCACCTCGCCCTTCACGGTAACTGTTCATTGAATACAATTATGGAAGGATGCTTTTGGAAATCTAACATGGTGTTTGCTAATCACTATCTCAGAGATATCACCACGAGGGCGCCTCTGGCATTCACCATTTTCGGTCCTTTGGTCCTCGCTCAGCAATTGACAGTCCCTCAGTAGCGTTAATATTCACGAGATTATTATATATATGATACATATATTCATTAGCTTATAACTCCATGGAGTTCTAGGGCTATGTACATATTTAGCTTAGGTTATTCAACCTTAAGCTCATACTGAGTTTATATTCAGTGTACAGCTACTTTTAGAGTAGCAGTTTATATATATATTGATATATCAGTATATTAGTAAGGTAATACCCCACTTATAGTGTATATATCTGATGGCTTATTATAAAGGAAATATCCTAAGTCTCAATGCCTTATGAAGTTCCCCTTGAAGGGTTATTACTATATCACTTATTTAAATCACTAATTATAATCCAAAGTATTCTGTTTACCCACCACCTCTCCGGTGGAGTTCTACAAGCAAAAAGAGCATGAGTCAGGATAAGGAAAAATATGTAATTTTTTTTAGTAAAATTGATATTTTATACTTATCCTGACTCATGAGTTAACTCCCTCCCATCCTCCCCACATAACACTTTGGATTTCCCTGTAAATTCAAGTGTTGGGCTCGCAAAATCAGGAGAGAGTGAAGCATGAGGCCAGAGGGTGGCGACACCTGTTCAGCTTACGGCGGGGGAGGTAACTCGTGGGTGAGTACCAATTAGTGATTTTACATTGAAGGGAGCTTCAATTAAGGAGATACAAGTGTTCCACTATGTTCGCAAGAGGAAGGGACAAGCAAAAGAGCATGAGTCAGGATAAGTATAAAATATCAATTTTACTCAAAAAATTACATATTTATCAACAGTAGGATTAGATCTTTTTAAATGGTGTATGGGATGTAGTAGCAATAACGTTTTACAAGCTTATAATTTCCTTCATAATCATAGGCTTCATCTATGACCTCAGGGTCTCTAAGGGAACTCGGTGTCACGGCAGTAAATGCCTCTGGTTGACTGGTGTTGAAATACTTAAAGTGATATTTGTTTCTTTAAAGCTTCGATGATGCAAATTACAAATGCTTGATGAAGGTGTCAGCAACTTCAGTCATGCTTGACGGTATCAGCGACTTCAGTCATGCTTGACGGTATCAGCAACTTCAGTCATGCTTGACGGTATCAGCAACTTAGTCATGCTTGACGGTATCAGCGACTTCAGTCATGCTTGACGGTATCAGCAACTTCAGTCATGCTTGACGGTATCAACAACTTCAGTCATGCTTGACGGTATCAGCTTAACTTCAGTCATGCTTTGACGGTATCAGCAACTTCAGTCATGCTTGACGGTATCAGCTTAACTTCAGTCATGCTTTGACGGTATCAGCAACTTCAGTCATGCTTGACGGTATCAGCAACTTAGTCATGCTTGACGGTATCAGCGACTTCAGTCATGCTTGACGGTATCAGCAACTTAGTCATGCTTGACGGTATCAGCGACTTCAGTCATGCTTGACGGTATCAGCAACTTCAGTCATGCTTTGCGGTATCAGCAACTTCAGTCATGCTTCGGTATCAACAACTTCAGTCATGCTTTGACGGTATCAGCAACTTCAGTCATGCTTGACGGTATCAGCAACTTCAGTCATGCTTGACGGTATCAGCAACTTCAGTCATGCTTGACGGTATCAGCAACTTCAGTCATGCTTGACGGTATCAGCAACTTCAGTCATGCTTGACGGTATCAACAACTTCAGTCATGCTTGATCGAGGTGCCAGCAACTTCAGTCATGCTTGATCGAACTGCCAGCAACTTTAGTCACATTTGATCAAAGTGTCAACAACTGCAGTCATGCTTGATCGAGGTGCCAGCAGACATATTCTTCTGGTACACAGCAACTCATTGCTAGATATCATACAGTTCTGTGTACAGTGACTTGTTGAAGCTTCTGCCTCATGTTTAGTTGTTACACAAGTGGTATGGTTGCAGATGCTAAGGGTAACACCAAGAAGCTGGGCCGCTTCACACAGGGCCCAACATATAACCCCTCATCGAAGACCCTCCAGATTACCTACACAGGGGGAGACAACTGCAAGCCAGGCAAGAGTACGTCCTCCAGGATCACCTTCATATGCAAACCAGGTGAGACAAGGACGTCATCAAGTGAGATGTAGTATGGGTCAGCTTGCAAACTAAGTGAAATATAGGGACATTGGGGCTGCAGACCAGGTGAGATAGTAGGATTGGGAGTTGCAAGTTGGGTGACATAAGGGTGGGGTTTCCAAGTGGGAGTGACTTCCAAGCCAGGTCAAATAGTGGGTGTTACAAGCCAGGTCAGATAGTGGGTGTTACAAGCCAGGTGAGATAGTGGGTGTTACAAGCCAGGTCAGATAGTGGGTGTTACAAGCCAGGTCAGATAGTGGGTGTTACAAGCCAGGTCAGATAGTGGGTGTTACAAGCCAGGTCAGATAGTGGGTGTTACAAGCCAGGTCAAATAGTGGGTGTTACAAGCCAGGTCAGATAGTGGGTGTTACAAGCCAGGTGAGATAGTAGGTGTTACAAGCCAGGTCAAATAGTGGGTGTTACAAGCCAGGTGAGATAGTGGGTGTTACAAGCCAGGTCAGATAGTGGGTGTTACAAGCCAGGTCAGATATTGGGTGTTACAAGCCAGGTCAAATAGTGGGTGTTACAAGCCAGGTCAGATAGTGGGTGTTACAAGCCAGGTCAGATAGTGGGTGTTACAAGCAAGGTGAGATAGTGGGTGTTACAAGCCAGGTGAGATAGTGGGTGTTACAAGCCAGGTGAGATAGTGGGTGTTACAAGCCAGGTGAGATAGTGGGTGTTAACAAGCCAGGTCAGATAGTGGGTGTTACAAGCCAGGTCAGATAGTGGGTGTTACAAGCCAGGTCAGATAGTGGGTGTTACAAGCCAGGTCAGATAGTGGGTGTTACAAGCCAGGTCAGATAGTGGGTGTTACAAGCCAGGTGAGATAGTGGGTGTCACAAGCCAGGTGAGATCGTAGGAGAGGGTTATATATATTTCAACATCCTTGACACTTTAAATATTTTTTCAGACACGGTATATATTGTCTTCAGTATCTAGCTGTCAGGTACATTTATTCATTTCAGTCAGTACTCAAGATCTCTTATTTACTGCTTTTGTTCCATTTTGGTTGTTTTGTGACAATTTTGTAATTCCTTGTCTCTGTATACAGGAGACTTGGAGAGTGGTCCTGTCCTCATCCAGGAGACGGACGACAAATGCATGTACGAGTTTGAATGGCACACTGCTGCAGCTTGTGTGTTGTCAAAGAAGAACGGATCCAACTGTAAAGTGTTTGATGATGATGCAGGTAGGATTGCATTGACTCTCTTGAACAACTCTATGGATCAGTCTGCACAGACAGCCAAGTTATCCAAGGTTACATGCATTAGGTTCGCCAGCATCTGATTGTGTCTTGTTTAGCCCTAGATTTGCCCTGAGTAAGATCCTTGGTTTGTTAGTATCATGCTTGGAGTGGTGGGGTTGCCTAGTAGTTAGGACAGCCGCTCGTCACTCCGAGGGCCTGGGTTTGATTCCCCTCATGGATACAATGTGTAAAGCCCATTTCAGGAGTTCCCCCTCCATGATATTGCTGGAATATTGCTAAAAGTGGCATAAAACCATACTCACTCACTCTCTTGCTAGTACCATACTTTAGGTTTTACTAACATGAAATATTGCCTGCATCTCTTTGAGATTTTCCGCCATGTGCAGTGGGCACACTGTCATATAAATGAAGTACTGTGACCTTAAACCCAAATCACTGCTGTTGTACAGTACCTACTTTGACATATATTGCCACCTATAGCAACACAGGGGGCTGGATGGAGTGAAGGCTTAATGTAAGTGGGTTGTGAGGGCAAGGACATCTTGTTAATGGGGATGTCAGACTCTGTTTGGCAGATTCCCAGACATTGTGCAACAGTGTCATGGAGTAGTTTCCTGGCTCTGGCGCCAAACAATGTTCACTCACACAGAATCTGGTACAAAACTTGATGTAATGACCGGGTCATCGACTGGAATTGGTTAGAATTTCAGATTGAAAGATTTCATTAAAAGGTATTATGTTCCGTGTATTTGTCTGTATTTGGTAAACCAAGTCAGAAGTGTAGTATGATGTTCTACTGTTGCTAGGTTACAGTTTTGACGTGTCGCGCCTCACAAAGCCAGATGGGAAGTACTACAAGGTGTCCGACAGCAAGCAAGAGTATGACTTCTTGTTGAATGTGTGTGGTTCTGTCACTGGCACCAAGTGTGACACAGGTCACACCAACACAGCAGTGTGTCAAGTCAAGAAAAGTGATAACAGGTAGATGACCTAACTCACGTCTTTCTTAACTGCTGCTGAGTGTTTGACATGATCGAGACTTCTGGTCACAATGAGTTCAATGTAGACCGTGCTTTTCAGGACAGCCAGAGTTTTTCCAGAGATTTGTGGTTGCAGAGTGTTACTTGGCTGGTTGTGGGGCATCATACTCATTTGACTGTTTACAGACAACCATGATATATTGCTAGAAAATTGATGACTGTTAAACTCCCATTCCCTCACCTGTAGGAATTCAGTATTATACTGTTTTGTCCCTTCTTCTTATTGAGTGAAGGGTCGGTGGGGTAGCCCAGCGGTTGAAACGTTCGCTCATCACTCCAAAGGCCCGGGTTCCATTCTACACATGGGTACAATGTGTGAAGCCCATTTCGGGTGTTCCCCTGCCTTGATTTTGCTTGAATATTGCTATAAGCAGCATAAAAACCAACTCACTCACTCACTTGGAGTGCAGGCAGGGTAACAGCAAACATCATCTTTTCATGTTTTGGTATGACGCTGCCAGGGATTGAACCACCTACCTTCCATCCCTGGGCAGTCACTGTATCTGCTAGACCACGGAGAAACAGAAATGCCAACAACTCCGATTTTGGTAGAGTTACTCCGATTTTCAAGTACAAAATCCACTCTCTGATTAGTTGTCACTGGTAAAAGCATTCGCAAGGTTAGCATGTGATCTTTTGGATCTTGATTATGTATATTGCATGTCATTGATTACGAAGTTTCACGAAGTTTTCCGAATGCATGTCATAGCCCGTATGTAAGTGAAACAAAATGGTGGAGCTGACAACAGGCTCACCCCTAACTTCGCATCTTCGGTGCTCGGGCTGGGCTTCCAGCATTTCATGATTCCACTGTCATTAGATTCAGGGTTGGCATCTCTGGAGAAAGACAAGAAGTAGGTGCCTGTAAACATATTGTATTAGGAAATACAGAATGTGACTCTGTGTTGTCTCTTAGTTAAAACTGTGCTTTTCTTTCAATCTATTCCTTCTCAACCCAGCATCTTCCACAAGACTGGGGAACCCAACGGTAACCTGGAGTACTCCGACGGCATGATCAACCTCACCTACACCAATGGCGACAGCTACAACAATGCTGGCCATACCCCAAGACAGACCGAGATTGCCTTCCTATGTGACTCTACCAAGGGTGCCGGCACCCCGGAGTTTCTCAGCGAGACCAACTACACATACAGCTTCAAGTGGTACACAGCCTACGCCTGTCCTGCCCAGCCGATCGAGTGTGTGTACGAAGACAAAGTCAACAATAAACAGTATGACCTGTCAAGGTGAGGTATTTTGTTGTAATAATAAAGCGCTAACAGAGGTCGTAGATATCACATGTGTGTTCACAGATGTTAAGATGTTTCTCGAAACAAGTTAGAGTTGGAGTTTATTTTAGATCAAATGGGAGAGCATTCCATTCAACAGCAGCATTATATGTGAATGATCTTCCGTCAAATGTCTTGAGCATGATGTTGGGGACCTTTAGTAGCATTTGATCACTGGAACGGAGAGTTCTTGTAGGGACATAGTCTTCTACTAGATCACACAGATAACCAGGAGCTGTATCACTGATACACTGATATGTGAAGACTGCATTTCATTTAAAATTATAAGAACAATCAGAACATCAAAGTAACGTGCACACTGTGTTCTTTCTTGTATTTTGTTATAAAAAATCAGGGTATTTCTGGAGAATTTTCCGTATTTTTCGTAACAAATAAAATCTGAGCGCGAAGTTGGTTATTTCCAGAGAAAAGTAGCAAAAACAATCTGACTCCCAAGTTGGGTTTTCTAGAGAGAAGTAAGAAAAAACAGTCTGACTGCCAAGATTGGAAAAAATGTTTTCTAATTGGACAACCCAATATGTCCTCAACGGTAATGAAACCAAATTTGAAAAGACATAAAGATATATATTATGGAAAGAGGGTTATCTAATTTGAAAAAGTTGAAAAATTTGTTATCCTTTGTGAAAATGACACAATTTACCTGGAATAGTGTATCCTCACAGTGTCATAAGGTGAAGGAATTATTAAGATAGGAAGTGCATCTTTCCATTGGTAATCTCCAACACTGTGCTCTCCTTGCAGATTGTCAATGTCGGAGACGAAAGACAACTGGATGGTGGTCGGGGATAACACGGACACGTCTCGCAGATTCTACATCAATGTGTGCAGGCCAGTCAACCCTGTACATGTGGACAGTGGTCAGTCGTGCGGACCATTTGCTGCAGCATGTGAGACCCAGGTCAAGGATGGCAAGGTAGGGATGAACAAAGTTTGTGAAATGGAAATTGTATTTAAAAGATGGTTTCTTATATAAATAATGTTTATGTATAGAATGTATTTAGCTCATTTGGTCAAATGTATGCTTTGGAATACATATCTATTCCAATCTCTTTTGTTTAGCTGCATTGCAAAGAAGAATGTTCTTACCTTAGTGACCCATGAAGATCGGGGTTAGAATTGGTCTTCAGTGACTTGGTTGACACATGTCATCGTATCCCAATTACGTAGATCAATGCTCATGCTGTTGATCACTGTATTGTCTGGTCCAGACTCGATTATTTACAGATCGCCACCATATAGCTGGAATACTGCTGAGTGCAGCGTAAAACTAAACTCACTCACTCATTCGATTATTTACAGATCAGCGCCATATAGCTGGAATATTGCTGAATGTGGCGTAAAACTAAACTCGGTCACTCACTCATAATGATAACCCTTTCATTGGAAATTTTTGGAACTAACATCATACCGTGTTATGCTTTGTTTCAAGGTCATTAAAAGATAAATCTTGGATCATGCAAGTTACATTGTATGGATGATGGTGTGATGCAAATGTGTGATCCTTGCTGCAGGAAACCGTTGTGCACAGCAGTCTCGGGGAGGCAAGGGTCGGCCCCACATTGGACGGAGACCACCCAGGGCAGCTGATGTTGAGGTACACGGGCGGAGACCAATGTGTGGACCAAAATGGGGTCAACACAACAATGACCACTGTCATACACTTCAGTTGTGACAAGGGCAAGTTGGTAGGTAGTCCTTATACATACCATCAGTTGATCATTGGAAGTACCATGAGTTGATCAGTGGAAGTACCATCAGTAGATCAGTGAAAGTACCATCAGTTGATCAGTGGAAGTACCATCAGTTGATCAGTGGAAGTACCATCAGTAGATCAGTGAAAGTACCATCAGTTGATCAGTGGAAGTACCATCAGTAGATCAGTGAAAGTACCATCAGTTGATCAGTGGAAGTACCATCAGTAGATCAGTGAAAGTACCATCAGTTGATCAGTGAAAGTACCCAGTTGATCAGTGGAAGTACCATCAGTTGATCAGTGAAAGTACCATCAGTTGATCAGTGAAAGTACCATCAGTTGATCAGTGGAAGTACCATCAGTTGATCAGTGAAAGTACCATCAGTTGATCAGTGAAAGTACCATCAGTTGATCAGTGAAAGTACCATCAGTAGATCAGTGAAAGTACCATCAGTTGATCAGTGGAAGTACCATCAGTAGATCAGTGAAAGTACCATCAGTTGATCAGTGGAAGTACCATCAGTAGATCAGTGAAAGTACCATCAGTTGATCAGTGGAAGTACCATCAGTTGATCAGCGGAAGTACCATCAGTAGATCAGTGAAAGTAGGAAGATCTACCATCAGTAACATCAGTTGATGAAAGTACCATCAGTTGATCAGTGGAAGTACCATCAGTTGATCAGTGAAAGTACCATCAGTTGATCAGTGGAAGTACCATCAGTTGATCAGAGGAAGTACCATCAGTTGATCAGAGGAAGTACCATCTGTATATCAGTGAAAGTACCATCAGTTGATCAGTGAAAGTACCATCAGTTGATCAGAGGAAGTACCATCAGTTGATCAGTGAAAGTACCATCAGTTGATCAGAGAAAGTACAGTAGATCAGTGAAAGTAGCCAGAGTACCATCAGTTGATCAGTTGAGGAAGTACCATCAGTTGATCAGAGGAAGTAACATCAGTTGATCAGTGAAAGTACCATCAGTTGATCAGAGGAAGTACCATCAGTTGATCAGTGAAAGTACCATCAGTTGATCAGAGGAAGTACCATCAGTTGATCAGTGAAAGTACCATCAGTTGATCAGTGAAAGTACCATCAGTTGATCAGAGGAAGTACCATCAGTTGATCAGAGGAAGTACCACCATCAGTTGACAGAATGTACCATCAGTTGATCAGTGAGGAAGTACCATCAGTTGATCAGCAGATGTACCATCAGTTGATCAGCAGAAGTACCATCAGTTGATCAGCAGAAGTACCATCGGTTGATCAACAGATGTACCATCAGTTGATCAGAGGAAGAACCATCAGTTGATCAGTGGATGTACCATCAGTATTTTCATACTTCCATGTAAATTAAATCATCACGGTTTGAAACATTTGTGTGGTTGAAAACTTAATTCATGTCAGTGGACATCCTCAACCTTCTCACCCACCTTTCTGCTTATTATCCCCACCACGAAGTGGGAGGGTGTATATGTTTGAGCTCCGTCCTTCTGAGATGATGGGGACAGATTTTCTCAGTAACTGTTATAGATAGGGAAAGCAAATGTGGTATGTATTTTCAGGACAAAGATGTCTTGATGGAGTTTAAAAATGGAAACCGTGTTACCATTCTGTACAGTGTTTTGCGTTTCTTGACTTTGTGCACGTTATCCCCAAAGGGAACAGATTTTTTAAATAACCGTTATAGATAGGGAAACCCAATGTGGTATGTGTTTTCAGGACATGGATGTTGTGGTAAAGTTAAAAAACAGGAACCAAATACGAACAGAACACTGTGGTGTTTGATGTCGATGACCATGTGTTCTTGTTCCTGATTGTAAACATCTAAAACTAGAAGTGTTCTTGATGGCACGCCCTCTAGTTTCGTGTTCTGTTCCCAGACAGGAGCCCCTTTGCCATTCATCAAGTCCGGCCCTTGTGAGTACAGCACAATCTGGAGAACGGCCGCAGCATGCCCCATCGATGATGTCGAGACCAATACAAGCACCTGCAGCATCAAGGATCCTAATTCCGATTTCATCTACAACCTCAAACCTCTCATGAAGAAGGGAGAAGGCTTCTATAAAGTCACAGCATTTGACAAGCGGACTTTCCTGGTCAGTTGCATGTGTGGTACCTCTGATTCTAATTTGTTACGTAATTTGGGGTTCAAGAGGTCATCCTGACATTTGAAATCTAAGTCGCTAAATAAGGCAAAACTATGACTGTCTTGAGAATATCTGATTTTTTCAGCTACAATGATCAGTAGAACAATGGTGATTTTTTCCTTATCCTGACTCATGCTTATTGCTTGTCTTCTTCTTCTTGCGAACCTAGTGGAACACGTGTATCTCCCAATTGAAGTTCCCTTCAATAAAGAAATCACTAATTAGTACTCACCACGAGTTACCTCCCCTGCCCAAGCGCGGGAACGAGGGCGCCACCTCAACCCATGTGCCTCACTCTCTCCTTCTTCGCCCAGTGAGGTGGTCGTGAGAGCACCTGTGTCTCCCGACACACTATATCCTTTATTTATATTTAATAAAGTACCTCTTATATTCATTTATAGAGGAGTATCCTTATTCAACTTGCATTGATTATTAGTCGTGTTTCTGCTGTTTTATTCACGGTTCGCCGTGTTTGTTCAGCAGTTTACGTTAATGAGAATCTACACAGGTTGTAAACTACGTTGTTCAGCTACCGATCCACATTTAAAATGCCCTAGTTGCATTACTCCATGTTCTATTGTTTCTAGTTGTAAATTATGTATTAATTTACCAATTTCTGCCTTTGATAAATATCTATGTTCCGTTTTGAGACGGAAGGCAGATAAATCTCGCAAACAATCTTCAGTCATGGCTAATAGATCGGAAGCTAATATACCCTGTCAACTGTTGACTGACGACCCGCCACCGGCTGGTGGCATGCCTGAGTTTCCCTCAGGGGATAAGCGTGGGACGCAGTCCGCTATGTCCAAGAAGCGACCTGCATCTCAAGATCTGCCATCTTCTCAGTCTAAGACTAGCAAAGCGTCCATATCATCTCGTACGCTTCGTACACCCAGGTCTACAACTACGTCAAAAGGGAAATCTACAAAATCTAATAATTTTGCCTCTGATATTTTACCAGTCACAGAATTAGCCTTATATGATGATGACATTCCGATTATTATTCCAGATGTTCGTCACAAGAAACGTCCTGTATCTGCGACTGTCACCTCAGCGCAGATTAGCACACAACCGGAGATGCCTACGCTGTCACCAGAAATTTTGACTGAGGGTCCCGTCACCTTCGCAGAGAGACAATCCTCATCATCAGGCGCAGACCGCCTCAGACTCCACCTGGTCAACCAAATCATGAGGCTGATGGAAGACCGTTACGGTTTACAGAGGCCCCAGAGCCACGGGCCCCAGAGCCCAACCCATATTAAGTCATACAGGGCCCCAGAGCCCGCCTTGGTTTCGCGTAGGGCCCCAGAGCCCACAGACGCGCCTCCGCGAAGGGCATCCCAGCCCTGAGTGAGCTCTTTGCATAGGAAGTCTCAGGCCACCTCCGCGAAGGAGCTAGAGCCTCACCTATTGCG
This sequence comes from Haliotis rubra, assembly GCF_003918875.1. Taxonomy (NCBI): domain Eukaryota; kingdom Metazoa; phylum Mollusca; class Gastropoda; order Lepetellida; family Haliotidae; genus Haliotis; species Haliotis rubra. The sequence goes on along the minus strand of NW_025767338.1, from coordinate 519,105 downwards.
AGAGGCTTCGCGGAGAAGGAGCGCTTCGCCGAGCATGCACCTTGTAATTCACAGAGGTCGTTCGCGAAGCAAGCACTCATATGTCGATTCGGACACTGACTTGAGACATTCGCGAAGGACGCAAAGGCTAAGTGGTTCCATTTCTACCTCGCCTAGAAGAGCTTCGCGAAGCCCCCAGTGTTCGAGAAGCCCACAGCGTTTGCAAAGCCCTCACCGTTCGCGAAGCCCCAGCCTTCGTGAAGGATGTCTTCTCCAAGGTCTCCGTACACTAGCCACTCGTCAGTCCGTTCTCCGCAGTCCTCTCATAGATCTTCCTATAGATCTAGGACTCCGACATATGACCATACGTCAGAAGAGGAGGATGGTATCATTTCTCAGATGCTGAGATAAGATATATCCCCGGCGTTCGCCGAGGAAGTCTCCTCCAAGGTCTCCATATACTAGCCACTCGTCATATATAGCCTCTCGTCAGTCCGTTCAAGACATCGCATGAGTTGTCTATTCAACTGTATACCATATCCCGTCTACAAGCCTACGCGAAGACAATTGCACAGGCTATTTACAACACAGAACGTCGCTGTATTAATTTATCAACAGATGAAGAGCCTAATTAAGGATCTTCAAGCCGACTACCTACATCAAGGGCATCAACGACGTTTCCTAGATCTTCACAGGAATCAACATTTTCGTATAGATTGCTAGGTATGCAATCCCGGACTACGATACGATTATCTACATGCGTGACCATTACGCAGATCTACAGACAATTCAATAACGAAATTGTACAGCAGCCTTGTTACAGCGAGTAAAACTCATAATCATCAACAATTTCATGAGAAGAAATATGTACAACAAGTTCAGCTTTAACAGTCTACAAGCTGACAACTTGCAAGTTTTATTGAACCTTATATAAGGAAGTCGGAATTATCTTCAAGACTGAAGTTATTTTCACGACAGCCTGGAAAATAACCTACCCAGCATTAATATTACAGAGCGAGGTATTTCGCGCCGGAGGTTTCGCGCGTTTACCATTAACCCTCGAAACACGTGGTCACTCGGGTTACCGGGAAGTTACGTGAAGACCGACTTCCATTGTTCTAATATCAACGACGCACTATATTATACAAGGTTCCTTTTCCTGCTACACCGTGACATCACAGCGGGTACTCTACAGAATCAAAATGCCTTGTTCTGATTGGACCGAGATGGACAACGCCCTACATGAGAGGTCGATCATAGTTCACAGTTCAAGACATAGGTTGCAAGTGACAACAATATATCAGTGAACGAGCAAGCCTCCTTACAGTCCAGCTAATCTGAACCTTTATGATTGGGCTGCCTTCTTGAGGTTAGAGACCTCCCCTGTCAAGTAAGGACGAGGGCACGGCAGTCAGGCGAATTTTTACATAAAGTTCAACGATGGCAGTCACCCCTGGTTATGCACCTACATCGTCAAGGACTTCGCAGCGAATTTAACTCGACGGGATACAAATGGATCCAAATCCATAGCGTCTCAGACTACAGTTGAATTCATCATCAAGCTACTAACACAACTAGATGGTTAGTAAACCTACTTAAGTTGGACCTAGAACCTTCGCAAGTTCTGCTATTCTAGGTTTTTGATTTGTAACGGCGCAGAATCGTATAATTGTACCGGAGGACCATGGATCAAGATCCAACAGTCATTCCACAAGCCTTACTATCTCCGCTACCACTACGACAGTGACAGAGCCTGTTGGGGTTACGCACTTCAGCTCAAGATATGACAGGCAGAGGCAGACTACTATTACATCCGTTACAAGTCATCATCAATTCGCATCTAGACGAATCTCTACCGTTCAATTTACCGGTTCAGGTCAAACCTCATCTACTATGGTGGACCAAGAGATCGAATGTTTGAATAGGCGTCTCGTTAATAGAGCTGGAATCGATAACACTTCTCTACGTAGATGTGTCACTACAAGGTTGGGGAGCCCATCTTGCCAACAGGACGGCATCAGGGCTATGAGCAATCAAGAGAGCATATTACACATAAATCTGCTAGAGATGCAAGCAGTAATAAACGCCTTAATGCACTGGAGCAACTTACTACAGTATACCCAGTGGATGATTCACACAGTCAATTCGACAGTGGCGTTTTATGTGAACAAACTAAGCTCAACCAGGTCCCCGAACCTATCGACTCTATGTTTTCAATTGTTCGATTTAATCGACAATCTCAACATACATGTCAGAGCATATCACATTCCAGGAGCAAAGAATGTGATAGCAGACGCTCTCGGCCACACATACCATCACGACAGAATGAAGGCTCCATACAGAGATATTAACTCAAATTATTAAGGAAATAGGAACTACACTAATAGACCTATTTGCCACTCGATTCAACAAACAACTGACAGCATTCTGTGATAAATCGCCAGTTCCAGACCCACTAGCTTTGGCTACAGAAGCACTAAGCATATCGTGGGAAGGACTCAACGTTAAGCTGTTCCGCCACCAGCGTTAATCTCACAAGTTTACTCTAAATCAGTCAAACGCAGAGCCTCCATCTGAATTTGGTCGCGGCCTACTGACCAGCGAGAACGTGGTTTCCAACTCTTATTCAAGAAATCGGACAACCAATACTACATCTTACAGAGTGCTCGAATCTGTTAATACATCCGCACACCAAACAAGCGCACGGGAAGCCAGATATATTCCAACTTCAACGTATGGATTGTATCATATGCGGTCTGAATAACAAGTTATTCAGCCAGAGCGCAAAGCAGTCTAGCTTGCCCCTGCGTAACTCAACTTGCAACTTATAATGATGACAAATGGCACAGTTTGGCAATTATGCTGCAAAGGAAGGATTTACAGCTAGATATGCTACTCATCCTCAAGTGGCTGACTACTTATGTTATCTACGTCAGACTAAGATTTTATAAGGCTCAACTTGTCCACCTATCTTGCAGCAATAGCTCTGTCATAACTGAGAACGGGCGTCAAGTTAACCTAAACCCAGTTACCGCCTTGCTACGAGCTTTTCTGATTGGAGGTTTAAAACGGAAGTTTCACGCTCCAACTTGGGATCTGATTATAGTGTTCCAACACCTCACAAGTGAGGTTTATGAACACGCTTTGCTGATATACTTGGACCCCATGATACAATGAATCTATCACGATGGCCAGTAGAGCACTGAAAATATATATCCACCGAGCCAAACAGGAGGGAAAAATTCAAGAGATTTATTTCCTCTATCAACAAGCTACGCAGACTGAAGTCTCACGTACTACTATCTCCTTTTGGATCAGAACTGTCATACTACGTGCCTACAAGACTGCAGGACTCGACCCTCCAAGAGCTTCTAATCCTCATGATATTAGAGCGCTAACATCTACACTTGCTCTACTCGACAAGTGCAATTGAAATAACATAATGGAGGGTTAATTCTGGAGATCCGATATGGTGTTTGCCAACCACTATCTGAGAGATATCACCACCGAGGACGTCTCAGGTATCCACCAATTCGGTCCCATGGTCCTCGCACAACAGTTGACAGTTCCTCGGAGAAGATAAGTCAATCTTACAGATTTCTACTTATCTTATAACAGTACTAAATAGCTACATGCTATATATATTTTGCTTAAGTTCTTTTATTATCTTAAGCTCAGTACTATGGTTATTATATCATACAATATATAAGCTAACAACTCTACGGAGTTTGTTATTATATATTTAGCTTAAGTTAATCATATCTTAAGCTCAGTACTATGGTTACATTATAAATGTATTAGCTAACAAACTCACAGAGTTTTTGCTATTATATATGTAGCTTAAGTTAATTATATCTTAAGCACAGTACTATACTCATATCATAAAAATATATTAGCTAACAAACTCTACGGAGTTTTGTTATGATATATGTAGCTTAAGTTTATTCATATCTTAAGCTCAGTACTATGTTTATATCATATAAGTATATTAGCTAACAAACTCTAACTCATTTTAGCTACTTTTTTATATTATATATTTAGCTTAAGTTTCATCATATCTTAAGCATTATGATTACATTATAAAATGTAATAGCTAACAAACTCTCACGGAGTTTTTGGCTATTTAGGTAGCTTAAGTTAATTATATCTTAAGCACAGTACTATACTCATATCATAAAATATATTAGCTAACAAACTCTACGAAGTTTTGCTATTATATATATAGCTTAAGTTTTATTCATATCTTAAGCTTAGTACTATGTTTACTTCATAAAAGTATATTAGCTAATAAACTCTAAGGAGTTTTTGCTATTATATATTTAGCTTAAGTTTAATCATATCTTTAGCTCAGTACTATGTTTATTTCATAAAAGTATTTTAGCTAACATATTAACAAGCTTAAGTCTATTAGTCTTAAGCATTGTATTAATGTTATATATACTTTTATCATAATAAGTACATTGTAATAACCTTTATATGGCAGCTGATAAGTTAGCAGCAGGAATTCATCAGTTCAGTGCCTTTATGAAGTTCCCATAGGGTTATTACAATCATCACAGTTCAAATCACTAATTATTAAAATCCAAAGTATTATATATTCCCACCTCCTTTTCTGTCGGATTCTACAAGCAATAAGCATGAGTCAGGATAAGGAAAAATATGTAATTTTTAGAGTAAAATTGATATTTTATACTTATCCTGACTCATGAGGTAAGCCCTCCCATCCTCCCCACATAACACTTTGGATTTCCCTGGAAATTCAAGTGTTGGGCTCAGTATATGAGGAGAGAGTGAGGCACATGGGTAGAGGTGGCGCCCTCGTTCCCGAGCTTGGGCAGGGGAGGTAACTCGTGGTGAGTACTAATTAGTGATTTCTTTATTGAAGGGAACTTCAATTGGGAGATACACGTGTTCCACTAGGTTCGCAAGAAGAAGAAGACAAGCAATAAGCATGAGTCAGGATAAGTGTAAAATATCAATTTTACTCTAAAAATTACATTATTGTTTAGAAGTTTATATTTGAAAGTAAATTTGTATCAAATATTTGCCGACTCCATTTCCTGTGTTTTTATTCAGTACCTTCCAATGTATTGAAATATTTGGAAAAATGTTCATTAAAACTAAATGTTATAGATTAAAGATGAGGATGAAGATTTGGTTTCATTTTGATAACTTTCATATCTTTTCTCAGTCTTATATTTGTATGGTTTCTTTGTGAAATACTCGGTTAATGTTTTCAGTTGAATATCTGCGGCAACGTGTCATCCTGCGACCACCTCCAGCCGGACAACGTGAAGGCCTCGGTGTGCGAGGATCAGAACACCAGGAAGCCTGCACTGGCTATGTCCAGCGGGTCACTGGAATTCTCGGACGATGGACAGTTGATGCTGACATATGGTGGGAAGAGGCTCATTAGCGGTATGTAATGATGTAGAAAAACAAGCCAGGGACCGATTTCTTTAAATCGAAACCTGCAAGCTAAACAAAAATTCCTGAAGATGTAAGATTTACATATACAAATGGTTTTCCTTTTATGTTTGGGAAAGAACCTTGAAAAGACATTGCATGTTGATCTGAAATTCTGTACCCTCTATGTATTGTTACAGTGTAATTGTTTGTCTCCAGAACAACAAGTGCAGGTGAAGATTTCCTTCGTCTGTCGAAGAGACACAGGTGATAAGCCGACATTTGTACGCCAAGAAGACAACACATATTATTTCAAGTTTGAGACCGCTCTGGCCTGTCCCCCACAACCTGTTGACTGCATGGCTATAGATAAACACGGAAACGAGTATGACCTCACCGCCTTAGCCAAGACCTCATCCAACTGGGTCGTGAGTGACACAAGGGCAGGATACTCCAAACTGAAGTACTACATCAACGTGTGCCGCCCCATGACCCCAATAGCAGGCTCCACTTGTCCTGGTAAGTTGTTGTGTTTACACATTACATGTACTTTAATAAACATGATGATGAGTGAGTGAGTGAGTTTGGTTTTACACCGCTTTTAGGAGATAAACATCATGTGTTGGCCAATTTCCGGGTGTTATTGAGTATTTGAAGCACGGGAATATTCCATTTGAAACCTCAAAATGGAATATTCCCGTGCTTCAAATACTCAATAACACCCGGAAATTGGCCAACACATGATGTTTATCTACATTGTAAACACAAAAGTAAACAAAAAGGTCCACACACTTTTTTGTGTCTGCACTCATTGACATCGTGTACGGGTACAGCAGTGAAATGTTATCAACCGGCCGTTTCGGCTGTCTCTCATGGTAGCATCTGGAACTGCTCATTTGTGACGTCATTCGGACTTTACGTCACAGCTGACGAACGTAACAATACAATGGTGTGAGCGATGTTTGTATGTATTAATACGCAGCGAATTTCCGGGAATCGAATACCATTTGATCACGCTTTTCAACCAATCAGATTGAAGAACACAGTGACTTTTGGTTTACAATTAGCAATATTCCAGCAATATCACGGTGGGGGACACCAGAAATGATGATGATGATGACTCACTCTTTTAGATTATTGTGTAAGAAGCATCCTTTCTTCAAGTCTGTTTGTCGATGCTAGCTCATCCTGTCCTCCCTCTCTGTGTGTTGCAGGTGGACCCATCGGAGGCTGTCAGACTGGGGACAGAGCCTTCAATCTGGGGTATGTCCAGTCCAAGCCCGTTGTCACAGAGGACGGCTCCCTTGTGCTGGAGTACCGCGGAGGGACGCTGTGTCACAAGGGCACAGACAGGGAGTCACATCGCAGCACCCGGATAAACTTTATCTGCTCACATGCAGAGGTAACATCACTTACTCTGTTGCGTGCCTGGCTGGGCCTAGTAGACAATTTGAGTTTGGTGAATAGAATACTTAATTCTTTTCAGAAGTCCTCCTTGGGGTACTTATAAGCATTAAAATGTCCATTTTAAAACCTACAACAGTTGTAACTATATTTCAATAAAAATATTTACAAAGCGAAAAAACACGTTCTGCGTTATGAGACCACCCTACAGGGCCCAGCTGAAATCTCCTACCGGCAAGAGCAGGTAACTCTAGCCCGACAACCTCGCACCTCACTTTTCATGCTGTCGTTTTCCATGTGAGGCGTGACATGTGGCAGGCAAGATGGCGGTCAGTTTGGCTCCTTCTGTCCCCACGGTTGTAACTTTTGGGTTACATCGCTAGAGGCGGTGGGAGTTTTCTTGTACATTTACTATTGTAGGCTTGCCTAACGTTTTCACTTTCAGCAATGTAAGGTGAGTTGGGTAAGTTTTTCATATTTTCATATTTTTTACGCTGTATATGTTACGAGGAAGCTTGCATTTTAAGCCTCTTGTTCATGATACATGTTAAAGGGTTAAAATTGCTTTAGCTTTCACAAAGGGTTTATTGCCCGTCGTATTCTGTTTTGTCTTGTGTTGCATATATGTGTGTAATTTAGACTGTACATCAGTTTCCATTAAAATGGTTCTGTTTGTTACAGTTTCACCCGTCGTTGCATGTGGCTGCCATGTTGCCACCACAGGATACACCATGCGATGTTTGCCTCCGTTGTTTGGCGGTAGATCACCATGATGATCTAACTTGTGAGAGTTGCAAGATTTTCTCACCCAAGACTACCAAGCGTCGGTCCGCCCGATTTTTTGTTTTACAAAAATTTGCTGGAGGCGGGGGGAGACTTATGGGCTCAGGACCCACCATCTAAAGCGGGTAAAAGCAAGAAGAGTTCTTCTTCTGCTAGCGGGGGTGGGGGTAAGCGGGCCAAGACGGCGGAAAAACCTTCTTCCCCTATCCCCTCCACTTCTACTCAATCTGATTCCGCACCCTTACATATAACAGATTTAACCTCTATTTTGCAGCAACAGATGACGTCGGTTCGCTCACTTATCTCGACGCTGATGTCCGGTCTCCATGAGGAGATCGGTTTCCGTTCAGGAGTTAGCGGCGGCTCGGGGGTCGTCTGTCGGGTTCCCCTGCCTCGGGCTTAGGCCCGGGGACGAGTTCTACCACCTGAGGGGTGCTTGCCTTGAGCCTCGGCTCTGGCGACCCTCTGCTGGTAGCGCCTGTGTCTGGCCCGAGCCGGCTCCGGTTCAGCGCAGAGCGCATAAGCGCTTGTGGCTACGGGTCTCGTACTGTTGTCCATCAGCTCTGGCGGGGGTTACCCGCGCCCGGTGTTACCGGGTCGACTCGGGGCCTTCCGTTACTTCGGGGAATCCTGTTTCGGCAGGCTCTTCCCTGGGTCCTCGGCGACCTGGCTCATCCTCGAGCCTAGGGTCGGTCGGGCCAGGCGCCTCGGCTCTTATGGCTCCCCTATCCTTGTCCGTGGAGCCGACTTCCGTGCTTTCGGAGGTGACTCTTGACACCGAGAGTTCGCTTCCGGGGGGGCGGGAGGAGGAAGCCATGGATGAGGACGGGGGGCATGAGGCGTCGGGGGAAGGTTCCTTCGCTGGTCCGTCCCTGCGGCAAGTGAGGAGCGCGATTGCTTCCATTTTGCGCAGGTGGTCGTGCAGTCAGGCGACCCGACCCCGCTGGAGTTTCGTCTCCCTGGGAGGCGTTTGCTCCATGTCGGGTCGCCGAGGCCCACTTACGCATCTTACCTTCACTTATTAGTGAGGTTATTAACCCTCTCCTCTCAGGTGGCAGGTCACGCCGATCTCCCGAGCTGAACCGGCGCTACCTGATGGGAGAGGGGCTCTTTATGACCCCCGGTGGTAGATGAGTGCATTTATGCCTCAAGTAAGCCTGGGGGTTATCTGGCCATAGCCAGGCTTCGGCTCGTCGGTCGGGCGCTTGCCTCCATTTACTTCCAACAACCAGGTGTTGAAATCAGTATATCGTTCCTTTGAAGAACAATACCGTAATGCAGTGCAACACCTTAAGGTTTCCGGTCCACTCAGCATACCTCTCGGGCGCTGCAGAGGAAGCTGGTGGACCAGGAGGGCGTGGACGACGCCGTCGTCGCGTTCACGCGAGAGCCAGATGATGACTGCAGTTATGGGCCTCCGTCAGTTGTGGCGCTAACCGTGAGCCAGATATTCACCGTGGGCTACATTCACTGGCTACTCAGCTGCTGCTGTCTCTGCCATTCAGGATTGGCTCAACCCTTTTCCTGGGGGCATTGACAGTGGTCAGGGGAGGCCGCGGAGGTGGTTAGCCAGTTTAAGGACTCAAAGCCCCTTACTAGAGCAACCCCTCACTTCTCGCCCGGCCTTGGGCCTTGCCTCAGCTTACCCTTCCTCTTCAGGAAAGGAAGCGCCTAAGTGGACGGCTCCACTTCAGGCACGTAGAGGCAAGGGCAAGGGTAGAGGTAGGGGCAAGGCTGCCTCCTCTCAGCAGCATTTTCAGAGGAAGGGGAAGTCGGGCCCCGCTTCCCAGTAAGCATTCCTCCGAGCCCTTGTTGGTCCCGGCACAAGCAGTTGTTACACTGCCCGGCTGCCGGGATTCACTGCCTCTTACCCGGACGCCCCTGTCGGGCGCCGCTACCTGTCTTCTCTTCGGGAATGGGAGAAAGTCACTTCAAATCCCTGGGTCCTGTCCACACTCAGGGATGGTCATATGCCACAGTGGAAGCGAGGCCCTCCTCCTTTCTCCGGGATTCGTTGCACACCAGTGCGGAACTCTCGGAGAAGGCAGATATTCTCCGTGCGAGGTCCAGTCATTGCTGGACAAGGCAGCCATCTCCGGTGGTTCCACGGGCCAGGAAAATCAAGGGGTTTACTCAACCTATTTCCTGGTAAACCAAGAAGGACGGAGGGTTCAGGCCCATTCTCAATTTAAAGGGTCTGAACAACTTGCTAGAGGTACCGCCCTTCAAGATGGAGACACTGGGCGCTCAGTGATCTCATCTGTGGAGGCAGGGGATTGGCTTACGCCAATCGACCTCAAGGACGCGCGTACCTTCATGTACCAATGCACCCCGAAGTTCAGGAAAAACCTCCGGTTTTCCTTCGACGGAGGTGCTATCAGTTTCGCGGTGCTCCCCTTCGCATCTCCACGGCGCCAAGGTGTTCACAAAGCTAATGTTAGTGTTAGCTCAAAGTCGCCAGGGCACAGGGCAACTTTTGTTACCCGTACCTGGACGACTGGCTTGTCAGAGCTTTCCACTTCACTTGAGTCGGGACTCCACACAGACAGTGATGGATATTCTCACCAGGTTGGGTTGGGTCATCAGCCTCAAGAAATCCGAGCTGGTTCCATCCCAGGATCGGGTTTTCTTGGGCGAGATTCGAGACACAGCAGGGCTTAGTCTCTCTGTCTCAAGACCACATTTCCAAAATCCAAAGGGTTGTTTTACAATTCCTTCAGTCCCCAGGGCCTCAGCTCGCACATGGCTTCAGTTGCTAGGCAACATGGCGGCGACGGTGGACGTAGTTTGGCGGCTTGGCGCCTGAGGATGCGACCAGTTCAGCAAGCGTTAGCACAGCTGTGGTCACACTCGGGGAGTTACGGAGACAATTCTCCTAACCCAGAGTGGCTTCTCCCTCACCTGAGGTGGTGGACCGGCACGGGAATCTAGCCAGGGGTATCCCACTGGAGACCCGGTGCCTACACCACAATTCAGACGGACGCCTCCCTCACAGGGGACTCATTCGGGTTATCTCCCAGTTGTTCGGTGCGTTCCAGGTGGATTCCGACTAACTTACATGTATGAGGATAGATGGGCCTGTTATGGGTGGCTTGGTGTGGAAACAGAGGGATACTTGATCCCTTTTTTCGGACTGTAGTGAGGATAGAAGTTTTGGAGTTTTACAGTCTCAGTTAGAAGAAGTTTTGGGCCTAGCCGCGTCTACATCCGAGGCTACTCCACAGCTATTTCAGCTTTCCACATTCCTACCGAGGGTGCCCTTTTAGGACAACACCCTCTGGTCCAGCGTTTCTTAGCAGGTGTGGACAGAGTGCGCCATGGGATCTGTCCATCGTTTTACATTGGCTATCTAGTCCTTTCTTCTACGATATGTCGGGATTGTCGCTTCAACTGTTAAGTTGGAAAGCGGCATTTTGGTGGCCATTACTTCAGGTAGATGGGTTGGGGACATTCATGCTATGTCCTCAGACCCGAGCTTACCGTTTTCACAAGGATAGGGTAAGTATTCGATTACCTGATTCCTACCGCTCAAAAAAATCGATAAAAGCGTTTCATGTCACCGCTCCTATTGATTTGCCTGCCTTTACGCTTCCTGCTTCGTCTGGTAGAAAACGCAGAGTACATGTGTTGGATGTCACGCCAAGACACTTAAGGCGTATGTCAAGAGAACAACGTCCATCCATAAAGAGAAGCAGTTATTCTGCTGTTACGGGGGCGGTAAAGTAGATCACCCGGCTACAACACAAACCTTATCGAGGTGGATTGTGTCGGCTATTTGTATTGGTTACATACACAAGGGTATGACTCCCCAGAGGGTTTAAAGGCTCATTCGGTTTGAGCAGTTGCCACGCCTAAAGCGTATGCTGCTGCTCTGCCCATTGAGGAGATCTGCTCCGCGGCTATTTGGAGCCGACTGAGTACGCTCATTCGCCATTATCAGCTGGACAAACATTCGCGTGAGCGTGCTCCTCGGTTTGGCCAGACGGTTCCCCACAGTGGACAGAGTAACGCCTCAGGCCAAGTGAGCCTTGTCGCTGATTTACTCCAGTGTTTTACACTGGTGTCGGGTCTATACTTCCCTATTTTGCACTGATGAAGGTATATGGTGGCGTTTTTATTTCCGTTCTTTTGGTATCGGTGCCTTTGGCTTATATTTTCCATTTTTCCCCGGCTAGTGGTGTGCTATGGACAGTAGTTCGCTTTGGCGAGTCCCTAGTTTTACTCTCTCCCCACCAATCAGGCTGGGAGGTGGAGTTTTATCTTGGGGGTGTGTACCGATTGACCAATGGGCACAAAGCTTTGACCTCCCAGGGTCCTTGCCTTTAGTCAGCCCCGCCTTGATTGACATTGGCGGCCACGTGACTGGGTAAGTGTGATTTCTATTTCCATATCGGCTGTAGTTACTGGCGATCGACCAGTGTGTCAGACAGAATGCCACTCCCCGGATTTCTGGTCTTTGGGAGTCTGTTTTATGCTTATAAGTACCCCAAGGAGGACTTCTTCTGAAAGAATTATACAAACCTGTAGAGATTATGAATTCTTTGAAGAAAGTCCTCCTTGAGTACGGCCACTATATCCCCTCATTCTGTCTGATCCGTTCAGCATGAAAAGTGAGGTGCGCGAGGTTGTCGGCTAGAGTTACCTGCTCTTGCCGGTAGGGCTTGGGGGGCCCTGTAGGGTGGTCTCATAACATAGAACGTGTTTTTAAGTTTTGTAAATATTTTTATTGAAATATAGTTACAACTGTTGTAGGTTTTAAAATGGACATTTTAATGCTTATAAGTACCCCAAGGAGGACTTTCTTCAAAGAATTCATAACCTCTACAGGTTTGTATAAGTTGTTTGGGCTTTTTTATTGTAAAAATGTAGCTGATTTAAAAATTCAGCTGTTTCAAATTGTCAAACTCAGTTTGAAATTTGAGTGAAAACTTAAGTTTGTTTCGAGAAATTGGGGGCCAGGGCTGGTAACTTAAAATGTTATCAGCCCAAAATGGATTTAACCACACCAGACACCAAGATACGGTGAATTTACACAGATTTTACCAGACCATCGGGCTGGCTAGCTGTAACTTTAGACCGTCCGTCAGAAATCTAGCCCGTCTCGGGTGGTCGGACGGGCCTTACTTCATACACTGATTTATGACAGAAACTGAGTTCAAATAATGTGTTACCATGGTTACTGTTACTTGTAACTATCATCATACCAGAGTAATCTTGTAACAGTGGGAGAAACTTTACTCAGTGTTTGAGAAATTATGTGTTACCATGGTTACTGTTATTCCTAAATTTCTTCATTCCAGAGTGATCCGGTATTCATGGGAGAAACTGAGACCTGTGAATATTTGTTTGAATGGAACACACCCAGTGCCTGTCCCCAGCATGTGAGCATCTATCATCCTCAGCAACCTGTCTTTAACTACAGTTATTTCCATATATCCTATTTCTTGTATACTCCTAAGGGAGCTGAGAAGATAGTTGTAAGTCGACTGATCAGTTGACCATGTTGACGGGAGTACAAATACAAGTAAACAAATGTACATGGTATTATGGTTGCTGTTGTGACTCATTATCATTAACAATGGATATTTATATAGCGCACATAACCATGTTTAATGAAAATATCAGTGAAAATAATATCTGATCTAAACACTGTTTGGAATTGAGGGGCGTCATGTGGTCCTTTCAACTTATTCTCATCGTTTTCGAATTTTGGGATCTCAGTTGTTCACTTCAAGAGTGGGTAATATGAAGGACCCTTGTTAGTTATTCTTCATTGTGAACACTGTTTGGTATTGTATTAGCTTACTGAGGTGGAAAAGCTCTACAAATTCACAAGGATTCTTGGCTCCTATCGACGACTCAGATAAGCCTACTACTCATCCTCTGTGTCCACAAAATGACAGTGAGTTTAGTATCTGAACTGCTTCTCTTACAGAAAATAACTGGCAAGGACTGCAAGGTCACTGACCCGGTGTACAACTATCAGTTCGACCTTTCACGTCTGCACAAAACAAGTGAGGATTACAAGGTGAAGGCCGGGGAGTACACCTACCTGATCAACGTGTGTGGTCAGCTGACGGCCGGCACGGGGGCATGTGCTGGTGTGGGAGCGTGTCAGACCAAGGATTCTGATAAGTCCTTCATGATCAATGCAGGTAATGAAGGGCAGTTATTTCATTGTATTTTGGACATGGGTATCCATGTTGTCATGTTTGCTTTTGTCTGTTGTTTAATGCCACACTCAGCAATATTCAGTTATGTGATGGCAGTCTGTAAATAATCAAATATGGACCAGACAATCCTGTGATTGACTTCATCACCATCAGTCTACACAGTTGGAATGTGGAGACATGCACAGCGGTGTCAGCGAGCCTGACCACCCCATCCCGTTAGTTGTATTTTTTACGACAATCTTGGGTTGTTGAAGATCAATTCTAACACCAGATCTTCTTGGGGTCTAAGTTGTCTGAATTTGAGGAACAGACCCAAAAATATTTTCATCTTAACGCAAACAAAGAAGTATTCCTGAATTACTGCAGGATTTTTGGATATTGTGATTTTGTGTATATTATCTTTCCTGGTTTCAATAAATACTTCATATACAACACCTCAATTACATCACAAATCCTGGACTTTGGGTATCATCACATAGTAGATTTTCAACAGAAGGCCTCTTCACTGTTGACTAGTCACAACTAGTTGAGACACTAATAGTATCCTCCTCCCCAATCCTCAATCCATGAGAAGGGGGAGACCTTCCTTTTTTCTGTGTGCTGCTGTCATCCTAAATTTTTGTAGTTGTCATTGAACTTATTCATAGTCGTCATGATGGATTGAATTGTACATTCAGTGAAAGGTATTCAAGTAAGACTACATAGTTTCTATCTTGTGATACAGTTCATCACTTATTTTCAGATTATCCTAGGCTCCTTGCTCCCAGCAATAATATGTTGTAGGACTAGCCCTTCAGTGAGTGACTGAGTATGGTCTTATGGCAATTTTAGCAAATATTCCAGCAATATCACAGCGGGAGACACCAGAAAAAGGCTTAAACATTGTACCCATATGGGGAATCGAACCGAGGTCTTCAGCGTGACGAGCGAATGCTTTAACCACTAGGCTACCCTACCATCCCCCGGCCCTTCAGCATGTTCAGCTGAGGAAAATATTCTTTCTCAAACCGAACTCAAACTAACATCTGTGTCATTAACAGTTACTTCTAAGCCTTTTCTGTTTTTATTCCAGGAAAAGCCAATAGTGACATTATATACAACGCAGGGGAGCTGTCTCTCCGCTACACAGATGGCAAGGCCAACTGTCACCAGAAGTACAACCGTACAACTATCATCACCTTCACCTGCGATCACACTATAGATGGGAAGAAGGGACCGAGGTATCTGCATGAAGATGCTGACTGTACCTACCAGTTTGAGTGGCCGACTAGCTACGCTTGCTCCCCTCACAAGGTGTCCGACTGTACAGCAACAGATCCCGACGGAAACGTTTACGATTTGTCGTCTCTGACCCGACCCAATGATAACTACATTGTGGATAAATCCTACAAGCAGTTGAAGTTTATACTCAATGTATGCCAGACATTGGTTTACAAGAAAGGTATGTGTTGCTTTGGGATTGAGGGATAGAATAATTCCCAGGTAGCCCATGTTATTGGCTTTGGGCAGCTATTTGCCAGATGGTCAGAATCAGCGACTGGGTTCACATTTGCTGGTGGGGATTCGAAGGGTGAAATAAAAAAAATTGAACCTGATTCTTTAAGGATCCTGGCCAAGATTTTCGAAGCTCTCTTAGAGCTAAGATAGTAGTAAGTTAATGTTAATGTATGGCACTTTACACTAGGAGAGCTTCGAAAATCTAGGTCCTGAGTGTCACTTTTGTTGGCATTAATGTGTAACCTGGCTGATTATGTCCCGGATGTTGTGAGTAGACCCTCATACTGTCAACCACTGGCTCACTGATCAAGACAGTTCTGTGATCTCGATGTTATGTTGTTGTAATAGGTGGATAAATTCTAGTCAACTCTCGTGATGCACAAGCTGAATAATGTTTCACCTCTGTCAGTTAAGTTTTCAGTGCATAGTAAGTCATGTTCATTGTTTGTGAAGCATTAGATTGAAAATGTATAAACATATAACACATTAAGATGGCTAAAAAGTTGCATCATTTCTATGCATTTTGACATCAACATAAGAAAACTGTGTTTCTTTATTGACAAGAGAATGATGAAATGTTTGTATGAGCAGATCAGACCTGCCCACCCAACTCTGCAGCATGTATGGTGAACTTAACCGAGACACAACAGGAGAAAAAGTGAGTTGTCTGTTCCTGGTTGATTTATCTCCACAGTATCATCTGTTACACACTACAAAACATTTGTCCTTTGTCACAAAATGATGACGAAAGAGCTGCCATGCCTTCTTTCCAAAACCTTACGATAATATATCCAATTCCTTGTGCTTCTAGTAATCATTATAACAGACAGGGAGTTATCAGAGAACATTGTGCTAGTAGCAGGAGGCAGAACGTTATCCCAATGACTTCAAAAGCAACATTTGATAGTGGGATCAGTCAACTAACATGGATGTTGTGGTCAAGTGAATGATTTTCTTGATTGTAAGCATTCACCATCCCAGTGCTTCAAGCTTGGTGCATTTTTGTTATATTTTAATGTGGAAGTATTTCACTGAAGGTCATTTTCCAAGCCAAAAATGAAATACTCAACTTGGGTCATAGACTTTCATAGATTCTCATTTGAGCTTCTGAAAATCTCACACAGTTTAGCCATATTTGTGTAACTGATGATAACACTGTATCGCATGTTCAAAACGTTCAAGTGGAAGAAACAAAAGAGGCTTTTTGTCAACCATTTGAACATGTCTGACAGCATTTTTACTAGTTTTACAAAGTTTGCAATAAATTTAAGAGTTCATGTTTCAAGTGGTCCCAAAGGTTAAAGTATCTCCTCCTTGTCAGGCTGGAACTGTATGAACTCTATAACTATAACATTATATCAAGCCATATCATGAAGGTGGACTCACAGTATGAGATTCACCATGGTGATGAGCCAGCACTTTTACCACTTGACTACCCCTACACCTGCAAAAGTACAGTTTCACTGACCAGTCCTGTGTCCATTAGGTTCCACAAGATCGGAGAGCTGACCGACAAGCCAGTGAAGTTCGACACTTTGTCCAAGACCCTCATCATCCAGTACGAAAATGGAGAGAAGTGTCCAGTGTCTAACCAGTCAGTGTCCACTATCATCATCCTCACCTGTGACCTCAATGCCTATGTGAGTATGGGGTGTATTGTCAAGATACCCGAATGTGAATGTAATTGTTTTCGTAGTTCAGTAATTGAGGGATCTTGACATGCTACCATCAGGAACCCCAAATGGAAGTAATTAACTGTTAGTCCAGAGATCAATTCTGTTTTGTCAGTTCATGATAGTCGATATGATAGCATTAGACAGTACTGAAAGTAATGCTGAGAGACAGGGTGGGGTTTTGTGGTCTTGTTCTGGCTCAGTAGGGTATTAACTATTTTCTATCTTTTGTAAAGAATTGTTAACCTCAGCTATGTAATAAACTCATGTCAAGATAATAGCAACAGTTGACTGTGGTATGAGGTAACTAACTTTGATCTTGTGGTCAGGTGGGTCACTTGCTTGATTGTGTGCAAATCCTTCCCAGATGGAGGGAATGTAATATCTACCACTCATGTGTCAGGCCACTATGGTATGGTTATGTTGTACATTGCTATGTGCGGAGAGCGGAAGGTTGCGGGTTCAATCCCCGACCGCGTCATACCAATGGACGTTAAAGTATGGTACCTGTTGGTCCCTGCCTGGCGCTCGGCATTAATGGGTACAACAAGGACTGGTCGGCTCGGAGTCAGTATAATGTGTCTTCAGTGGGGTTCATGCTTCACTGCGGCTTGGTATCTCAGTGGGCTAGCACTATAAAACCAGCTTAAGTCTGGGCTAGTACAAGCAGTCGCACATACACATACACACGCATGCACGTCGTCATATGAGCGAAATATTCTCAAGCACGACGTTGAACCCAATTTCACATCACATCACATTGCTATGTGAGTGAGTGAGTGATTATGGTTTTACACCGCTTTTTCAGTTTCATGTATGCACCCTTCACCCCTATCTGTTGATCTTGTGTTCCATGAAACCTTTTTCCTTCAGGACTCGGAGCCCTCCGATCACTTCCTGGCCAACCTGTGTCAGCATCGGTTTGTGTGGAAGGCCCGTGCAGCATGCTCAGTGGAGGCGAGGGAAAAGAGTGCCAAGGGAGGCAACTGCACTGCCATAAACCCAGACTCTGGTCAGTCAGTCTTATCTGTCACTAGCAGCCTTGGGAACCAATGCTAGGAAATGATCTGCATTCTCCACTTTGTCTGTGCCAGTCAATCCAACATCAATGATTTTGTGATCCACATTGTCTTAATTTCATGCCAGGGGCTCTTTAAAAACGGGTTATGCAGTTGGTCAACTTTAAACATAAATTTAAAGTGGAAAAATATAGCTGTAAAGAACGTGTATTCCTCCAAATTTAAAGATATATGTTCAAAGCATTGTTCTTGCAGTAAATGATGCTTCAAGATATCAAGGAGTTTACAATGAGTCATCTCTCATCTGATGAGAAAAAATGGCTTGGGTCCCATTAATGGTTAAAGCGTCCGCTCCTCTGATTCCCCACATGGGTACAATGTGTGAAGCCCATTTCTGGTGTCCCCCGCTGTGATATTGCTGGAATATTGCTAAAAGTGGCGTAAAAATAAACTCACTCACTTTTCCATTCATCTTTATTTGAGGTAGCTAAATTATTCAAAACTTGAGGCTAATGTTGAGCTTTTGGTTCTCCTTGTTTCAGGCTACACATTTGACTTGAGTGCTCTGAAGAAGTCCACAGGCTATCACTTCGATGACGGCAACAACCATGACTTCCGCATCAACGTGTGTGCTCCTGTGACTGGCAGTGGCTGTGACAGCAATGTTGGTGAGGATTCTTTCTTTCTGAGATGGAAACAACTTGTGCTGCATAAGTTGTTGAAGTTTGCGTTGTCTTCAGTTTGGTTGCATCTTCATGACTTTTGTGGGAGTTGCCTTGTGGGTAAAGTGTTGGCTTGTCACACTGGAGACAAGAGTCAGCTTGCATCAGGGAATCTTAAACCTTGTGATGATTGTTGCTGGCATACTTTGACAAAGACTGTCATCTGCAGGTGAAAACAGATACTGATCCCCCATAAGGTGTAGCATAGTGGACACAGTGTTCACTCATCACATTGAAGACCTGGGTTCGATTCTCGAAATGGGTACACTGTGTAGAGCCCATTCTGGTCTCCCCGGTCATATTGCTGCCATTTGCTGGAATAAAAAGTGGCATGAAACCATAGTCAGTCACTCACTGGACTACAATGTGTTAGATCCATTCTCCTTGTCATAGAGGCACCATAAGAGTTATGTCCCTTGGATACAAGGATCTACTGGTTGTGGATTTGAATCCCAGATCAACTCCAGTCAGAATCCTTGGCCTGTTAACACTACACCTGTTCTCATGTTTTACTTACAAATGATGTCACTTAGGCTGAGACTCCTTGACATTGCTGAGAAAGTACTGAAAACAACTCACTCACATTCACTCATTCACTCATCCACACATACTCACACTCACTCATCCATCCACACACACTCACTCACTCAACACACACTCACTCACTCACTCACTCACTCACTCACTCATATACTGGTTGGATTCAGGATCATGTCAGAAGGAGTTAGTGGGGGAGAAGCGGAACTTCAGTGCTGGTATTGCCAACAGCAACTTGCAGTTTAGAGGTGGCTTCTTGATGCTAAACTACTCCGGTGGTGCCCTCTGCCATGGCAATTACCAGCGCTCCACCATCATCAACTTCATCTGTGGCCATGGCAAGGGTGATGGATATCCAATACTGGTGGACGAGACAGATGATTGTGTGTATCACTTCAACTGGCACACAAACAGAGTCTGTGAAAAAGAGGTTGGTCCAACTTTCTAACAGTTTCCAAGGACTTTAACCAGTCTAAATAAACTTATGCTCAGTAGTATTCGTTACACAGCTATAATGAGTCTAACAAACCCTAGTAGAAGGTTGAGTCAGCTAAATATTTGAATTGACCAATCAGAACACAGCTTACCAAATCACGAAAGTGCACATACCGTTTGAACTTTTACCTCGAAAACGTTTGAACTCGAACAATTCAGAATGCTATTTTCCGCACGATCACTTCCAAGTGATAAACATGGAGGACGCCATTATTCACAACAGTGCGTAAACAGTTGCTGAAAATAGCGTTTTGTCAGTATTCCAGGATGTCATCTTGCGGAAATATAAGCTAATAGTAAGCATGTCATCAGAAACCCCTAAGCGTATATCAGATCAAGTATCTGTGGTTTTTGCAGATTTTCATTTGTTGAGAGATCAGTGTCAGCAACCAGGGAAGATAAAATCCATTTAGTAAGTCTCGCCAAACCGTGAATAGTAGCCGTTGCCTGATTGGTTAAATCCGTTCGTCCATCTCATGTTTGGTTGGACGGTCATAGGTCGCTTGAAGGTTAGCTGACATGACCTTCTACTGGAGTACTCAGTATAGCAATGTAACGAATAATACTGAGCCTAAGTTTTCTTAGACTAGGACTTTAACAGATATGGAACTGATATTCAGATGTCAAGTAATACAATTTTTCTCTGTGAGTATGCTGTGTAAACATGTGTTGCCACGAAAGAAACTAGTTTGTAGCACTAATATTGACCCTGCCAATTTCCACATTCAGGTAGAGTGCAGCGTGGAAACACAGGGCCCAAGTGGCAGTTACAAGGTCGACCTGTCTCCACTCATCAAGGCATCGGGACATCATGTCGCCATCACCATGATGCCAGGGGCAAACTCTGGCACCACCTACTACATCAACATCTGCCGACCGCTGAACCCCATACAGGGGAAACTGTGCCCACCAGGATCAGCCGCCTGTAGGGTAGAGGGAGATAAATCTCCTCTGGTATGTATGTGACTATCCACCTGTGTCCACTGTATGATAGTATCAGGTTAACGCTGAAGCTCTAGGTCTTCAGTTAACTGCCTGACAAAGGAGGCTAAAATGGATAGAATTTGTGTCCAAAAAGACAAAACAGTATCATAAATTTAATTGTAAGTTTACTTGAAACAACACAAAACGGGCTGTTGACCCAACAATGTTAGGTCATGGAACAAGATTTATGATGTCATTATGGACCGTCATTAGGTTGCCAGAACAACACAATACTGTGACATTATTTGACAAAGAACTGATACGGTTCATGATGATTCCATTCATTTTAGCTATAAAGGGAGATAAAACTCTTTGTGGTATGTATGTAACTGTGCCCACCTGTAAGATAAAACTCTATGTGGTATGTATGTAACTGTGCCCACCTGTAAGATAAAACTCTTTGTGGTGTGTATGTAACTGTGCCCGCCTGTAAGATAAAACTCATGTGGTGTGTATGTAACTGTGCCCACCTGTAAGATAAAACTCTTTGTGGTATGTATGTAACTGTGCCCGCCTGTAAGATAAAACTCAATGTAACTGTGCCCACCTGTAAGATAAAACTCTTTGTGGTATGTATGTAACTGTGCCCGCCTGTAAGATAAAACTCATGTGGTGTGTATGTAACTGTGCCCACCTGTAAGATAAAACTCATGTGGTGTGTATGTAACTGTGCCCATCTGTAAGATAAAACTCTGGTATGTATGCAACTGTGCCCACCTGTAAGATAACACTCCTGTGGTATGTATGTAACTGTGCCCACCTGTAAGATAACACTCCTGTGGTGTGTATGTAACTGTGCCCACCTGTAAGATAAAACTATGGTATGTATGTAACTGTGCCCATCTGTAAGATAAAACTCTGGTATGTATGTAACTGTGCCCATCTGTAAGATAAAACTCATGTATGTATGTAACTGTGCCCACCTGTAAGATAACACTCCTGTGGTGTGTATGTAACTGTGCCCACCTGTAAGATAAAACTCTGGTATGTATGTAACTGTGCCCACCTGTAAGATAAAACTCCTGGTATGTATGTAACTGTGCCCACCTGTAAGATAACACTCCTGTGGTATGTATGTAACTGTGCCCACCTGTAAGATAAAACTCCTGTGGTGTGTATGTAACTGTGCCCACCTGTAAGATAAAACTCTGGTATGTATGCAACTGTGCCCACCTGTAAGATAACACTCCTGTGGTGTGTATGTAACTGTGCCCACCTGTAAGATAAAACTCTTGTGGTGTGTATGTAACTGTGCCCATCTGTAAGATAAAACTCTGGTATGTATGTAACTGTGCCCACCTGTAAGATAAAACTCCTGTGGTATGTATGTAACTGTGCCCATCTGTAAGATAAAACTCTGGTATGTATGTAACTGTGCCCACCTGTAAGATAAAACTCATTTGGTGTGTATGTAACTGTGCCCACCTGTAAGATAAAACTCTGGTATGTATGTAACTGTGCCCACCTGTAAGATAAAACTCATGTGGTATGTATGTAACTGTGCCCATCTGTAAGATAAAACTCATGTGGTGTGTATGTAACTGTGCCCACCTGTAAGATAAAACTCTGGTATGTATGTAACTGTGCCCACCTGTAAGATAAAACTCCTGTGGTATGTATGTAACTGTGCCCATCTGTAAGATAAAACTCCTGTGGTGTGTATGTAACTGTGCCCACCTGTAAGATAAAACTCTGGTATGTATGTAACTGTGCCCATCTGTAAGATAAAACTCTGGTATGTATGTAACTGTGCCCATCTGTAAGATAAAACTCTGGTATGTATGTAACTGTGCCCATCTGTAAGATAAAACTCTGGTATGTATGTAACTGTGCCCATCTGTAAGATAAAACTCATGTGGTGTGTATGTAACTGTGCCCACCTGTAAGATAAAACTCTGGTATGTATGTAACTGTGCCCATCTGTAAGATAAAACTCTGGTATGTATGTAACTGTGCCCATCTGTAAGATAAAACTCTGGTATGTATGTAACTGTATCCACCTGTAAGATAAAATTCTTTGTTGTATGTATGTAACTGTGCCCAAAGATAAAACACAGCTTCGCTTAGTTCATTTGACATAGTATGGAGAATGCATTTTCCAAGAAATGACTATTTCTATGAACATGATGTACAGCTCCACCTTTTACTGCTTGTGTGTTTATTTTCTGTGTGTATTCACGTGAATAGATCAAGCATCCGATGGTCCTAATTCACTGTGGTGTTTCAGAGTTTGGGTCACCTGGCTAAAGGCCCGTATGTGGACTCCGTGAATGGAAAGGTGACCTTGGCATATGTGAATGGCAGCAAGTGCACAAAGGACCCCAGTAGGAACATCACAACCCATATCATCTTCACCTGTAAAGCCGGCACGTCACGTGTGAGTTTAATTCATTCTTTTCCTACCCCAAGTGAAGTCGAACAATATAATGGCGACATAACAGTTGGGAGTACCAGCAAGTTGGCTTCATCATTCAAAAGACATTTTAAGTATCTTTAGCTAACACAGTTTAATGAGTTTTGAACAGCATCAATTAAGTCAAGACCAAATAATGTAACCACATCCTTAGGCATCACAATCTGTGTGCAGGTGTGACACCATTGGTCACATTAAACTAGTTTGCTACTCACTTTGACTAGTGGATAATTGTGTAACATCTTCATTTTGAACTAGTCTCTCTGGATACTCAGCAGTCTGAGACTGAAGGTCTCTTGACACTGTTGAAACCTGCCCCATTGACGTAAACACTATTGTAACCTGCCCCACTGACGTCAACACTATTGTAACCTGCCCCACTGACGTCAACACTATTGTAACCTGCCCCACTGATGTCAACACTGTTGTAACCTGCCCCACTGACGTCAACACTGTTGTAACCTGCCCCACTGATGTCATGACCATTCTAACCTGCCCCACTGACGTCAACACTATTGTAACCTGCCCCACTGATGTCAACACTGTAACCTGCCCCACTGACGTCAACACTATTTGTAACCTGCCCCACTGATGTCACTAACTTGACCATTCTAACCTGCCCCACTGACGTCAACACTGTTGTAACCTGCCCCACTGATGTCATGACCATTCTAACCTGCCCCACTGACGTCAACACTATTGTAACCTGCCCCACTGATGTCAACACTATTGTAACCTGCCCCACTGACGTCAACACTGTTGTAACCTGCCCCACTGATGTCAACACTGTTGTAACCTGCCCCACTGATGTCAACACTATTGTAACCTGCCCCACTGATGTCAACACTGTTGTAACCTGCCTGCACTGATGTCATGACCATTCTAACCTGCCCCACTGGTCAACACTATTGTAACCGTCAACACTGTTGTAACCTAACCCCCACTGGCGTCAACACTATTGTAACCTGCCCCACTGATGTCATGACCATTCTAACCTGCCCCACTGATGTCAACACTATTGTAACCTGCCCCACTGATGTCAACACTGTTGTAACCTGCCCCACTGATGTCAACACTGTTGTAACCTGCCCCACTGATGTCAACCTGCCCACGCACTGCACTACTTGTAACCTGCCCCACTGACATGTCAACACTGTTGTGTAACCTGCCCCACTGCCCCACTATTGTAATGTCAACACTGTTGTAACCTGCCCCTGCTGACTGCGTCAACACTATTGTAACCTGCCCCCCACTGATGTCATGACCATTCTAACCTGCCCCACTGATGTCAACACTATTGTAACCTGCCCCACTGACGTCAACACTGTTGTAACCTGCCCCACTGATGTCAACACTATTGTAACCTGCCCCACTGATGTCAACACTGTTGTAACCTCAACACTATTGTAACCTGCCCCACTGATGTCATGACCACTCTTGTAACCTGCCCCCTGCCCCACTGACGTCAACACTAACCTTTGTAACCTGCCCCACTGATGTCAACACTATTGTAACCTGCCCCACTGATGTCAACACTGTTGTAACCTGCCCCACTGATGTCAACACTGTTGTAACCTGCCCCACTGATGTCAACACTATTGTAACCTGTCCCACTGATATCAACACTATTGTAACCTGCCCCACTGATGTCAACACTATTGTAACCTATTGTTACCTGCCCCACTGATGTCAACACTGTTGTAACCTGCCCCACTGATGTCAACACTATTGTAACCTGCCCCACTGATGTCAACACTGTTGTAACCTGCCCCACTGATGTCAACACTGTTGTAACCTGCCCCACTGATGTCAACACTATTGTAACCTGCCCCACTGATGTCAACACTATTGTAACCTGCCCCACTGATGTCAACACTATTGTAACCTATTGTTACCTGCCCCACTGATGTCAACTGACTGACTGACTGACTGAGTTTAGTTTTACGCCGCTTTTAGCAATATTCCAGCAATATCACTATTGGCTGGCCAACACACCAGAAATGGGCTTCAACACATTGTGCCCATGTGGGGAATCGAACCCGGATCCTCGGCGTGACGAGCCAACGCTTTAACCACTAGGCTACCCCACCGCCCCACACTGATGTCAACACTGTTGTAACCTGCCCCACTGACGTCAACACTATTGTTACCTGCCCAACTGATGTCAACACTGTTGTAACCTGCCCCACTGATGTCAACACTGTTGTAACCTGCCCCACCGATGTCAACACTGTTGTAACCTGCCCCACCGATGTCAACACTGTTGTAACCTGCCCCACTGACGTCAACACTATTGTAACCTGCCCCACTGATGTCAACACTGTTGTAACCTGCCCCACTGATGTCAACACTATTGTAACCTGCCCCACCGATGTCAACACTATTGTAACCTGCCCCACTGATGTCATCACTGTTGTAACCTGCCCCACTGATGTCAACACTATTGTAACCTGCCCCACTGACGCCAACACTATTGTAACCTGCCCCACTGACGTCAACACTATTGTAACCTGCCCCACTCATGTCATGACCATTCTAACCTGCCCCACTGATGTCAACACTGTTGTAACCTGCCCAACTGATGTCAACACTGTTGTAACCTGCCCCACCGATGTCAACACTGTTGTAACCTGCCCCACTGATGTCAACACTTTTGTAACCTGTCCCACTGATATCAACACTATTGTAACCTGCCCCACTGATGTCAACACTATTGTAACCTGCCCCACTGATGTCAACACTATTGTAACCTACCCCATTGATGTCAACACTTTTGTCGCTTCCAGGGAGAGCCCAAGTTTGAGTTGGTCGCCGATGACTGCGACTACGTGTTTATGTGGTATACCAACCTGGCCTGTCAGGATAACCAGGTCAGCACGGAGACATCGACATGCACGTACAACGACCCCAGCACCGGACAGCACTACGACATCAGTGCCCTCAGCACCCCAGTTCCGGTGAGATAACCATATTCACTCCATATGCACCGTGTGCTCTCACTTAAAAAACTGAAGGTTGAACACTTTAGCAGATATTGTCAGTACATTGTCAGAATGTACTGTCTATCATGAAGTATCACATGGCTTCAATGTTGATGTAGACACTACATTAAGATGACATAGCTTCTGTATAAAAGCATTACACCAGCTGTTTGAGAAATACAAAGTTCACTTCACATTCCAGTGGTATGAGGTTGCTGGGTCCTTGTGTGGGATTCAAACCTTTTGCTGAGCATTGATGCTGGGTTTCAATGAAGTACAGATGTTTGGTCAGTCAGCACTATGCCTATTTTAAACAAGCTTTCCTGTGCTGTACAGGTCAACTACTTGTGACAGTTACGCTATCTGTGTGGTGGATCAGGGTAAGAATTAGTTCCACAGTAGCCTATGCTGACTGGAACTGGCGACCAAATGGATTGTGTGGCCTGGTTTAGTTACTTACATTGTGTCTCATCATATGTCAGTGGCTAGACAGTTTCTCACATCATCGGTCACTGGACTATGGTTCAGACTTACATTTATTTCATATATTTATAGGCTGCATTGTGAAGTATAGTGTAAAACAACGAACATACTTCAAGATTATAAGTCTTCATGTAAATGAATTACTGATGCTGCACACAAGTGATATGGAGTATTCCTGCCTGGTTGGTTGGTTTGTTGTTTAATGCCGCACTCAGCAATATCCCAGCTAAATGACAGCTGTCTGTAAATAATCCAGTCTGGACCAGACAATTCAGTGATCAACATCAAAGCATTGATCTTCGACAATTGGGATACAATGACATGTGTCAACCAAGTCAGCGAGTCTGATCACCCGATCCTGTTAGTTGCCTCTTACGACAAGCATGGGTTGCTGAAAACCAGTTCTAACCCGGATCTTCACATATCCATTCCTGCCTGATGTGATCAATGATGGTACGATGTGTATTCAGGTGTACCCAGCTCAAGGGGGCAGCTTCTACATCCAGCCATGTGGTGCCATCAACAACCCCAAATACCCCGGGTGTGCGGGTTCGTCCAGCTGCCATATTGACCACAACACCGGCGTGTCGTATGGGGATGCCAGGAAGGGGATGTTCATGATGGAGAGTCGGGAGATCTTAAAGTTGCTGCTGACCGGAGGAAGTCAGTGTGTTGCCGGAGGTAAGGTCGTGATAACAGAACTGGTAGGTGTATTAAGTTTGTAAGTATTAAAATGTCTAGGTTATGATATTCATAGAACTATGATCACTTGGTGCAGATACCACCAGACCTGGAGGGACTATCTCACAGGGCGATGTCGTGTCTTTGTCATCGTTTTATGTGTGTATAAATTGGATTGAACACAACTTGTTGAATCAAGTAACAGTTGAAGAAGAACCATGATGCTTTTGTCAATGATGTCACGAGTGAGTGAGTTAATATTTAACGTCACATCGGCAATATTTCAGCCATATAGTGACGAGAATGATGTCATGAGGTTCGGGTTACAATGTACTATGAGTAAACAACTAATTATTGATATAGATATATAACAGGCTACACAATAGGGAGTTACATATATCACAATGTTGTGCTAAGCCTATTTGTGTCATTTGTTCGATCACTGTGTGGCTGAAATAATGTGAAATCATTTCAATTTCAGTAACATATCTGAGGTTTTCTGTTAGTGAAGCAATTTTGGCAATAGCTGTGTGTTTGAAGGAGTCAATATTTGGCTATTTGGCATCACCATTCTTCTTGTTATTTTGATCCAGGTCAGAAAGTGCAGGCCAAGACGGAGATTCTGTTCCAGTGTGACTACAGCGCTGGCAATGGGAAGCCCCAGTCCTGGCCAGTAAGTTACAGCTTGTCCATCTCTTAGTGCTTGTTCTACTTAGGAAGGGGGTGGTTTTCCACATGGCAATGTACAGAAGTTGTCACTGGTTACTATTTGCTTTGCTATATGTTTTTTGCAACATACCATACATGATATGTCTGGAAATACTATGATTGACTGATGACATCAAACCATGCCTAATGTAATCAAACAGTGATGGATGCCATCGCACAATGACTGATATCATCAAACATGATAGATGCCATCATGCAATGACTGATATCATCAAACAGTGATGGATGCCATCTCACATTGACTGGTACAATCAAACAATGATAGATGCCATCACACAATGACTGATATCATCAAACAGTGATAGATGCCATCTCACATTGACTGGTATAATCAAACAATAATGGATGCCATCGCACAATGACTGATATCATCAAACATGATAGATGCCATCTCACATTGACTGATATCATCAAACAATAATGGATGCCATCGCACAATAACTGATATCATCAAACAATGATAGATGCCATCACACAATGACTGGTATCATCAAACAATAATGGATGCCATCACAATGACTGATATCATCAAACAATAATGGATGCCATCACACAATGACTGATATCATCAAACAATGATGGATGCCATCACACAACGACTGATATCATTAAACAATGATAGATGCCATCACACAATGACTGATATCATCAAACAACGATAGATGGCATCACACAATGACTGATATCATCAAACACCAATAGATGCCATCACACAATGACTGATATCATCAAACAATGATGGATGCCATCACACAATGACTGATATCATCAAACAATGATAAATGCCGTCACACAATGACTAATATCATCAAACAATAATGGATGCCATCGCACAATGACTGATATCATTCAAACAATAATGGATGCCATCACACAATGACTGATATCATTCAAACAATAATGGATGCCATCACACAATGACTGATATCATCAAACAATGATGGATGCCATCACATAATGACTGATATTATCGACGCAATAATGGATGCCATCACACAATGACTGATATCATCAAACAATGATATATGCCATCACACAATGACTGATATCATCAAACAATGATAGATGCCATCACACAATGACTGATATCATCAGACAATGATGGATGCCATCACACAATGACTGATATCATCAAACAGTGATAAATGCCATCACACAATGACTGATATCATCAAACAATGATAGATGCCATCACACAATGACTGATATTAAACAATAATGGATGCCATCACACACTGACTGATATCATCAAACAATCATAGATGCCATCACACAATGACTGATATCATCAAACAATAATGGATGCCATCACACAATGACTGATATCATCAAACAATAATGGATGCCATCACACAATGACTGATATGATCAAACAATGATAGATGCCATCGCACAATGACTGATATCATCGATATCGTCAAACAATAGATGCCATCACACAATGACTGATATCATCAAACAATGATGGATGCCATCACACAATGACTGATATCATCAAACAATGATGGATGCCATCACACAATGACTGATGTCATCAAACAATAATGGATGCCATCACACAATGACTGATATCATCAAACAATGATAGATGCCATCACACAATGACTGATATCATCAAACAATAATGGATGCCATCACACAATGACTGATATCATCAAACAATGATAGATGCCATCACACACTGACTGATATCATCAAACAATAATGGATGCCATCACACAATGACTGATATCATCAAACAATAATGGATGCCATCACACAATGACTGATATCATCAAACAATGATAGATGCCATCACACAATGACTGATATCATCAAACACCAATAGATGCCATTACACAATGACTGATATCATCAAACAGTGATAAATGCCATCACACAATGACTGATATCATCAAACAATGATGGATGCCATCACACAATGACTGATATCATCAAACAATAATGGATGCCATCGCACAATGACTGATATCATTAAACAATGATAGATGCTATCACACAATGACTGATATCATCAAACAGTGATAAATGCCATCACACAATGACTGATATCATCAAACAATTATGGATGCCATCACACAATGTCTGATATCATTAAACAATGATAGATGCCATCACACAATGACTAATATCATCAAACAATAATGGATGCCATCACACAATGACTGATATCATCAAACAGTGAAAAATGCCATCACACAATGACTGATATCATCAAACAATGATAGATGCCATCACACAATGACTGATATCATTCAAACAATAATGGATGCCATTACACAATGACTGATATCATCAAACAATAATGTTTGCCATCACACTATGACTGATATCATCAAACAATAGTTGACGCCATCCCACAATGACTGATATCATCAAACAATGATAAATGCCATCACACAATAACTGATTTAATCAAACAATAATGGATGCCATCACACAATGACTGATATCATCAAACAATGATAGATGCCATCACACAATGACTGATATCATCAAACAATAATGGATACCATCACACAACGACTGATATCATCAAACAGTGATAGATGTCATCACACAATGACTGATATCATCAAACAATGATAGATGCCATCACAATGATAGATGCCATCACACAATGACTGATATCATCAAACAATAATGGATGCCATCGCACAATGACTGATATCAAACAATAATGGATGCCGTCACACAATGACTGATATCATCAAACAATGATGGATGCCATCACACAATGACTGATGTCATCAAACAATAATGGATGCCATCACACGACTGATATCATCAAACAATGATGGATGCCATCACACAATGACTGATATCATTAAACAATGATAGATGCCATCACACAATGACTGATATCATCAAACGATAGATGCCATCACACAATGACTGATATCATCAAACAATGATAGATGCCATCACACAATGACTGATATCATCAAACAATGATGGATGCCATCACACACTGACTGATATCATCAAACAATAATGGATGCCATCACACAATGACTGATATCATTAAACAATGATAGATGCCATCACACAATGATAGATGCCATCACACAATGACTGATATCATCAAACAACAATAGTTGCCATCATGCAGTGACTGATGTCATCAAACAATGATAGATGCCATCACACAATGACTGATATCATCAAACAATAATGGATGCCTATTTTCAAATTTAAAATGATTTCATTGTGCTAAGAAGCCAAATGTGTTTAATTCATTTTTGTCAACTTTGAATCCATTATACCCATGATGATATTGGATGTCTGATGGCGTGTTGCAGAGTGCCAAGTGTTCCGCCTTGTTTATGTGGAAGACAAACCTCATATGTCCTCCCATCATTGAAGACTGTACCCTAGTGCATGATGGGACTGTGTATGACTTCGGGATACTGTCACGCGACACCGGCAGCTGGAACTACACAGACAGCAAGAAAAACACGTACGTCTTCTACTACATACAAAATAGTATAATGATATGACTGGCATATGTCATCATGGATTTGATGACTGATAGTAAGATATTTGGTATTACATGCTCTGAATTATTTTCATCGGGGTGAAAAAAGGCTATGTATCTGCATTTTATATTTATCCATTCTCTATCAAAGTTGTAATTATTTAGGCACTATACTCAAAAATAGGGTACTCACTCCGTCATTTTGTTTTTCAGTTATTTCTTGAACATCTGCCAAGGAGTCCATGGGCAGGCTCGAGGTGAAGGTTGTCACATGGACTCGGCTGTTTGTCGGAAGACTGCAGACAAGATGACCGACATGTTGGGAGCTGTACGAACACAGAGGCTCTACATGGATGGTAAGTTAACCAGATTATGGTAGACAATTATCACTTCTTTGATTGGCATTCCAGAAGTTGGGGAGATGAAGAATGAGGACATTTTATGGATATACAACTTCTGCAGTCTATACTACCAGTTGTCCTACTTTCATATTTGTGGAAGTCTTGGTGGCTGAGCGGGTTAGATGGCTGGCTTTGTGCTCTGGAGATTAGGTGCCTGACTCTGAGGGTGTGGGTTTGAATCACAAATGGTACTCAACCCAACAAAAATACTAGAATCTGTACTTTACTAAGTAATTGTAATCCCAAATATAACATATGTTACATTGGTTAGTTAAGATAATCAGTCATTTTACCGTATTAATTAACTTTTGATGTATACTTCCCATGGTTCCAAGGACTTTGAATTGACATTGTGACAAGAAAGGCTGTAAAGAATCTCTGAATAGATTTACATTCTTGTCAGTTTCAATACCAAATACAGCCTTGTATCATGTTAATGTCCCATTTATATATCCTGATGGTGTGGATTGTAGCTTACCGCATCGATCACTGACCTGTTTGGTCCAGATTCCATTATTTACAGGCTGTTGACACTATGCCTCAACATGGTATGTTTTTAACATCAACCAAAGATAAATAATCTCAGTGGGGATGGGTATTTCATGTCACTATTTGATGAAATTGCTGCACAACAGCACATCTCTGGTCACTTCTTTCCTAACACAACTGTTCCATCCACAGCTGATGGGAAGACTATTGTCTTGGAGTACTCCCAGGGGGCCTCGGCCTGCTCTCACAGT
This sequence comes from Haliotis rubra, assembly GCF_003918875.1. NCBI lineage: Eukaryota > Metazoa > Mollusca > Gastropoda > Lepetellida > Haliotidae > Haliotis > Haliotis rubra. The sequence continues at coordinate 486,527 of NW_025767338.1, read as the reverse complement.
CGGCGCCGCAGCAACAACCGCATGGCCAAAACCATCATCAAGTTCCGGTGTGATAAGCTGGTGGGAGGCCCACGATATATTGAAAGGTACGTCCCATCAGTTGATTGTTGGTATCTTCGTCATTGGTAGTATGTTTACATATTGGTGGTTGATACTTCTCTTTTAAAATGTTAATGTATTTTATCTAAATTAAGTTTCAAACAGCAAGAATTCTTCTTTAATTTCTATGATATATAAGGGACAGTTGTGGCTCAGTTGTCTGAGGTGTCACGAAATTCCTGCTTCCAGGAAAGTGTTACACAGAAATGCTGTTCAAAGGGTACTGAACCCAACTGACTCACTCACTCACCTTGTTCGTGGTGATCATTTCATGAATGTTTTCAGTGCAAGAAATACCGAGGACTGTATCTTTGAATTTGAATGGAAAACAAGATTGGCTTGCAAGAAAGACACGTGAGTGAATATAAATGCATCTCTGAATTCCTTTCCTTGAATTCCTTAGTCTGCCAACTTCTGGATATTTAAAGACTACCACCCATCTTGAAGCCTGAAATCCCTGCAAAGATTGTACACCATGTGGGATGGGCTTCTCTGTCAGTACGCCATGTAGGATGGGCTTCTCTGTCAGTACACCGTGTGGGATGGGCTTCTCTGTCAGTACACCGTGTGGGATGGGCTTCTCTGTCAGTACACCGTGTGGGATGGGCTTCTGTCAGTACACCGTGTGGGATGGGCTTCTATGTCAGTACACCGTGTGGGATGGGCTTCTCTGTCAGTACACCATGAGGGATGGGCTTCTCTGTCAGTACACCGTGTGGGATGGACTTCTATGTCAGTACACCGTGTGGGATGGGCTTCTATGTCAGTACACCGTGTGGGATGGGCTTCTATGTCAGTACACCGTGTGGGATGGGCTTCTATATCAGTACACCCTGTGGGATGGGCTTCTCTGTCAGTACACCATGTGGGATCGGCTTCTATGTCAGTACACCGTGTGGGATGGGCTTCTATGTCAGTACACCATGTGGGATGGGCTTCTGTGTCAGTACACCGTGTGGAATGGGCTTCTATGTCAGTACACCCTGTGGGATGGGCTTCTCTGTCAGTACACTACATAGGATAGGCTTCTCTGTCAGTACACTGTGGGATGGGCTTCTCTGTCAGTACACTATGTGGGATGGGCTTCTCTGTCAGTACACCATGTGGGATGGGCTTCTGTGTCAGTACACCATGTGGGATGGACTTCTATGTCAGTACACTATGTAGAATGGGCTTCTCTATCAGTACACCATGTGGGATGGGCTTCTCTGTCAGTACACTGTGGGATGGGCTTCTGTGTCAGTACACTATGTGGGATGGGCTTCTATATCAGTACACCCTGTGGGATGGGCTTCTCTGTCAGTACACCATGTGGGATCGGCTTCTATGTCAGTACACCGTGTGGGATGGGCTTCTATGTCAGTACACCATGTGGGATGGGCTTCTGTGTCAGTACACCGTGTGGGATTGGCTTCTATGTCAGTACACCCTGTGGGATGGGCTTCTCTGTCAGTACACTACATAGGATAGGCTTCTCTGTCAGTACACTGTGGGATGGGCTTCTCTGTCAGTACACTATGTGGGATGGGCTTCTCTGTCAGTACACCATGTGGGATGGGCTTCTGTGTCAGTACACCATGTGGGATGGACTTCTATGTCAGTACACTATGTAGAATGGGCTTCTCTATCAGTACACCATGTGGGATGGGCTTCTCTGTCAGTACACCATGTGGTGTGGGCTTCTCTGTCAGTACACCGTGTGGGATGGGCTTCTATGTCAGTACACTATGTAGAATGGGCTTCTCTATCACTACACCATGTGGGATCGGCTTCTCTGTGAGTACACCATGTGGTGTGGGCTTCTATGTCAGTACACATTACAGTACTAGCACACAGCCAGTGTTTGTGTTTGAACGGATGATCTTCTTGTAAGTGACCTGTCAGTATGTTGTAAGTGACTTCTCAGTATGTTGTAAGTGACCTGTCAGTATGTTGTAAGTGACCTGTCAGTATGTTGTAAGTGACCTGTCAGTATGTTGTAAGTGACCATTGATCTTGTTGTAAGTGACCTGTCAGTATGTTGTAAGTGACCTGTCAGTATGTTGTAAGTGACCTGTCAGTATGTTGTAAGTGACTTCTCAGTATGTTGTAAGTGACCTGTCAGTATGTTGTAAGTGACCATTGATCTTGTTGTAAGTGACCTGTCAGTATGTTGTAAGTGACCTGTCAGTATGTTGTAAGTGACCTGTCAGTATGTTGTAAGTGACCATTGATCTTGTTGTAAGTGACCTGTCAGTATGTTGTAAGTGACCATTGATCTTGTTGTAAGTGACCAGTGCTCTACCAGTGTGAGTGTAGCTTGTGTATGACTGTCTACAGGCTGATGGAGGCAGTCCAGGACAAAAACGGTATCGTCATAGACCCCCGGTCAAGTGGCATGGTAGACATCAAGAAACTCTCAGCCACACATCGGTATGTACACACGCTCACCTGAACAGATGATTGTTACTGATGGTTTCTGACCGAGCTACAAGCAGATATGTACCATCTGTTGTAGTAGATTAATGTTTCACTACTGAATGAAGCGAGAGAAAAAGCTGCACCCACTGAAAGATTTTGCTGTTCATGTGATTGCCGCTACGTCCTGTAAGAAGTCTCTTACTCGCTCACCTTGACTTCTGTCTTTATGTTCAAAAAGAACAGAAAATCAAAGAGACATGCATAGCTCAAAGATTAATGTAGGATCAGTTCTGACAAGATGTTAGATCTGCGGTATTAGACAAGTATATTTAAACTTCAACTGCTTGGTGATAGTGGCGATACCTTGTGTGTTCTCCAGCGACCAAATCAGCACGTGAGATGAGCAAGGACAACTCCACATACTCCATCAGCTCAAAGATTGATGTAGGATCAGTTCTGACTAGTCAGTAGATTTGGGTTACTAGACAAGTATATTTTAACTTCAACTGCTTGGTGATAGTGGCAATGCCTTGTGTGTTCTCCAGCGACCACGTCGCACGTGAGATGAGCAAGGACAACTTCACATACTCAATCAGCCTGGAGGGCAAGCTGGAGGGGACCTCAGCCGGGTCCTGTGTCGGGGCGGCGGTTTGTCAGCGGAAACCGCAGGACTCCAACGTCAACAACAACCTCGGCACATTCAGCAGCAGGAAGTACTACTTTAAAGGTCAGACTGCATGTGAAACATTATATGGTTTTTCAGGCCAGTTTTCCATATGAGATGAGGGTGATAGGTTTTGGTGGCTTTTCTTTTCATGAAAACAAGACTGATGTTTGAGGAACATTTTCTATTTTCCCCACCAACAATGCCAGTTGTGAGACAGGTCATTATGGTGAAAGAGAGCAAGCTTCATATGACATGGAAATTTAGAAGATTTTAGAAATAGGCAATCCAAATATTTGATAGACAAGATTTAAGTTCATGTTCCAGTGGCCTAAAACATGTTGCTTTTTGTCCTAAGATGTTTTGATATTTTTAGTTAATCATGATGCAGAAGTTGCAGCCTTTCACATTTTAATTTTTTAAACTTGTAATGTATTCCATTACTATTCTTTTTCTATGTTAGACCATTGATATTGATGATGGCCACATGAAAGTATTCAGTTATCTGACCAACAGACTGGTAGTGTGTCAGTGCAGATGTTCCTGACTGTTTCAGATGATCAGCTGGAGGTCGAGTACACTTCACCAGACTTGTGTGTCGGTAGAGATGGGCACAGACTAGCCAAAAATGTCACCTCTGCTATTGTGTTTAACTGTGACATATTGAAAAATAAGGTGAGCTCTTTGAACTTATAGCATACACTATGTACACTGTGTGGCACCCACTGTTGTAATGTAATAGTGAAAGACTGTATCCAGTTCACCTGCTTCTTATTGAACGTGTGTTTAGGTAGTATTGCTATATTAAAGGACCCTGCATTCATTTCAGAGTGAACCTACCCTGACGTACAAGTCCCGCAACTGTTTCTACCTGTTTGAATGGGACACCGATGCTGTCTGCTTCTCTGCGGTTGTGTAAGTCACATTTTGGGTAACACATAGGGTTTTACCTCTGAGAACACCAGTGGGCCACACCAGATTCACACATTTTGGAACACCTTTAGGTCACACGTTGGGTAACACATAGGGTCTCACCTCTGAGAACACCAGTGGGCCACACCAGATTCATACATTGTGGAACACCTTTATGTCACACGTTGGGTAACACATATGGTCTCACCTCTGAGAACACCAGTGGGCCACACCAGATTCACACATTGTGGAACACCTTTAGGTCACACGTTGGGTAACACATAGGGTCTCACCTCTGAGAACACCAGTGGGCCACACCAGATTCATACATTGTGGAACACCTTTATGTCACACGTTGGGTAACACATATGGTCTCACCTCTGAGAACACCAGTGGGCCACACCAGATTCACACATTGTGGAACACCTTTAGGTCACATACGTTGGGTAACACATATGGTCTCACCTCTGAGAACACCAGTGGGCCACACCAGATTCACACATTGTGGAACACCTTTAGGTCACACGTTGGGTAACACATATGGTCTCACCTCTGAGAACACCAGTGGGCCACACCAGATTCACACATTGTGGAACACCTTTCGGTCACACGTTGGGTAACACATAGGGTCTCACCTCTGAGAACACCAGTGGGCCACACCAGATTCACACATTGTGGAACACCTTTCGGTCACACATTGGGTAACACTGTTTGGTAGGGCTGTAACGATGCATCAAACTATCGATAGATTGCAACTGTTGAGTCTCTGATAGCAATTAATCGATAGTAGAAACGAAAGACTATTGATGGTATGTGTGACTATCGATAGTTTAGTAATAGACTTCCATTGATAAATGGGCAGCACCAATCACAGGAAGTATCAGATTCGTTCACTTTGATTTAGAGTTATCCGCCCTTGTTACCACTTAAACAAACATGGCAGCAAACATGGCATGCAACTCGGAGTTTGAAATTGTGAATAAAAATGCTTGAGGACATTTTGGGGTTTTGAAGCTCAAAGAAACTGGGAATGAGGGTGAGAAATGTGTGGCTTGTAGAATATGCAAGCTTATTTTGAACTATTTTATGTAAACAATACATTCATTTGGGAAATGATGTCAAAGAAGACAATTCAAGGAGAAGAAAACTATTGCAATAGTATGTTGCAGTAGACTATCGCTATCCCAATAGTTGTTTCCCCTTAATAGTCACCCCTACTATTTGGTGACCGTATTAGGTCATACACCAGACAAATACATAGGGTCACATCATTCCATCACATATCGTGCAACACCGTTCCATCACACACAAGGCAACACCATGGTCACCATTAGGTCACACAGCAGGAAATGTTCTTGAGTCACACATCAGGATTTGTGATTGTGTCTCTCCATTGGGTCACATGTCATGTCCTTGTCTGTGGTACAGAGATATCCAGCATCCAGCTGTCAATGGCGCTGTCAATGAGGGGACTGCAAGTAATGGCGGCAAGTCCAGCAGCATCAAGCCCAAGACAGTGGGCGTCATCATCTCCGTGTTCCTGTCAGTGATAGTCATCTGCATCATCCTCATTGTCTTCCATAAACCAGAGAGGAGGTACGTCCACCCAATACACTTAGCAGTCAGTGTGGCACCAAGCTGTCTGTTCGGCGCCAGAAGGTTATAGTCATATAGTCTGTTCAGTCTAATAATTCCACTTGGTTTTAATTTGCATAGATGTTTGTTTTGTACTGGAACCACAGTTTTCACAATAATATTTGAACAAATTCAAAGAGACACAATACATTCTTGTAGGCAGATATCCTACAATCAGTTTTCAAACTAAAATCCTTGAAAATGGAACAAATTTTTGTAGTGTTTTGTCCCAAAGGATGCACAATTAGTAGAGTTCTGTAGAATGGAAAACTGAGCTTTGTGATGTAGTCAAAAAAAAGTCATAGCACCGAAAGCGAAGCTGATTTAATGTCGTTGTATTTTACAGGACATTCTAAGAATGTCACACTCATTGTTCAGTTGCAGATTATGCCACACATTCTGGAAAAATTGCAACACATTGTCAAGAAATGTTAGAGAAGTTTTGGAATTTACCGAAGACGGAATTTTCTTTCAGAATAAATATGATGTATCTCACAGTAATGCAGTAATTGTCTTGATAGATTTTATACCTCAGATTGAAAAGATGGGCCTATTTAAGTCATCTCATGATATATACTGGAATGCTTGTGGGAGAAATATTAAGACAAAGTGCATGTCTTTGAATGAAGTGAAGTTATGTGTAATGCATTCAAAAATCAACTGTTTCCTGTTATGAGTGCTTAGGAATACAGCTGGACTTGGATGCCAGTGTGTGCAGTTCATTGATATGACATCCTAGTCATTTGTGAACACCTCACTTCTTTTCAGAGCTGCTTTTGCATCCCGAGTTAAAAGAACATGCAGATGTCACACACGGACTGAAAGGCACATCAAGTATTCAATGGTGAGTAACACAACACTTTAGAAGAACATGTAGCCCATTTGTCTAAATATAGTTTATAATAGATACCCTATCACACTGGGGTATAGTTTGTACCTGAAACAAGTCCAACAGACAAAGGATGAAGATACAGCCTGTTGTGGTGACGTCCAGCAGCGTAAAACTAAACTCACTTACTCATTTCTTTAAATGAAGTCCTTACAAGTTGTACCACAAGTTTAATTCACAGATGCACTGTGATAGTAATTATTGGTCTGTCTGCACCTATATCATGTCATGATCGCATGAAAGTGAAGAGAACTGTAGCTCCCCGGTCTTTCTTCCCTCACTAATCAGACAGGTAATGAAGCAGCTGAAGCCTTAACCCAAATCACTCACTCACTCACTCACTCACTCACTCACTTTCCAGTTGACCCAAGATGATGAGGACCCAGAAGTGGATGAAGACTTCTTCATGGACCATGACAATGATATCACAACTCTGCCCAATACATCTACAGACACTACGATACAGACGACGGCACAAGTCCGAAGTTACCATGACGACAGCGATGACGACCTGCTGGAATGAGGACTAGATGTATATTTTCCATAACCATTGATCGTAAATGCTCATGACCACATCATAATATGTCATCGTCTCATTGAAACCTCAAACTAACTTCACGACAGAGGGTTATTTATTTTTCTGCTTGTGTCACATCCATTGGTTTCACATATATACAAATGTATTTATTTCTAATGGTGGACAGTCATGACGAAAGTAACTTACGTGATAAACAATTGAGGTGATTGAGAGCAAAAAGTCATTGGGAACACAATCATCGCATGTCATTTTGTAGTTACTCTTCTGTTTACACTGGGATCGTACAGAATATGAAACAGGAGTGGGTTCATTAACAGCTAGGGATGTGGACAACCTTGTCGTCTAAGGCACCATAATTTGCTTTGCAGAGTTGCTTCCCTTAGACTTCCCACAAACCTAGGATCATGATTTCGAAATCCTGGTTCTCGGATTATGCCCCTAGGTTTGTCAACACCCTGCCCGTGCCGGCTTCACCGAGGTGGGGAACGTCTGACGCCTGCATCACTTCAGAATTTCATCCACCATGATTCTTTCATGCCATGATGTAATTGATATTATGTTAACAGCAACTTCTCCTACTTCAGTCAGTCACGAGCAGCAAGGGTCTGTTTGTAATAGTTGTCAGTCGGCTCATGACCTTGGTGTGCTGGCACATCCACGTTCCTGTGGCTTTCACCATAGTGGTCATGTCAACGACCTGCATTCACTTCAGCATTCCTTTCAGCAGTGGTGGGGTAGCCTAGTGGTAAATGACCCGGGTTCGATTCCCCACATGGGTACAGTGTGTGAAGCCCATTTCTGGTGTCATCCGCCATGATATTGCTGGAATATTGCTAAAAGCGGTGTTAAACCATTCTCACTCACTCCTGGTGTCCCCTGCCGTTATATTGCTACAAGCGGCGTGAAACTAAACTCACTCACTCACTCACTCACTCACTGTACAGTGATGTGTTTACTGCTATAGTTCCATCCACATGGGGTAAAAGACCCGGGTTCGATTCTCCACATGGATACAATGTGTGAAGCCCATTTCTGGTGTCCCCTGCCGTGATATTGCTGGAATATTGTTAAAAGTGGTGTAATATCTGAGTCGCTTACTCCATCCATCTATTGTTTTCCCTGAGGCCATCAATCAAGCTTGTTTTCATGTTGCTAATTATCGAGCAATAAAACCTTTTGCTTCATTTGGTAGTGTTCTAGAATGAATCAGTGAAAGTGTTAGTTGGATAGTTTGAAAATGAATGATTTCAAAATTTTTAGAAAGTGTGGCTTTCGCAAATGGTGCTTCATATGTTGTGAGATGTGCTGCCTGTTGATTATCAGGTCACTACTTAATGTCTACACTTGAAGGTATGTCACTCACAATTCCATGAAAACTGTCAATATATTTTGTTCTGGATGTTTTCACTTCATTAGAGTTATGTGTGTCCTTTGCCAGTCTCTTGGAAATCAGTATGCCAGAGTCAAGTAGACTTCAAGGTGTATCGTTATGTATTTTGTATTGAAGTACATGTATTTCTGTATCAGTATGGGAACTATAATTGATCATGCAGAGTTGCCTCCCTTGGTTTCTCCAGGATTTAGGGGTTTGATGTTCCAAGTTGATGTATTATTGAAACTGAATTTGCCATGTTCTTTTGGAACAAGAAATGACTGGAAAGGTTTTTTCTAAGCATGCACCCAGAATCATAAGCATCATTTTCAAATGATATTTTCAATTTACTGGGGTTTTCTTAAATAACCCTTTCAAAATTGATTGACATTTCCTGCCTAAATGGTAATTTTGTAACTTAGTATGTATCTTTTGATTTTGAAGAAAACATTCAATTTTCACAAACAATACTTTGCATTTGACAGTTTCACAAAGAACTATTTGCTTGATTTGAACTGTTTTGATGAGCTTGAGTTTTACAAACATATCACCATATAACTGTACATTTTCATTGTTTTGTATATAAAGAACCATCTGCCAAACATGTTTAGTAACAGTTATGTAAACTCATAACAAACAACTTGAATCTGTCCCTGTTTTATGATGTTTATGTATAACTCAGTCTGCCACGTCATTGTAAAATCAACCATTTATAGACAATTTGACACAGATCTGAGAATCTGACATGAATCTTATTTCCACAATCAGGGTTTTACACAGTACCAAATGTCATGTCTTATACAAATTCAAATTGAGAATGAGTGCAAATAATTTGCAGTGAAAATCCGGCACAGGAAAATGTTTTGCTGTTCTAATTATTGAATTTATAGATGATGTAGATGTAAGCCGCATAGTCCTATATTATTATTGTGGGTGACATATGAAAAAATACCCCAACCATTGCAGTGTGCAGCGGAATGTGATTTGTATCATTCTATAACATCTGGACAGCTATGATTGTTTGAAAAAATCAACATCATTATTGTAGATTCCGCTGACTGAGTGAAATCAATCAATGGCTCCAGCTCTTGTTGTAGTATTGTTAATGTAACATGTTTTTGCTCACACATCTATACACATTCAAAGTGAGAACGCGTGCACATCATTCACAGTGTATCCTGTGGGACCGAAATTTGTTTGGCAGTTTGAATTATTGAATTTATATTGAATGAATAATGTAGAGTACATGTTCCAATTCACTGCTGTCACATGTTTTACTGCAAACAAGGATAAATTGAGCACCGACCTGACAATTGACCCATAGTAGCATGTATGAGTGCCGCCCACTGGCGATTGCCATTGTTAGCGAAGGGGCCCAAGGTTGTCCGCGATCAAGTGTAGTGCAACTTGCTACACAGACGTGAGAGTCCTTAGAGCAAGACGTGTGCAGCTACTCGCAGAATCAATTTCATCGTCATGCTATGCACATGCACTAGCCTACATCTGCTCTACCTTTCACACACCACATGGGTTTGCTCACTGCCATACACCGCCTACTTATCGTAAACGCCTTCTCTGCGCCGGTCCAACTTATCCTTGTTTGCCAGTAGGTCTATTATGAAGCTGTTATATTTATCATGACTGTCCAGGCGGAGGGGTAGCCTAGTAGTTAAAGTGTTGACTCATCACACTGAAAACCCGAGTTCGATTCCCCACATGGGTACAATATATGAAGCCCATTTCTGGTGTCCCCCGCTGTGAAGTTGCTGGGGTATTGCTAAAATCAGTGTAAAGCTAAACTCGCTCACTCATGACTGTAGATTTATGTGTTCACTTGTACATGCTGTTAGTTTAAAGGGTATTCTGGCTATCCAGGGTGTGTCACAGTCAGGCTATCCAGGGTGTGTCCCAGTGGGGCTATCCAGGGTGTGTCCCAGTCGGGCTATCCAGGGTGTGTCCCAGTGGGGCTATCCAGGGTGTGTCCCAGTCGGGCTATCCAGGGTGTGTCCCAGTGGGGCTATCCAGGGTGTGTCCCAGTCGGGCTATCCAGGGTGTGTCACAGTCGGGCTATCCAGGGTGTGTCCCAGTCGGGCTATCCAGGGTGTGTCCCAGTCGGGCTATCCAGGGTGTGTCCCAGTCGGGCTATCCAGGGTGTGGTCCAATCGGGACTATGAGGGGTAGACACAGTGGGCTATCAAGCTTTCGGGCTATCCATGGTGAGGATCTGGAGTTTGTGTCCCCACATGGGTACAATGTGTGAAGCCCATTTCTGGTGTCCCCTAGCCGTGATATTGTTTGAATATTGTGAAAAGCGACATAAAAGCAATCACAATCACAGCATACTCAATCACACACCGTATCTCACAATACAGAAGAAGGGGTTATAAGTGCTTAAATATCTCACAACCAAAGAAAATAACTGTAAAAAAATAATGATTCTTGCCCCGGTTTGGTTTTCTCGGGCTCTTAGTTTATAATGCCAGATATACCCCAGGCTTGTTATGATGAATATTTGTACATAGAAACCTGCAATACAGCTAGTATTTAATGCGTGGGTATTTGTCTTTTTATCTATGATGGGATTGATGTATTTTCATGCTTTATCAAATCTAGTGCATTTAATTGACAAGAATTTTGCTAATAGATTTCACACTCAAATTTGTTTTGTTTGAATTCCTGAATAAGATAAAAAAATAATATTAAGTTGTATTTTCTCGCCGGTGGGATGTATTTTCATTGATTTAAATACTCTGAATGATATGTATGTATTTTGTAACCACCAGTGTAAATATTGGTGTCTGCCCAATAGACTCCAAATGTCCACACCTGTGAGGATTGCTGTAGCAAGTGTAAAATGTAAATACTATTTCCCTATAGACTTAGAAATGTAGGGAATATGCAGAACAAATGTTTCCTGAAAGAGTCGCTTCCCAAGGAACTGAGGAAGAATTTTCTACTCACACAGTATTAAATAAACTATTTTTGAGCAAACGTTTTTATTTACTGTTAAACAAACCATGCCAAATACAATTGCTGATTCATCTATTAAATCAAGTCAATACAATTGTTGATTTGACTCTGAAATGAATGATAATCTGTTCTTCTATGTGATGGTTGTTATAATGTATATTTGCAAGTTGAGTTCACTTGGTAAGCTATTTCATTATCCAGTTTGTAGCAGACCACAAGTTTAATAGTTTTATAGAGAATTTGAAGGTCAGGTCTGTGTAGACATGCAGGCAGAAATATACTGACAGAAACAAATAAAGGAACACAGGAAAATTTAAGTGTTCCTTTAATATATTCCAGTTTTCATCACCAGCTTTGAATAGCGCTGTGGGAGGAAATCTGAGAATAAATAAAGGAACCCTGCCATGAAGTGGTGTTCCCTTATTTGTTTCCCTCAGTATATGTTATACAGAGTATTTGTAGTCTGATAAAAGTATGTGCAATTTAATACTTAATATTAGGAGATTTAGTTTCAATATGTGGTATGGTATGTTTTCTAGATCTCATTACAAGTTTCAATATCACAGTTTACATTAGCTAGCTCACATTGGTGGGTCATATCAGTTATATCAAGTCCCAGGGCGGTGGGGTAGCCTTGTGGTTAAAGCGTTTGATTGTCACGCAGAAGACCCGGGTTCAATTCCCACATGAGTATCATGCGTGAAGCCCATTTCTGGTGTCCCCCGCCATGATATTGCTGTAATATTGCTGTAATATTGCTAAAAGTGGCGTAAAACCATACTCTCACTGTCACTATATCAAGCCCCATACAGACCTGAGGAGTATTGACCTCAGGTGCAAATGGTGTTGTCCATATTCAGCTTGGACTGGTCACATGTTGACCCTGAAATATGTTACTGCTGTGAATATAATATTTAATGGGGATTTTGGTAACATGGTTAATGAGTTTGTGGGGTATTGTGAAAATATCATGCCAAGCAAGAAGCTGATTTGACAGATTGTAAATGACATTTTACTGATTGTCCCTTTGTTTTCCTGTGCTCAGTTGGCTTGTCTGACATTCGTATGTTGGATTCCATTTATGAACAGTTATGAAAGCTGTGATATGAATATTGTGATGTTTGCATGCGGAAGATGAATATAATTCATTGAAATAAATTATTATTTTTTTGTATCATGTCTAAAAGTTGTAAAGAATATTGAAGCCTGTGCATGACAGTGGAATATTTCATTTGGTTAGATATACGTCAATGGGGACATTAATAACATGTTTGTGGATAATAAATTGATATACTGTTCTGTGTTGTTGTGGTTGTCATTGTTTGAATGGAAAGTGTTTGTTTGGGTTGACAGTGGAAGGTAGAACTTGGATATGATGTTTAATATAATGGATATTAACAGGTAAACTAGCATGCCATGCTTGTGTAAAGCACAGGCAAACATTAATCACATGTAACCCATACTTGTGTCCTTTTTATTTCAAGGGACACATGGTCACAGAAACATGGTTGCATTTTTTCAAGAGGAAAATAAGTCCCAGTTACCCCTGTTCATCACTTTCTGTAAATGACAAGGGGAAGTGTTAGCTGAGGTACCGCATCCTTGCAAGTTGTTGAAATTTAAGAGTGAAACTTGGTTTTAGTTCCCAATGCTTGTTTCCTGAGTTTCTATGGGAGCATGAATCCCCCCTTTGCCCTGGTTTTGTGCTGAGGGGTTTCCATGGGAACATGGAACCCCTCCACACCCTGATTGTGTCCTGAGGGGTTTCTATGGGAACATGGATCCCCTCCACACACTGATTGTGTCCTGACAGGTTTCCATGGGAACATGGAACCCCTCCACACCCTGATTGTGTCCTGAGGGGTTTCCATGGGAACATGGATCCCCTCCACACACTGATTGTGTCCTGAGGGGTTTCTATGGGAACATGGATCCTCTCCACACTGATTGTGTCCTGAGGGGTTTCTATGGGAACATGGATCCCCTCCACACCCTGATTGTGTCCTGAGGGGTTTCTATGGGAACATGGATCCCCTCCACACCCTGATTGTGTCCAGAGGGGTTTCTATGGGAACACGGATCCTCTCCACACCCTGATTTTGTCCTGAGGGGTTTCTATGGGAACATGGATCCTCTCCACACCCTGATTGTGTCCTGAGGGGTTTCTATGGGAACATGGATCCCCTCCACACCCTGATTGTGTCCTGAGGGGTTTTATGGGAACATGGATCCCCTCCACACCCTGATTGTGTCCTGAGGGGTTTCTATGGGAACATGGATCCTCTCCACACCCTGATTGTGTCTTGAGGGGTTTCTATGGGAACATGGATCCCCTCCACACCCTGATTGTGTCCTGAGGGGTTTCTTTGGGAACATGGATCCTCTCCACACCCTGATTGTGTCCTGAGGGGTTTCTATGGGAACATGGATCCCCTCCACACCCTGATTGTGTCCTGAGGGGTTTCTATGGGAACATGGATCCCTCCACACCCTGATTGTGTCCTGAGGGGTTTCTATGGGAACATGGATCCCCTCCACACCCTGATTGTGTCCTGAGGGGTTTCTATGGGAACATGGATCCCCTCCACACACTGATTGTGTCCTGAGGGGTTTTTATGGGAACATGGAACCCCTCACACACCTGATTGTGTCCTGAGGGGTTTCTATGGGAACATGGATCCCCTCCCACACACTGATTGTGTCCTGAGGGGTTTCTATGGGAACATGGATCCCTCCACAACCTGATTGTGTCCTGAGGGGTTTCTATGGGAACATGGATCCCTCCACACCCTGATTGTGTCCTGAGGGGTTTCTATGGGAACATGGATCCCTCCCTCCACACCCTGATTGTGTCCTGAGGGGTTTCTATGGGAACATGGATCCCTCCACACCCTGATTGTGTCCTGAGGGGTTTCTAGGGGAACATGGATCCCCTCCACACCCTGATTGTGTCCTGAGGGGTTTCTATGGGAACATGGATCCTCTCAACACCCTGATTTTGTCCTGAGGGGTTTCTATGGGAACATGGATCCTCTCCACACCCTGATTGTGTCCTGAGGGGTTTCTATGGGAACATGGATCCCCCCACACCTTGATTGTGTCCTGAGGGGTTTCTATGGGAACATGGATAGCCTCCACACCCTGATTGTGTCCTGAGGGGTTTCTATGGGAACATTGATCCTCTCCAAACCCTGATTGTGTCCTGAGGGGTTTCTATGGGAACATGGATCCCCTCCACACCCTGATTGTGTCCTGAGGGGTTTCTATGGGAACATGGATCCCCTCCACACCCTGATTGTGTCCTGAGGGGTTTCTATGGGAACATGGATCCCCTCCACACCCTGATTGTGTCCTGAGGGGTTTCTAGGGGAACATGGATCCCCTCCACACCCTGATTGAGTCCTGAGCGGTTTCTATGGGAACATGGATCCTCTCAACACCCTGATTTTGTTCTGAGGGGTTTCTATGGGAACATGGATCCTCTCCATACCCTGATTGTGTCCTGAGGGGTTTCTATGGGAACATGGATCCCCCCACACCTTGATTGTGTCCTGAGGGGTTTCTATGGGAACATGGATAGCCTCCACACCCTGATTGTGTCCTGAGGGGTTTCCATGGGAACATTGATCCCTCCACACACCCTGATTGTGTCCTGAGGGGTTTCTATGGGAACATGGATCCCCTCCACACCCTGATTGTGTCCTGAGGGGTTTCTATGGGAACATGGATCCCCTCCACACCCTGATTGTGTCCTGAGGGGTTTCTATGGGAACATGGATCCCCTCCACACCCTGATTGTGTCCTGAGGGGTTTCTATGGGAACATGGATCCCTCCACACCCTGATTGTGTCCTGAGGGGTTTCTATGGGAACATGGATCCCTCCACACCCTGATTGTGTCCTGAGGGGTTTCTATGCTATGGGAACATGGATCCCCTCCACACCCTGACTGTGTCCTGAGGGGTTTCTATGGGAACATGGATCCCCTCCACACCCTGATTGTGTCCTGAGGGTTTCTATGGGAACATGGATCCCTTCCACACACTGATTGTGTCCAGAGGGGTTTCTATGGGAACATGGACCTCCTTCACACCCTGGTTGTGTCCTGAGGGGTTCCATGGATCTGCTCCACGCCCTGATTGTGTCCTGAGGGGTTTCCATGGTAACATGGATCCCTCTTCGCCCTGATTGTGTCTTGAGGGGTTTCCACAGGACCATGGATCCTGAGGGGTTTCCATGGTAACATGGATCACCTCTTCGCCCTGATTGTGTCTTGAGGGGTTTCCACAGGACCATGGATCCCTCCACATCCTGATTGTGTCCTGAGGGGTTTCCATGGTAACATTGATCTTCTCTTTCCCCTGGTTGTGTCCTGAAGGGAGTTAAAGGGGAAGGTGCACTGATTCCCAGTCCTGATCACACAAAAAATGTATCTATAATCTGTAAGTTTCCAGATCTTCATGCCCTCTTTTCGAAGAACGGGCCCAGGAGCCACGTTCACTTCATATAAGAATCTTACAGCATCAGTGGATATCTTGGTTCCAATCCATAAAGCGTTCGTAACGTTACGACCTGTCGTAGCTTTATAGTTTATCATAGGCTAACGAATGTCGTACCGCTACGAACGCTTTGTGGATCGGGACATTGATTTATACAGCATTGGCCGATCAGCTGGAGATATATTGGTGAGGACTTTCTTAACGGAGATACATCTTGGTTTGTAGCCCCTTGAACCCAGACTCTCTTAATCTGGACATATTACATTTACCGACATGAAGGAAGTGGGGATTTTGTCATGTTTGACATTCTACGAACCTTCAGAGACAGTCTGTTAGCACTGACAGGGTTTATAAACCTATCGACAGTCAAGCTTATTCTGTACATACTAATAGCCAGTTCTTCTCCTCACAAGATCCTCGATTGTATGTACACAGTGATTAAAACAGTGTTCGTATTATTAAGGTTCTGTACTAGCTCTTTGGACGTCTTTACAGACTTGTTTAGTGCGTTGTTTTGGATGGTGTTTGTCACACAACAGAAAACATCCTCGACAAATGACGTCATTACCGAAGAACGGTAAACACCTTTGTTCTTTGTAAATTGGCGTACATTGCAAAATATCAGAATCCATGACCGAGTTGAGCGAAACTGGAATACAGGCCGTATCATGAAAGCTAAATTATGTATGTAGATAAAATATGGAAAAACACACAATAATTTGTTAACAGCCAATCGCGAAGATTCATGCTGTCTTACGCAATACCGATACCGTTACACAGTAAGATATCACCTTCGTTGTATGTGAACACATGAACTGTAGGCGACATTATGAGCCAGTTACATGCATGTCATGTCGAAATACATTTCATCACGAATGATGGAATTTAGATCGTGTTTCATGACGTTACCATAGCTACCAAGAGATCAGGCGATACGCACACTGTTTCTGTACAAGGTAGACAACATGTCTCGACCCTCTGTCGTTCTTCGCCTTTGTTTCCATGGCAACTGGTGAGATCGGACGGATAGGGAACGTTACATGGCTGGTAGCATGTAGTACCCCAGACGGCGTTAACTGATGCTCATTATATCAACCACCTTGTATCGATTATGTACCTGCCACGTGATAGTGAATATGTTGGCAATAAGTCGAACACAACAAGCCTTCAGATAGCACCTGTTAGCACTTACATGATGTACAGAATCTGACTGTCGAGAACGTTTCTGTACGTACCGACGATCAGTTCCTTTGTACAAGATCCATGTTTCTCTACACGTCTAATAAAGACAGACATCGTTCGTTTTACTCAAGTCTATAACACAACAGAAAACATCCCGACATCCCGAGTCGACATTATCAAGTGGCGCGGCTGGGTAGCCTAGTGGTTAAAGCGTCCTCTCGTCATGCGGAAGACCCGGTTCGATTCCCCACATAGGTACAACGTGTGAAGCCCATTTCTGGTGTCCCCCGCCGTGATATTGCTGGAATATTTATTGCTAATAGCTGCGTAAAACCCAACTCACGCACTTACTCACCTCCTCTGATTAGACATATACGAACTGGGTCCCGTTCAACATAGCGTTCGTAGGGCTTTACCTGTCGTACATCTGTGATAAAGTATGCGAGTTAAGATCACCTTAGCGCTATGAACTCCTTGAAGAAAGGGGCCCCGAACATGAGGTGTCCGGATTAGGAGGGTCCTCTCTAACGAGGTCTACTGTTGCATAGTTCTGTGCGCCACGCGTGGCGAGACACTTTAACATTGTACCAGCTTACGTCTCACACCCCGATGTTGAATCCCGACGCCCGGCAGACAGTCCTCCCTCTCACAACAAGTAGGGGTTTTGAAGATGTAACCCAGATCTTCACGGTCAGTGGCGAGGTGACTCAAAGACATACCAGTGTATGTCCAGTGAACATGTTTCACGATTGACCGTCCACCATGCATGCCCTTCTTTGTAAAAGAAAAGATAATCGCATTGATATTTCACAAACAAGAAGCTGAACACGGTGTCGACAACCTAGACTAACACTTAATGTCCGAATATATAGAATTTTGATGGTAAGAAATAAACCCATTTAAATTGAAACGGAGCCCAATTGTGTTGGGAGATTCTGAAGCTGAGAAAATCTAGACTTCCTTCATTTAGGGCTGAACATAGCAGGAAGGGCTAGGTAGTTGGGAAAATAATGTGGTTCAGGGACTGTGAGACAGACTATCGAAAGCGTTGCAGATCTAGATTTGTGTTGTCGAATATTGGCGCAGTGTTAAGGGTGGTGAAGTTCGCTGTGCAGAGCTTACATCCCAGTCCCTGATACTGAACCCCGAGGCCCTGAAGAATGTCCGGTTCATCTACACACTGAAAATACAAACGTGCACAACACGTAAGTGGCCGGTATTGAACCACCGATGAGTGGGCCGATAATATACAATGACAAATGTAACGTAATGACAGCTGGTGCCAACAGCTCCTTGTCTAAGACCTTTCAAGACAGCAGAACGATATTGCGATCAGTAAACTGTCATTGCTTTAGCTCAGGATTTATTGACTTTGGGTGGTGACACCTTGATATGATTCATATCGACGCGCTGTGTTGGGCGTGTGGCGAGCCGATATTGTGTAAAGGATCTGTATTAAGATTACTATATTTGAAATGTCTCGCGGCACTGGCTATGTGTAATTTCCATGAGAGGTAGAGGAGTGAGTGAGTTTAGTTTTACACCGCACTCAGCACTATTCCAGCTGTATGGCGGCGGTCTGTAAATAATCGAGTCTGGACCAGACGATCCAGTGATCAACAGCATGAGCATCGATCTGCGCAATTGGGAACCGACGACATGTGTCAACCATGTCAGCGAGTCTGACCACCCGATCCCGTTAGTCGCATCTTACGACAAGCATGGGTTACTGAAGATCAATTCTAACCCGGACCTTCTCGGGTCGACAGGTAGAAGAGATTCAAACCTCAGCGGATCAGCGTTTCACGCTGTAGAGTAGCCTCCATTTGGCGTGGCAGCATCCAATATTCATGGAATCTTTCTCACTGACTCTCCTGCTGACTGACTCACAAAACTCACTTTTACCGGGTATGGTCGCGCGGCCGCAATCGTGCACCGACTGCTAGGAGGGCAGTGGCGAGGTTTTGTTTGGTTGTTGTTAAACGCCGCACTCAGCAATATTCCAGCTATATGGAAGCGGTATGTGAACAATCGAGTCTGGACCAGACAGTACAGTGATCAACATCATGAGCATCGGTCTACGGATACGATGACATGTACGACAACATGGGTTACGATGACACGTACAACCAAGTCAGCGAGCCTGACCACCTGATCCCATTAGTCGCCTCTTACGACAACCAGGGGTTCTGAAGATCAATTCAAACCCGGATCTTCACGGGTCAGTGGCGAGGTTACTAAAAGACATACCAGTCTGTCCAGTGAACATGTTTCACGATTGATTTTTACAAATACCAGGAAGCTGAAGCCTATTTTCGCGTAACCGGAGGGCATATACCATTACTGGCGCACAATCGATCACACTGGAACGCTTGATAGTATGTAAGTGGTCAAGAGTTTCAAAAATGTGAAAATCGCCTCTTACTAAAAGCTATGTAAATGTCAAAGCACTTTCAGGAAGCTTATCTCAACAGGCTACATTGTAAGACGACACGTAGCGTCCTCTGAGCACTAATTATTGAATGACATGTACCATCTTCCGTACGGAAATTCTGAAAGACATGAAAGATTGATCTTGAATTATACCACATTGCCAACTTAAAAGCGAACGAAGCTCTACTCGGTGTCGACAACGTTGCAGCTCTAGATTTGTGTTGTCGAATGGTGGCACAGTGTTCTCGGTTGTTGCAGTTCGTTGTGCAGAGTTCATCATTCCACTTTACAAGGATCCAGGATCCAGTATATCTTCTAGGTATGAAGGACCCGTGAAGATCCGGGTTAGAATTGATCTTCAGCAACCAATGCTTGTCGTAAGAGGCTACTAACGGGATATCAGGCTCGCTGACTTGGTTGACACATGGCATCGTATCCCAATTGCATGGATTGATGCTCATGCTGTTGATCACTGGATTGTCTGGTCCAGACTCGATTATTTACAGACCGCCGCCTTACAGCTGAAATATTCCTGACAAACCAAAACTCCATTTATGAAGACATCCCTGGTGTTAATGCAGGATTTCTGTTACCTTCAACCATATATTATTTTGTGGTCTCTGAAGCGACTAAGGAAGAGTGAGTGAGTGAGTTTAGTTTTACGCCGCACTCAGCAATATTCCAATAATATGGCGGCGGTCTGTAAATAACTGAGTCTGGACCAGACGATCCAGTGATCAACAGCATGAGCATCGATCTCCGCAAGTGGGAACCGATGACATGTGTCAACCAAGCCGGCGAGCCTGACCACCCGATCCCGTTAGTCGCCTCTTACGACAAGCATGGATTACTGAAGGTTCATTCTAACCTGGACCTTCACGGGTGGACTAAGGAAGAGGTAGTGGTTACAATGTCCTGACTGACCACAGGTCTGACCTGTCCTGATTCTGGTCACTGCCCGTGCTATCAACCACTGTTGTTCTTTCACTGAATTCTTTTACATGCCGCAATGGTATGGCTTAAATAGTGTAACAAACAGTCGCTCGTCTTATTCACAAATTGATTATTCAGGAAACTCCGTGACATATACATTTTTGTTGCTTTCTTCAAAGTCGACACTGGTTGTATAATCATTTGTATTGTTCGTGTTTCTCATAAAGAAATGTTCTACATGTCTGGGGGTTGCCGAGTGATCCAGAAAACTATCCTGTATCTAAGGCGTGTGCTTCTTAAGGCACTTGAAACTATTGATATAGCTTCAGGTAGTGTTGTGCTCCATAGAATTTTGTGTGTTCTTTTAAGTATTATTTGCATGTGATCTCCACAATCCAGGTCATGTTTTATGTAAACGGATTCAGTTATAGTTGATGGATCAACTGGGTAGTTTGGTGGTTGAAGTCATTCTCATCATGATGTGTCAGATCCAAAACCGTGCCATGGATGAATGTGGTGTATACGATGGAGGAATGTGGTCTATACGATGGAGGAATGTGGTGTATACGATGGAAGAATGTGATGTATACGATGGAGGAGTGTTCTGTATACGATGGAAGAATGTGGTGTATACGATGGGGGAATGTGGTGTATACGATGGAAGAATGTGATGTATACGATGGAAGAATGTGGTGTATACGATGGAGGAGTGTTGTGTATACGATAGGGGAATGTGATGTATACGATGGAGGAGTGTGATGTATACGATGGAAGGATGTTGTGCACACGAGGGAGGATTTTGGTGTATACGATGGAGGAATGTTGTGTATAAGATGGAAGAATGTTGTGTATACGAGGGAGAAAAGTGGTGTATACGATCGAGGCATGTGGTGTATACGAGGGAAGAATGTAATGTATACGAGGGAGGAATGCTGTGTATACGATGGAAGAATGTGGTGTATACGAGGGAAGAATGCTGTGTACACAGGGGAGGAATGTGGTGTATACGATGGAAGAATGCTGTGTAGACGATGGAGGAATGTGGTGCATACGATGGAAAAATGTGGTGTATACGATGGAGGAATGTGGTGTATACGATGGAAGAATGTTGTGTATACAAAGGAGGAATGCTGTGTATACGATGGGAGAATGTGGTGTATACGAGGGAAGAATGCTGTGTATACAGGGGAGGAATGTGGTGTATACGATGGAAGAATGCTGTGTATACGACGGAAAATGTAGTGTATACGATGGAGGAATGTGGTGTATGCGATTGACGAATGTGGTGTATACGATGGACTGACTGACTGAGTTTGGTTTTACGCCGTTTTTAGCAATATTCCAACAACATCACGGCGGGGAAACACCAGAAATGGGCTTCACACATTGTACCCATGTCGGGATTCGAACCCGGGTCTTCGGCGTGACGAGCCAACGCTTTCACCACTAGGCTACCGTATACGATGGAAGAAAGTGGTGTATACGATGGAAAAATGTTGTGTATACAATGGAAGAATGTGGTGTATACGATGGAAAAATGTGGTGTAAACGATGGAGGAATGTGGTGTATACGATGGACGAATATGGTGTATACGATGGAGGAATGTGGTGTATACGATGGAAGAATGTGGTGTATACGATGGAAGAATGTGGTGTATACGATGGAAGAATGTGGTGTATACGATGGAGGAATGTGATGTACTTGATGTACACGACGGATATATACTAGGCACATAAAGAAACTGTGCATACAAAAATTCAAAATCCACATTTATCAAACCTGTGTAGACACATAAGGATTTAAACTCAGAGATTAGTGACATGTATCCAACATGCATGCACGTGCCGTGGCGTCAGTGGGTTCGTCCTTGAGACGTGCAATACATTGTTGCACGTGCATTCCGGGAAAGAGAAACAGAGCAAATGAATGCCACACAATACTGTCACTTTGGAAAGCTCAACCCCTGCCCTTGCGATCGTTCAAAAAATTAAACGGCTATTGAAACGCATAGAATTCACGTCTGCACAACGTCATGAGGCCATAGGGACGGTCCCGTGGGGAATGTCTCTCAACGACAAAGTGGCTGCACATTTCCACTGCCACCGGAACACCATTTCTGCACTGGTGAGACGCTACCAGAACACAAATGACGTCATCGATCGGCCACGTTCTGGACGTCCACGTGTAACAACGCCAAGACAGGACAGATGGATAAGGGTGACCCATCTTCGCCACAGGTTTCAGACTTCAGTGATGACTGCCCGAACCATCCCAGGACTTCGCCGTATCCACCCCAACACAGTTCGACAACGTTTACGTCATCACGGGATCAGACCACGACGTCCCGCCATATCCTGACACAACGTCATCGATAAGCTCGCCGAATGTGGTGCCGAAATCATGTCCGCAGACCCTTGTTTTGGTGGAGAAATGTTGTCTTTACAGATGAGTCCAGGTTAACATTTCCCATAGTGATGGACGTCAACGTGCCTATAGACGGACTGTGTCTTGGAGAGGAATCGCTTTGGTGGTGGTGGTTCCGTGATGATTTGGGGTGGAATTTCAGCACGCCAAAGAACTCCTTTGGTGATTGTTCAGGGCAACTTAACTGGTATTGGCTACAGGGATCAGATTCTTCGACCTGTGGCAATTCCTTTTCTGCAACGTCATGGCCCTGGGTTAACATTCTAACAGGACAATGCCCGCCCTCATACGGCAAGGGTTGCTATGGATTTCTTGCAACACCACAACATTGACTTACTGCCTTGGCCTGCAAATTCACCTGATCTCTCCCCGATAGAGCATGTTTGGGACGAGATGGGTGGACGTCTACGCCGTCTTCCTCATCCGCCAGATAACGTCCTTGACCTTGCAACAGAACTTGTGAGAATCTGGCGTGACAGCCCACAAGCCTTCTTTGCACGTTTGGTAGGCTCTATGCGTCGTCGATGCACTGCTGTTCTCAATGCCGATGGTGGACATACCCGTTATTGAGCTTGTGACATGGACGTTTGACCCCTGTCCCGCTTGTGGACTCGTGGCGTCATTGTGATTGACTTTTCACTGAAATTCTCCCCGACTTGTTATGGTCTCATGATCCTATTCTTTATGATAGATTTGTTACTGGGAACATACACTCTTTTGCAGAATATTTCCTAAAAGGACAGTTCACAATTTGTTACGATTTCTGCAGAGAAAGGGGACAGCCTGGTGTTCGAGAACGGATCGAGACTAATGAATACATAACTTTGTCTGTGAACGTGCTTCTCGAACACCTGGCTGATGTTTTGAATATGATTTATGATAGATTGTTAAACAACTTTTTTATTTTTAGGACAAAATTTCTGCAAAAACCTCACAGAGTGGGTATGATGTTTTGATTATGATCAGCGTTTCATTGAGTATTTTATGTTTATTAGTTTTCGAGTTAGATTGCAATTCATCGGTCCGCTTTTGAGCCAAACGGACTGTATATTTATATCAGTGCCTCGCAGTGCTTGATTGCACGCCATATAGCCGCGATTCATATCAGAATAGAAATGTATCAGTATATCAATCCCGCGTGCACTGGGCGCGTGACGGCTGGCCGAGGTCAGATAGGGGCAATGGATGCAGTTTTCATGAGCAATATACGCACCTGTCTTTCCATCACTCATTAATCAAATCAACAATACCGCCGTCTCATATCTCTCGCTCAGTACTGGGACGTAATACACCAGCATGTCGCTACAGATATACTGGATGGTCATAGTGGGACAGGCTGACAGGCAACAACGTCAGAGTGGATATGATAATAAATGAATGATTTAGACGATAGGAAAGGTGAGACACGAAATTGTTTGAAAATGACGTCACGTCGACAGGTGCGATGTTAAATATTTAATGAAATTACTGATATAGATGATGCGAAAATACATCGTTGTTTGGCTTTTTCGTGATATCAATAAAACTGTTCAGATTCCGGGCTGGTTTGTTGTTTTACGCCGCACTCAGCAATATTCCAGCTATATGGAGGCGGTCTGTAAATAATCCAGTCTGGACCAGACAATCCAGTGATCAATGCATCAGCATCGATCTGCGCAATTAGGATACGATGACATGGGTCAACCAAGTCAGCGAGCCTGCCAATCCGATCCCGTTAGTCGCCTCTAACGACAAGCATGGTTACTGAAGACCAATTCTAACCCGGACCTTCACGGGTCCCAGATTAGTATTCCGGGATGTGTAGGCAGCAGAACAGGTGCCCGGTACCACGTGGAATTCAGCAGTAGAAATGGTCCCCGTTCCGATGTTTCCGTCGTCTCGTGGAGACGGTATGACGCCGCACTCAGCGAGTTTCCATTCATATGACTGGGGTCTGTAATTAATCGAGTCTGGACCAGACAATCATAAGACTGACAGGATGATCATCGATCTACGAGTGAGTGAGTGAGTTTGGTTTTACGCCGCTTTTAGCAATATTCCAACAACATCACGGCGGGGGACTCCAGAAATGGGCTTCACACATTGTACCCATGTTGGGATTCGAACCCGGGTCTTCGGCGTGACGAGCCATCGCTTTAACCACTAGGCTACTCTACCGCCCCCATCGATCTACGAAACTGGGTTACGATGACCCAATCAGCGAGTGTGATGATACTTGATCCCGTTAGTCGTTATGTGTATAGCTGTAATACGAAAGGTCGTGTTTACAAAATACACCATTTCTTTAACACTAATCTCACTTTGAAAGTATATGCATATTCATTATCACGAGAGCAGGTCAATAATCAAGACAAACCAGTGGTTGATATTGTGAGCATCATTAAACGCCGTCAGGGGTACGGTGACATGCAACCAGCAGCTGCCCACCCGACTCCACCAGTTACCATGGGAACAATGGCAAACAACAAAGGCAGAGGGTAGAGCTTCGTTGGCTATCTTGTATGGAAACGGTGAATGTAGCTATCGTAACTTTATGGGGCGCGGTGGGCGAGCTGGCTAAGGCCCCAGGCTACTGATCCAGCGATGTTGAGGTGCCGGGATCGAGCCCACCTGTGACCGGGTGTAAAAAACCTTGGAGTCAACTTTGTGTACAGACTCTTTCAGTGTTGTCACAACCCCTAGTGTACAGTACACAACCCTGTGCACTTAAAAGAACCCACGAATTCGTTGGTATATGACCAGATGGTGGCCACATGAATGCGTGCAAACACCTAGTTGCGAGTACAGCGTGCAGTGAAGTTGGACAACGTACTGTGACTATGTGTCCAAGTCCATCCAGCTGTGAATGGGTACCTCGTTAGGATGAGAAATCCACAATAACTCGGTGCGCCTAGTGGCAGCAAGAGTTGTATACTCCAAAGGAGAGTTGAGATTGATAATACGATGTGCCGTTGAGATTCACATCCAATGATCGAGGGAAAATACCAGCGCCTTGAGCATGCACTAGTTGCGTGGATATGTGCGCTATATAAATATCCTATAATAAAAAAAATAATATGAAATCCATTTGACATGTTGCATTTGTGATGCAGTTTATTCCGACATGACATTAACTGGTTCATCACGTGGTACACGCCTCATGTTTCACGTACTCACCATAGCTGATGCGACAGCTGACCATTAAACACGTTGTCGGTACTGAAGACTGCTGTTTGAATGTTGACGACTGGCGATTGACTGAACCAAATTAACAAATTATTATTCCACATATTTCCATATATCAATAACTTAGTTCTCATGATTTGACCTGAATTCCTGTTTCACTCTTTAATAGGTGACAGATTTCGAAACGTTTGGATATATGAATAAAACACCAATTTACAAAAAAACAACTTCATCCGGTTGTATGAACGTTCATCAGCTAATGGTTACATTAAACCAGAGACCATATAATATAATCTATTATATGGTCTCTGATTAAACACATATGATTAATAAAATCTCTAATGTTTCATTAGCTAATGGGATCACAACATCACAACGAACATTAAACCATTA
Organism: Haliotis rubra; assembly: GCF_003918875.1. Taxonomy (NCBI): domain Eukaryota; kingdom Metazoa; phylum Mollusca; class Gastropoda; order Lepetellida; family Haliotidae; genus Haliotis; species Haliotis rubra. The sequence goes on along the minus strand of NW_025767338.1, from coordinate 460,019 downwards.
AACCACCATGAGCCAATGATAGTTTCAACGTAGTAGTTTATAGGGGCTGAGTAAATGTATCTTTAGGATTTGAAACCACTGTGGCCGTGTGGTTAGCCGAGCTAAAGCTGAAACAACAAGGTGAGCTTAGGTGAAATGACGTTTGACGTCACGCTAGGAGCGGCGTCCACTCACGTGTCTCTTTGAGTGTTTGCTTGTCCTGTTGATGGCTCTGTAGCGCGTGAACTAGCCACGTGAGCCAGTCTGCAATTTGACAAGGACACTGATATGATTGCTTGTTTGCCTGTATAACGCCGCACTCTGCAATGTTACAGCTATATGGAGCGATCTGTGAATAATCGGGTTTGGACCAGATAACCCAGTGGTGAACATCATGAGCATCGATCTACGTAACTGGGATACGATGATATGTGTCAACCAAGTCAGCGAGCCTGACCACCCGATCCCGTTAGTCGCCTCTTACGATAAGCATGGGTTGCTGAAGATCAATTCTGACCCGGATCTTCATGAGTTGACACTGATATGACGTGGTCGGGGATCGAACCTCCGACCTCCTGCTCATTAGGCGGACACTGAGCACTACACCACGCGGCCGTTAACAGTAATATACTCATCAGCAAAACAAACGTCAGTACGAATTCAAAATTAGATAGGCACTGTCATCAAATCATTACAGAAATTGATACAATAAGCGGATCAAAAACATTTTTGTGTACAATATCTTTGACACATCAATGAATAACTCAGCACAATTGCAAGACATTACATGAATGTTTGCAGTCCATTCAGACTCTTGACTTCAGTATCTAGTGTGACCACTACGAGCGGCAATAACTGCAGCACAGCGTCTATGCATGGAGTGCACCAATCGATTGATGAAGGCCATTGGCACCTTGAACCACACTCTGAGAAAGGCCTGGCGTAATAAATCGGCTGTTCGGCCTTGGTATGACATTATTCAGTCTCCTCTGAATTTCATCCCAAAGATGTTCAACTGGGTTTAAATCAGGACTAAGGGCTGGCCACTGCATAATGTTGACATCGTTTTAATGTAGGAAGTCCCGTGTAGCTCTGGCAGTATGGGCCCAGGCGTTATCATGCTGGAAAATGTTGTATAGGTGACGTGCGAAATGTGGTATGACGTGGGGTCTGAGAGCTTGGTCTATGTAGCGGGCCGCATTGATGCCGCCTCCTCTCACTGGACCAAGGTTCTGGAACACCACAGGACCCACTCTCTGGTTCAGGCCTATTCCACCCCATATCATGATGATGCTGGCGGATCCAGCAGGGGTCCGTATGGTGGCTGTGGTGCTGTCGCACAACATGGCGGTGTGTGTGTGTGTGTGTGTGCGTGCGTGCGTGCGTGCGTGCGTGTGTATGTGTGTGTGTACCCCTTTTGTCCTGAAAGTTTATCAAATGACCATTGGAACTCTCGAGAATACGGGTGAAAATGCACTGTGCACCCGTTTTTCTGAACTGCGCATCCCTCCTTTCTCAAAAAGCTGTATCTGTCCCTGTAATATTCCAGTAATATCACGGCGAGGGACACCAGAATTGGGCTTCACACAATGTACCCATATGGGGAATCGAACCCGGATTTTCAGTGTGATGAGAGAACGCTTTAACTACTAGGCTACCCCTCCGACCGGATAGTCATGATAAATATAACAGCTTCATAATAGACCTACTGGCAAACAAGGATAAGTTGGACTGGCGCAGAGAACGCGTTTACGAGAATATGGTTTGTGAAAGGTAGAATAGATGAAGGCTAGTGCACGTGCATTTCATGACGATGAAATTGATTCTACGCGTTACTGCACACGCCTTGCTCATAAGACTCTCACGTCGGTGTAGCAAGTTGCACTACACCTTGATCGCAGACAACCTCTGGCCCCTTCGCTAACAATGGCAAGCGCCAGTGGGCGGCACTCATACATGCTAATACGGGTCAATTGTCAGGTCGGTGCTCAACTTATCCTTGTTTGCCAGTAAAACATGTGACAGCAGTGAATTGGAACATGTACTCTACATTAGTCATTCAATATAAATTCAATATTAATTCGAATCCTGGTCTTCGGCGTGGCGAGCGAACGTCTTACCTCTAGGTTACCCCACCGCCCTATATAACAGATAGATCAGCATCACAATCGTATCACGTGGTCGGTGATAGTATGGGAGCATTCTGTTTTGCAGTCACTGCAACTTTTGGCTTTGAGAATGAAATGTTCGGGTCTTGAATGGAGACAGTCGAGATTTTCTTCCGGATTCCTGAACCTTTGACATTTCTCGTAAACACAACCACATTCATGAAACACCGTACTGGCTCTCATTGAAATGGAGTTGTTTGTCTCTGTCAATATTATCTCTTTCCACAGCTTAAGAGTGGATGCAGTGTGGGACATGTGCTGAAAATGGTCCATCTTCGCCCACATGTATCACTTTCATCACACCGTGAACGCACACGCACACGCACACACACACCACTCTGTCTCCGCCCATGCAGAGTTCTCGTAAGTCTATGTTAAGGTATGGGATTGAGATTACGTTGTATAACAGCAGCCTTGACGAATTTGCGCCATCCTCTGGGTCGTTTGTCACTTCCGGTTTGCCTTGCGCTTGTCTGGGTTTGATTTTGACATTGCTGTGTAATACCGATGATATTCCTGATTGCGGCATGCTACTACACCCACTGCCTACTACCCATAGACTGCGTGTTGGTAGATACTGCAATGACAGTTCACTCAAGATCGACTCTGCTGAAATTGTGTGCATCTGAAACTCACTCGCTCGCTCGCCCACTCGCTCGCCCACTCGCTCACTCACTCACTCACTCACTCACTCACTCACTCACTCACTCACTCACTCACTCACTCACTCACTCACTCACTCACTCACTCACTCACTCACTCACTCACTCACTCACTCACTCACTCACTCACTCACTCACTCACTCACTCACTCGTCGATTGTTGCTTTCAGCACAGGAGTACCTGGTCCGGACAAGACTGAATAGAGCCCGCTTTGACATAAATTGAACATTGCATTATATTACTATTAACTATTACATCTTGTACCAAATATATACTGGATGCGTTTACTCACAATCGGCCCAATCAACAAAACATTCCTGTGTAATCGATTTGTAATCAGTAACCGCAGTGTTCATATCGGTTATCAATCGGTAGACATTGCATGTAAAACTCAGATCCATGTTAAACTGTTTTCATTTATCTGCTGTGCAATTTGCTCACTTAAGTTCCCCATCGCAGAATATTCTTATATTACATCTTCCAAAAGTCCGTCACAAAACCTATATCAACTTCACTCCAGTGGAGGTGAATTGCATCAAAGCAGAAAATTAGATCAAGCGGTCTCCAGCAGTGTCAAGTGAAGCTCTAACACGATTTCTTCAGCCTTTTTCATCCAGTTCCCCCGACTCGACCTTCTTCGATCAGCTTTGCCTGTTTCAACGGTATCTGGAACAATCCGACAGGCAAGGTATTTGAAGCATCTCAAGCCACAGCCGTCATCTACAGTATTCATTCTGAAGGAATTATAATAATATGAGGGGCGGTGGGGTAGCCTAGTGGTTAAAGGGTTCGCTCGTCACGAAAAAGACCCGGGTTCGATTGCCCACATGGGTGCAGTCAGTGAAGCCCATTCTGGTGTCCCCCGTCGTGATATTGCTGGAATATTGCTAAAAGCGGCGTAAAACTAAACTCACTGAGCCATAGGATTGACAAGTGAAAGCTGGATGGGGATGGGATGGGTGGTTTGATGGGGTACATGGTACCCACGCAGCACATATCTGTAGCCGTTGCCTCATTTAAGGGTGCCAAGATAATAATAACAATAATAATGGCATTGATATTGCGCTGTGTCCACGCCATGAATGTATGCCCAAAGCGCAGTAACACATTATTACCCTGGATAACCCAAGCTGCCAGTTAGGCTCTGGAAGGTTATAGTCAAATGATTTTATCCCACCGGGTACCCATTTTCTGCTGAGTGAACAGTGGCAATTTTGAACAAACTCACTTGCCTAAGGTGAGACCGCATGCATCACATGTGCTTCGTTGTGGGGCAGGACTAGTCTGTCGTACAGACCCTGAAGCAAATATATCCAAGAAAGCCCTCGCAAGTCTAGAAAATGTGGCAAGTCTAGATTTCCTCAGCTTCAGGCTTTAATGAAGAAAGTCTCAGGGCTCCTTTTCATTATATATATTTTTTTTTTACTATGAACTTTTTTTCAGTAAAATATGTTCATTTCAGAGACTAGTTGTTAGTCTAGGGCAGGACAGAAGTCCTAGAATCTCTCAGTAGTCAAGCTGCCAAACACGGTCACCCATCCAAGTACTCTCCGCACCCAACGTTGATTAACTTCAACTGAATTGTGACCTGAACTCGATGCACAGGACACACACACTAAGATAATGAGATGCAATGTTGTAATATGATTTACAATGATTACTGTCCTTGTATTGTCAGCACCATCGCCCAGTGGGTTTCACCAAAGTGAGAAACTTCCACGATCTGTGTCACTTTCCTCCCACCTCAAGCAGACACGCAATTGTATGGCTGAAATACTGTTCAAAACGTGATGAGACCAAATTCACTACCTCACGTTATGAAGAAACATTTGATGTAATATAACTGAGGTACCCCGACATACTGTACCCGATTTTATGCAAGTCTCTCGAATTGACCATCGACTTTCCACAGTGATATCGGAAACAGAGCCGAGGTATTTGAAACATCTCAAGCGACAGCCGTCATCTACAGTATTCGTTCTGAAGGAATTCTAATAATTATTAAGTGAAGCTCTGTGTTCCGCTGGCGATCGATCTTGCGTTGACATTAGATATCGTTCACAGTAATTACTGCCGATTATAAAGACAACAGAGTGATTAGTTGAGGCCACAAGGGAGAGTCCTCTATCTTTGTAGTGGAAGATGGGCAACGAGACGACCTACGGAATGTCTCTGCCCTGTTGCCTTAGACATGACAGCCTCCCCGTGGCAGTAGCCCGGTCACAACGATGCCACAATGTCGCTTGTGATCACTGTAAATGTCGCTTTGGTGATAACTGAATTCGGGGATAGTGTTACAATACCTTTACATTGAATGCGGAGATGTCGAAGAATTATTAGGGTAGTTTAATTTGTTCGGGTTGATACTTTTCCAGTGCTACTTCCCACCACTGGCGGAGGGAGAAACTAGAGATATACGACAGAGGTTTTCTCCATTAGAGCTGATAGGGCGCAGTGACTTGTTAACGCTGATGAGTGAGTGAGTGAGCGAATGAGTGAGTTTAGTTTTACGCCGCTTTAAGCAATATTCCAGCAATATAACAGCGTGGGACACCAGAAATGGGCTTCACGCTTTGTTCCCATGTGGGGAATCGAACCCGGGTCTTCGGTGGGTGTCCTCTCACTTAGCCAGATTCTGTCAAAACAGGTCTCTCACATAGCCTGAGTGAGATTTGGCTGACTAGGGTTAGTGTTTTGATAACACTTAGTCCAGATGAGCCATAGTCTGTATCAACAAAATGCTCAATTAGTGAGATTAGTGAAATTTGTATTAAAGGGTGATACATTGATATGATACTATTTGAATTTCTTTACATTTTTCATATGTTTTTGTTCGTTTGAACATATTTTATTCAGCATTGAAAGGGAGTGGGCACAAGTTATTCAACTGATTAAAGCAGGCAACGGGGGCTTTCCTTGAAAAAAAGACATGTAATGGACTAAGGACAAAGACACATTGTTTTACAGCAGTTTTCTGTTACAGCAGTTTTCTGTTACAGCGGTTACATGATGTGAACATTTTGTATTGTCCGAAAAGATCACACCAAGATGTTTATGTTGATGTGCACGTTCCAAGTGTTCATTATTGACGATCAAGCTTTCTGCCCATTCATTCAATTGGGCTAAATCATAGTGAGAGTGAACCCTTCGGCATAACGAGCAAACGCTTTACCCACTAGGTTACCCCGCCCCCCAGTATCACTGATGAGGAATGTGTGGAATGAAACATTGGTTCTCTGTATACTGAGGCTGCTAGGAAGAAAGAAATGTCGTTTACGGATTGACAGAAGGTAGAGATGGATTGATACTGACATATTGAGAGAAGGTAGAGATGGATTGATACTGACGGATGTACAGAAGGTAGAGATGGATTGATATTGACGGATTGACAGAATGTAGAGATGGATTGACGGAAGGTAGAGATGGATTGATATTGATGGATTGATAGAAGGTAGAGGTGGATTGATACTGACGGATTGACAGAAGGTAGAGATGGATTGATACTGACGGATTGACAGAAGGTAGAGATGGATTGATACTGATGGATTGACAGAAGGTAGACATGGATTGAGACTGATGGATTGACAGAAGGTAGAGGTGGATTGATACTGATGGATTGACAGAAGGTAGAGATGGATTGATACTGACGGATGTACAGAAGGTAGAGATGGATTGATACTGACGGAGTGACAGAAGGTAGAGGTGGATTGATACTGATGGATGTACAGAAGGTAGAGATGGATTGAGACTGATGGATTGATAGAAGGTAGAGATGGATTGATACTGATGGATTGACAGAAGGTAGAGATGGATTGATACTGACGGATGTAAAGAAGGTAGAAATGGATTGATACTGACGGATGTACAGAAGGTAGAGATGGATTGATACTGACGGAGTGACAGAAGGTAGTGGTGGATTGATACTAATGGATTGACAGAAGGTAGAGATGGATTGATATTGATGGATTGACAAAAGGTAGAGATGGATTGATATTGATGGATTGACAAAAGGTAGAGATGGATTGATACTGACGGATTGACAGAAGGTAGAGATGGATTGATACTAATAGATGTACAGAAAGTAGAGATGGATTGATACAGAAGGTAGAGATGGATTGATACTGACGGAGTGACAGAAGGTAGTGGTGGATTGATACTAATGGATTGACAGAAGGTAGAGATGGATTGATATTGATGGATTGACAAAAGGTAGAGATGGCTTGATACTGACGGATTGACAGATTGTAGAGGTGGATTGATACTGATGGATTGACAGAAGGTAGAGATGGATTGATACTGATGGATTGACAGATTGTAGAAATGGATTGATACTGACGGATTGACAGAAGGTAGAGGTGGATTGATATTGATGGATTGATAGAAGGTAGAGGTGGATTGATACTGACGGATTGACAGAAGGTAGAGATGGATTGATACTGATGGATGTACAGAAGGTAGAGATGGATTGATACTGACGGATTGACAGAAGGTAGAGGTGGATTGATACTGATGGATTGACAGAAGGTAGAGATGGATTGATACTGACGGATTGACAGATTGTAGAGGTGGATTGATACTGATGGATTGACAGAAGGTAGAGATGGATTGATACTGATGGATTGACAGAAGGTAGAGGTGGATTGATACTGGCGGATTGACAGATTGTAGAGGTGGATTGATATGATGGATTGATAGAAGGTAGAGGTGGATTGATACTGACGGATTGACAGATGGTAGAAATGGATTGATACTGATGGATTGACAGAAGGTAGAGATGGATTTATATTGATGGATTGATAGAAGGTAGAGGTGGGTTGATACTGACGGATTGACAGAAAGTAGAGGTGGATTGATATTGATGGATTGACGGAAGGTGGAGATGTTTGATACTGACTGACTGACAGAAAGAAGAGATGGATTGATACTCACGGATTGACTGTAGCTAGAAATGGATTGATATTGATGGACAGACAGTAAATAGATGGATTGATACTGGCGTTTTGACAGAAAGTAAAGATGGTTGGATATTGACGGATAGACAGAAAGTAGAAATGGATTGATACTCATGGATTGACAGAAACTAGAAATGGATTGATACTCACGGATTGACAGAAGCTAGAAATGGATTGATATTGATGTAAATAGAGATGGATTGATACTGGCGTTTTGACAGAATGTAGAGATGTTTGATACTGACATTGATAGAAGGTAGAGATACTTTGATTCTGACGGACTGACAGAAAGAACAGATGGATTGATATTGACGGATTGACAAGGTAGAGATGGATTGATATAGACGGATAGAGATGGATTGATTTGTAAATCATGTTTACTGCAGTGTAAAACACATTGTTTACTACACAGTTTAAATCACATTGTTTCACTATTATTCATTTTCATGGCAATAATATAATATTAAGAGAAGTAGTGTCCACATATATCTCTGTACGTGCATGCCCTACTGCCTCCGAAAACCGTATTCATGTCGTAAACATCCTTTATGTCAGACAACGTACATAAATATGTTAAATCACCATTTTTACCAACATTTATCCATCATCAACTACCCACACACACTGAGTGAAACAAATGATTGCCATTACTCGGACCCAATTTGCCGCGTATCGATTAGACTTTTTCTTAAATTTGACGATATTTTCAATCCAGCATCAGTGTGTGTTGATGTTATTGGTCTCAGACGCAGCTGAAACCCTCTCCGTATAACCTTACACTTAGTTACCATGGAATATTTTAGCCATAGAACAGTTGGTCTTCAGCATCCCATGCTTGTTTTAAGAGGCGACTAACGGGATTGGGTGGTCAGGCTGGCTGACTTGGTTGACACATGTCATCGTATCCCAGTTACTTAGATCGATACGCATGCTGTTGATCACTGGATTGTCTGGTCCAGACTCAATTATTTACACACCGCCGCCTTATAGCAAGTATATAGCTGAGTGCGGCGTAAAACAACAAACACAATAGAACAAGACTTTCAGGTCAAGCCTGACCTGAACTTACCGTGTGACATTTACTTCGTCACCCTGGACTTGATATCTACATGTATTTGCGTATGAATCTACAAATTTAATATGATCATAAATTTGTCTATCCAGTAATGTTGATGCAGGCTATCATCTGGAATAAAACAAATGTGTCACCTTTGACCTCTGACATTATTCAGACTCGATCTGTGTTTCCATTGAGAAAGTATGAATTCCGAAGTCTTCTAAGTTCCATTATGATTTACATCTTACCAATCCCAGCACAGTTCAAACCTTGTCACATTGTTTTTGGCCCGCTAAACATGGACATAATATCGCTGATCTGTCCTCCTCATACACCACCTTTCGGCTACAATACGTTGATTTGTTTCATAATTGATATAGTAATCAAAACGTGACGATGATATTAAACAATTTAGTGACATTAAGATTAAACTGATCCTCGTCATGGATCAACTTGGAGAGAAGGCATATTTCGTCCTTACAATTTAAACTACACTATTAATTCTCCGACATGTTCTAATGGAGAAAACCTCCGTCGTAGATCTCTAGTTTCTCCCTCCGCCAGTGGGAAGTATCGCTGAAACAGTATCAACCCAAACAATTTAAACTACCCTAACAATTATCCGCACTTTAATAATGTCCGCATTCAATGTAAAGGTATTGTAACACTATCCCCGACTTCAATTATCACCAAAGCGACATTTACAGTGATCACAAGCGACAATGTGGCATCGTTGTGACCGGGCTACCATGTCTAAGGCAATAGGACAGAGACATTCCGTAGGTCGTCTCGTTGCCCATCTTCCACTACAAAGATAGAGGACTCTCCCATTGTGGCCTCAACTAATCACTCTGTTGTCTTTATAATCGGCAGTAATTACTGTGAACGATATCTAATGTCAACGCAAGATCGATCGCCAGCGGAACACAGAGCTTCACTTAATAATTATTAGAATTCCTTCAGAACGAATACTGTAGATGACGGCTGTCGCTTGAGATGTTTCAAATACCTCGGCTCTGTTTCCGATATCACTGAGGAAAGTCGATGGTCAATTCGAGAGACTTGCATAAAATCGGGTACAGTATGTCGGAGTACCTCAGTTATATTACGTCAAATGTTTCTTCATAGCGTGAGGTAGTGAATTTGGTCTCATCTCGTTTTGAACAGTATTTCAGTCATACAATTGCGTGTCTGCTTGAGTTGGGAGGAAAGTGACGCAGATCGTGGAAGTTTCTCACTTTGGTGAAACCCACTGGGCGATGGTGGTGACAATACAAGGACAGTAATCATTGTAAATCATATTACAACATTGCATCTCATTATCTTAGTGTGTGGTCCTGTGCATCGAGTTCAGGTCACAATTCAGTTGAAGTTAATCAACGTTGGGTGCGGAGAGTACTTGGATGGGTGACCGTGTTTGGCAGCTTGACTACTGAGAGATTCTAGGACTTCTGTCCTGCCCTAGACTAACAACTAGTCTCTGAAATGAACATATTTTACTGAAAAAAAGTTCATAGTAAAAAAAAATATATATATAATGAAAAGGAGCCCTGAGACTTTCTTCATTAAAGCCTGAAGCTGAGGAAATCTAGACTTGCCACATTTTCTAGACTTGCGAGGGCTTTCTTGGATATATTTGCTTCAGGGTCTGTACGACAGACTAGTCCTGCCCCACAACGAAGCACATGTGATGCATGCGGTCTCACCTTAGGCAAGTGAGTTTGTTCAAAATTGCCACTGTTCACTCAGCAGAAAATGGGTACCCGGTGGGATAAAATCATTTGACTATAACCTTTCAGAGCCTGGGTTATCCAGGGTAATAATGTGTTACTGCGCTTTGAGCATACATTCATGGCGTGGACACAGCGCAATATCAATGCCATTATTATTGTTATTATTATCTTGACACCCTTAAATGAGGCAACGGTCACAGATATGTGCTGCGTTGGTACCATGTACCCCATCAAACCACCCATCCAAACCCCATCCAGCTTTCACTTGACAATCCTATGGCTGAGTGAGTTTAGCTTTACGCCGCTTTTAGCAATATTCCAGCAATATCACGACGGGGGACACCAGAATGGGCTTCACTGACTGCACCCATGTGGACAATCGAACCCGGGTCTTTTTCGTGACGAGCGAACCCTTTAACCACTAGGCTACCCCACCGCCCCTCATATGTCTGAAGATATATCTTGTAAACACCATGTAATGTGTAAATTCTTAAAATTATTGAACATGCGTGACGACATCACCTCAGTATCGTTGCATTCATGATCGTTACGTTCTCAGCCATAAACGACCGACCTACCGACCGACTATCCATGGGCGTTAACCCATCTCTTCCTGTAGTCAATGGGCGGCTCCGTCTTATCAATGGACAGCATCACCGTCTTACTTGGGACTTCAATAACGCCAAAGATTATCATTTTCGGGTTGTCCGTGCTTTCAAGTTATTATTCCAACACACCTAGCAACAAGTCCCAGCCAAATTGATATTCGTTTCAGAAATAGTGGTTTGAAATATTGTCGTTCTTGTCACTGGCGCGAATTTGTAGCCTGATTATTCAGGTCAGCTTTGGCACGTGAGGAAAATGCAAGTCAGTTAGTCCGATTTAGCAGAACTGCAGTTTGCCTTACTCTATATATAATCTCACTCTGGCTATGTGAGAGACCTGTTTTGACAGAATCTGGCTAAGTAAGACGACACCCACCGAAGACCCGGGTTCGATTCCCCACATGGGTACAGTGTGTGAAACACATTTCTGGAGTCCCCCGGTGTGGTATTGCTGGAATATTGCGATAAACAACGTAAAACTTCACTCACTCACTCACACACTCATATTTAATTCTGACATGACATTACAAACACAATATGAGTTACAGACAAGTCACATGTTTGACACATACACGTTTAATAAAGAAAAAAGCACATATTGACTGTTAATGACGATTCTTTAAACTGGATTAATGGCTAAATGCGCACACTCTTGGCTTTCAAACAGTTACTATTGCTATATATTCACTTACGTATTATGAGTGAATAGTCCAAGAGGGAACTATATCACTACGCCCCTTCCCTCAACATGTCTCCGTCTCTTCATGGTCTCTGTAGGAGAGCTGACAGCCTGTTCTTCTCATTAAAATAAGAAAATCATATTTTCGAAATTGCACAGAAAATATCCATTTATTCCGGAACTGAAATGATAAATAGATACATAATGGCACTGATTCTTTTTTTAGCTCTGAAAACATCTTTAGCTGTAACTTTTTATGATGCATTCTGACTGGGATAATTCATGTGTAGTCATAAACTTAAGCCTTCCGGAATTCCGCTTTCTACTGTACAGTTACTCGGTCAATTACGTAATTAATGTCAAATTAGAGTTTTAACAAGCATGGATCAAACTCATCACCGACGAAAATATATGTTATACCTCATTACCCAGCGTTCATGTCAGCTGTAATTATCCTAGAAGACAGGAAATGACGTCACGAAATGGCCACATGTCTTCTTCTCTCCTCCTGCTGGTACATCATTAATCTGTTGAAGTATGGCTATCTGAGAGTTATCATCTCCATGCAATTCGTTGAAGTGATCATTAGCTTTCCTCTACTTGGCGGTCGATAGGAAGCAAAGTGAGAGAGCGTGAGTCAGGTTTTATGTCGCTTTTAGCAATATTGCAGCAATATGACAGCAGGGGACACCAGAAATGGGCTTAAACATTGTACCCATGTGGAGAATCGAACCCAGGTCTTTGGCGTGACGAGCAAACGCTTTAACCACAAGCATTAACCAGGCCCCGATTTCTCGAAACAAACCTAAGTCTAAGTTTTGACTTAAGTTAGAGTTTTACTCAAATTTGAGAAAACGCATTTCCTGAAATCGATATTAAACTCAAACATAGTAGACAATTTGAGTTTGGTGAATAGAATGCTTAAGTTGTTTGGGCTTTTTTATTTTAAAAAGGCAGCTGAGTTAAAAATTCAGCTGTTTCAAATTGTCAAACTCAGTTTGAAATTTGAGTAAAACCCTAAGTTTGTTTCGAAGAATCGGGGCCAGTTATGTCAAAGACCTGGGTTCGATTCTTACAATGGGGAGGTTTTGTGGTTCGTGTTTGGCTATCACGACATTGATGCAATATTATAACCTGCGTGAAATCTCTGCGCTCAAGAGCATCTTCTGATCTGCTTGTGGTGGCTCTGTGCAAACGTCATAAATAGGATCACCATGGGGATGGCGTGTTTAGAGTGTCTGTGTTTGTACTGGGCCGCTTAATGGATCGGGTGTGATAAGACTGTTAACATGAGTATATCCATCCATTTCCAGCTATAGCTTATATCAATAAAATGTGTATCAATCTGTCTGTTGATATCTGTTTACGAGCGTGTATTAAACTGTGATCACGTGGAGGTCTCTCAAAAACCAGAAACATTATACAGGTAGTTAAAGGTGACAGATGGTTGCCGGACTGGATGACTTAGTTGTGTGTCACGACTGGTTTCTGGCAGTACTTGCTCTGCGACACCTTTATGGTTGATTGATTCTTTGATTATTTGTTGTTTTCACGCCTCACTCAGCAATATTCCAGCTATATAACGGTGGTCTATAAATAATCGAGTCTGAACCAGACAACCCAGTGATTAACGACATGAGCATCGATCTACGCTATTAGAATACGATGACTTGTAAAACAAGTCGGCGAGCCTGACCACCCAATCCCGTTATTCGCCTCTTACAGGCACGGGTAGACTGACAGCTAGTTTCTAAAATGAACATATTTTACAGAAAATAAAAGTTTTTAAATTAAAATTGTAAATACAATAAAAAGGAGCCCAGGGACTTTCTTCATTTTCCTGAAGCTGTGGAAATCTAGATTTGCCACATTTTCTAGACTTGCGTGGGCTTTCTTGGATATATTTGCTTCAGAGTCTGTACGACAGACGAAGGCACGGGCTGCCAGAGATCAATTCTAATCCGGGTCTTCACGGGTAACATCTTTATGGAGAAAAGAGAATGAATCATAATTCCCTTATCTAAACCGATAAACCATATTTTATCCCTTTTGTTGCGCGACATTCGGACGTACACGCAGCTCTCTGCGACCTTCAGTGCCTTGTGGATAAACCAGACAAGGGTTTAAACATTTCAAGTTGACATTCTGCCTCTCCTGGAGTGGTATCGATTAGTTCTGTAGTAGAATATTTGATTTAAATGATATATCTTCACTCACATGAGGGTATTAATCTACAAAGCGTTCTCGATGTCTTCTAGGGCCTTAGCTTAAATAAACATTCAGATAGTATTTTAGCACACAGTCCTCAATGCATCCCCTCCTCAACTGTCTCTGTTCCGGGCGGAGATAACGGTGATCTGTGGACACAAACCATAAATCTCATACCGCATCCCGTTTCACTGAGGAGTGATTATATGGCTTTCTAAGTCAGGACTCTTAGATTCAGCTTGCCCTCGTGCAGCCGCACCTATCACAGATTAACCTAGACTTGCACAAGTCTCTAAGGTAGAATTAATAGTTTAAATGATAACACTCTGCACACTGGGGTCCTTAGACTACTGTCCGCTTATGTGTGCTTGCCTCTTCGAAAGATAGAATTTCTATATACATTGTACATCCATGGGCTCAGCATTCAGTAGAGTCTTGGAGCAAGACTAGGTATAACCATTGCCGTCTTGGAATCATAACTGGGCGTAAGGTGATTTAGGCTCGAGCAGTGGTCGGGGAAGGAGGTGAGACAAATCTTGGTTGGAAAATGAGAGGATTGACGTGTCCATATACGGATAATGAGGATATTGGGTCAGTACAAGGGCCGGTGGCTAGTCAATAGCTGACCACGAGTCGCGGCAAAGACGCTATTGTCAGGTCATTGACCTTAAGCTTTGCCCAATGTCGTCATATTACGCTGTTGGTAATGCTGTATAATCACGTTTTGTGGAACATCAGGAATGTGTAAATGTTATTACTACATCATCATCATCATCATCATCTTCATCACCATCATCACCATCATATCATGGGGTAGCCTAGTGGTTAAAGCGTTGGCTCGTCACGCCTCTGATTCATTGTATAAGCCCATTTCTGGTGTCCCCGCCGTGATATTGCTGGAATATTGCTAAATGCGGCGTAAAACTAAACTCAGTCAGTCATCAGTCACCATCATAGGCGTCGTCTCTCTCTTGTATAACATATTTTTTGGAATGTGTATGTTATTACTGCATCACCACCACCATCGTCGTCGTCATCATCATCATCATCATCATCATCATCATCATCATCATCATCATCATCATCATCATCATCATCATCATCATCATCACCACCACCACCACCACTACATCATAATCATCATTATCATCATTATCATCACCACCATCATCGTCGTCGTTGTTTTTCTCTTGTATAACAATTTGTTTGGAATGTGTATATGTTATTACTGCAACACCATCATTATCATCATCGTCGTCGTCGTCATAGTAGTTGTCATCATTTCTCCGAACTTCCAACTAGCATCTATCAAAGATTTACTAAAAAACCCAGTGCTGCTATTATATGATCCAGAAGGACACTATCCATTACAACGTTACGTCTTCGATCCAGTGTCCAATTAAGAAGATAATTCACGATGAATGATCCCCTGTTGGACACTAATTAACCGAGCCGTGGCTAAATGCAAAATAACGAACAGAAAGAAGCTGCCCTCCCAGCGACCTTGCTTACTGAATCACCAGCTTCCACTTAAACAAAAGGTTAATGTATGACGCTCTAACCATAACGCGCATTTAAGGACTTTAAAATTGCCAGATAATTCCACCGACGATGAGTTGAATTGAAAGCTAATGTATCTGGTTAGCTGAGACGAGGATCCCGTGTTGGAGGGGAATTCGGCTACGATCGATACTGATCGCTTCAAAGGCATCTGGGATCAATAATGAAAGAGATTGATGATAAACTGACTTGATTAGTCTGTGGGGTAACTCTGTTCAGTGTAAAGGAAGGCAAATCACACTTCTCCTCGCCCCTTTCTTCCAATAGCCGGGAAATCAGCGGGGGTTATGCCTCCATTCTCATGTTAAGTTTCGGTTGTTACGATCAGAGGATAAAGTCGATATGCTGCGTAGCGTGTGTGTGCTGATGCACGTAGACTGGATTTACTTTGTTATTGGCCTGCGTGCTCATTGTATTGGAAGGTCATCTGCGAGGTTAGGGCAGTCTGCCACCGTCGCCTGCAGCAACAAGGGAGCTTGCCAGTGGGGTTCCCGCAATATCCGACTTCTCTGAAGATAACGTTCGTGTCTCTCGAGAGAATACACTCACAAATAATTCAAGCAATTCAACTTTTTTGGCTTCCCCAAACGCATTCTTTCTTAATCATAATTAGACGTTATCAGCATTTCCACAAAAGAACTGCGCCGTTTCAGTTTAACACGATATATTTTAAATGATCTGATAGATAGAACAAACTTATGCTAATCGTATGTGACAACACCCACTGTAACATTGTAGAAGGTAACGTACATTCTCTAAAACTATACGAGGAGACCTTGGGTGCTAGGGACATATACCTTCTCTGAAACCACACATGGAGACATGGGGTGCTAGGGACATATACCTTCTCTGAAACCACACGAGGAGACATGGGATGCTAGGGACATCTACTTTCTCTGAAACCACACATGGAGACCTTGGGTACAACCGACATATATTTCTCTGAAACCACACAAGGAGACATTGGGTACCAGGGACATCTGCCTTCTCTGAAACCACACTAGGATACATGGGGTACTAGGGACATATACCTTCTCTGAAACCACACAAGGAGACATTGGGTACAACGGACATATACTTTCTCTGAAACCACACAAGGAGACATTGGGTACAACGGACATCTGCCTTCTCTGAAACCACACTAGGATACATGGGGTACTAGGGACATATACCTTCTCTGAAACCACACAAGGAGACATTGGGTACAACGGAAATATACTTTCTCTGAAGATTTCTCAAACAAGCACACACGGAGACATGGGGTACTAGGGACATATACCTTCTCTGAAACCACACATGGAGACCTTGGGTACAACGGACATATACTTTCTCTAAAACCACACACGGAGACATGGGGTACTAGGGACATATACCTTCTCTGAAACCACACATGGAGACCTTGGGTACAACGGACATATACTTTTTCAGAAACCACACAAGGAGACATGGGGTGCTAGGGACATATACCTTCTCTGAAACCACACATGGAGACCTTGGGTACAACGGACATATACTTTTTCTGAAACCACACAAGGAGACATGGGGTGCTAGGGACATATACCTTCTCTGAAACCACACATGGAGACATTGGGTACAACGGAAATATACTTTCTCTGAAAGCACGTAGGGAGACCTTGGGTACAACGGACATATACTACTCTCTAAAACCACACACACGGAGACATGGGGTACTAGGGACATATACCTTCTCTGAAACCACCACATGGAGACCTTGGGTACAACGGACATATACTTTCTCTGAAACCACACAAGGAGACATTGGGTACCAGGGACATCTGCCTTCTCTGAAACCACACTAGGATACATGGGGTACTAGGGACATATACCTTCTCTAAAACCACACAAGGAGACATTGGGTACAACGGAAATATACTTTCTCTGAAAGCACGCAGGACATATACCTTCTCTGAAACCACACAAGGAGACATTGGGTACGTGGGACATCTACTTTCTCTGAAACCACACTAGGATACATGGGGTACCAGGGACATCTACTTTCTCTGAAACCACACAAGGAGACATGGGGTACCAGGGACATCTACTTTCTCTGAAACCACACACAAGAAGACATGGGGTACCAGGGACATCTACTTTCTCTGAAACCACACAAAGGAGACATTGGGTACGTGGGACATCTACTTTCTCTGAAACCACACAAGGAGACATGGGGTACCAGGGACATCTACTTTCTCTGAAACCACACAAGGAGACATGGGGTACCAGGGACATATACCTTCTCTCTGAAACCACACAAGGAGACATTGGGTACAACGGACATATACTTTCTCTGAAACCACACAAGGAGACATGGGGAACCAGGGACATCTGCCTTCTCTGAAACCACACACACTAGGATACATGGGGTACTAGGGACATATACCTTCTCTGAAAACCACACAAGGAGACATTGGGTACAAACGGACATATACTTTCTCTGAAACCACACAAGGAGACATTGGGTACAACGGAAATATACTTTCTCTGAAAGCACGCAGGGGAGACCTTGGGTACAACGGACATATACTTTCTCTAAAACCACACACGGAGACATGGGGTACTAGGGACATATACCTTCTCTGAAACCACACATGGAGACCTTGGGTACAACGGAAATATACTTTCTCTGAAAGCACGCAGGGAGACCTTTGGGTACAACGGACATATACTTTCTCTAAAACCACACACGGAGACATGGGGTACTAGGGACATATACCTTCTCTGAAACCACACATGGAGACCTTGGGTACAACGGACATATACTTTCTCTAAAACCACACACGGAGACATGGGGTACTAGGGACATATACCTTCTCTGAAACCACACATGGAGACATTGGGTACAACGGAAATATACTTTCTCTGAAAGCACGCAAGGAGACATTGGGTACAACGGACATATACTTTCTCTAAAACCACACACGGAGACATGGGGTACTAGGGACATATACCTTCTCTGAAACCACACATGGAGACCTTGGGTACAACGGAAATATACTTTCTCTGAAAGCACGCAAGGGGACCTTTGGGTACAACGGACATATACTTTCTCTAAAACCACACACGGAGACATGGGGGTACTAGGGACATATACCTTCTCTGAAACCACACATGGAGACCTTGGGTACAACGGACATATACTTTCTCTAAAACCACACATGGAGACCTTTGGGTACAACGGAAATATACTTTCTCTGAAAGCACGCAGGGGGACCTTGGGTACAACGGACATATACTTTCTCTAAAACCACACACGGAGACATGGGGTACTAGGGACATATACCTTCTCTGAAACCACACATGGAGACATTGGGTACAACGGACATATACTTTTTCAGAAACCACACAAGGAGACATGGGGTGCTAGGGACATATACCTTCTCTGAAACCACACATGGAGACCTTGGGTACAACGGACATATACTTTTTCTGAAACCACACAAGGAGACACATGGGTTTGCTAGGGACATATACCTTCTCTGAAACCACACAAGGAGACATTGGGTACAACGGAAATATACTTTCTCTGAAAGCACGTAGGAGACCTTGGGTACAACGGACATATACTTTCTCTAAAACCACACACGGAGACATGGGGTACTAGGGACATATACCT
This sequence comes from Haliotis rubra, assembly GCF_003918875.1. Lineage (NCBI taxonomy): Eukaryota > Metazoa > Mollusca > Gastropoda > Lepetellida > Haliotidae > Haliotis > Haliotis rubra. The sequence goes on along the minus strand of NW_025767338.1, from coordinate 440,781 downwards.
TCTCTGAAACCACACATGGAGACATTGGGTACAACGGACATATACTTTCTCTGAAACCACACAAGGAGACATTGGGTACCAGGGACATCTGCCTTCTCTGAAACCACACTAGGATACATGGGGTACTAGGGACATATACCTTCTCTAAAACCACACAAGGAGACATTGGGTACAACGGAAATATACTTTCGCTGAAAGCACGCAGGACATATACCTTCTCTGAAACCACACAAGGAGACATTGGGTACGTGGGACATCTACTTTCTCTGAAACCACACTAGGATACATGGGGTACCAGGGACATCTACTTTCTCTGAAACCACACAAGGAGACATGGGGTACCAGGGACATCTACTTTCTCTGAAACCACACAAGAAGACATGGGGTACCAGGGACATCTACTTTCTCTGAAACCACACAAGGAGACATTGGGTACGTGGGACATCTACTTTCTCTGAAACCACACAAGGAGACATGGGGTACCAGGGACATCTACTTTCTCTGAAACCACACAAGGAGACATGGGGTACCAGGGACATATACCTTCTCTGAAACCACACAAGGAGACATTGGGTACAACGGACATATACTTTCTCTGAAACCACACAAGGAGACATTGGGTACCAGGGACATCTGCCTTCTCTGAAACCACACTAGGATACATGGGGTACTAGGGACATATACCTTCTCTGAAACCACACACAAGGAGACATTGGGTACAACGGACATATACTTTCTCTGAAACCACACAAGGAGACATTAGGGTACAACGGAAATATACTTTCTCTGAAAGCACGCAGGGAGACCTTGGGTACAACGGACATATACTTTCTCTAAAACCACACACGGAGACATGGGGTACTAGGGACATATACCTTCTCTGAAACCACACATGGAGACCTTGGGTACAACGGACATATACTTTCTCTAAAACCACACACGGAGACATGGGAGGTACTAGGGACATATACCTTCTCTGAAACCACACAAGGAGACATTGGGTACAACGGAAATATATTTTCTCTGAAAGCACACAGGGAGACCTTGGGTACAACGGACATATACTTTCTCTAAAACCCACACACGGAGACATGGGGTACTAGGGACATATACTTTCTCTGAAACCACACAAGGAGACATTGGGTACCAGGGACATCTGCCTTCTCTGAAACCATTCTAGGATACATGGGGTACTAGGGACATATACCTTCTCTAAAACCACACAAGGAGACATTGGGTACAACGGAAATATACTTTCTCTGAAAGCACGCAGGACATATACCTTCTCTGAAACCACACAAGGAGACATTGGGTACGTGGGACATCTACTTTCTCTGAAACCACACTAGGATACATGGGGTACCAGGGACATCTACTTTCTCTGAAACCACACAAGGAGACATGGGGTACCAGGGACATCTACTTCTCTGAAACCACACAAGAAGACATGGGGTACCAGGGACATCTACTTTCTCTGAAACCACACAAGGAGACATTGGGTACATGGGACATCTACTTTCTCTGAAACCACACAAGGAGACATGGGGTACCAGGGACATCTACTTTCTCTGAAACCACACAAGGAGACATGGGGTACTAGGGACATATACCTTCTCTGAAACCACACATGGAGACATTGGGTACAACGGACATATACTTTCTCTGAAACCACACAAGGAGACATTGGGTACCAGGGACATCTGCCTTCTCTGAAACCACACTAGGATACATGGGGTACTAGGGACATATACCTTCTCTGAAACCACACAAGGAGACATTGGGTACAACGGACATATACTTTCTCTGAAACCACACAAGGAGACATTGGGTACAACGGACATATACTTTCTCTAGAAAGCACACAGGAGACATTGGGTACAACGGACATATACTTTCTCTAAAACCACACAAGGAGACATGGGGTACTAGGGACATATACCTTCTCTGAAACCACACATGGAGACCTTGGGTACAACGGAAATATACTTTCTCTGAAACCACACAAGGAGACATTGGGTACTAGGGACATATACTTTCTCTAAAACCACACACGGAGACATGGGGTACTAGGGACATATACCTTCTCTGAAACCACACATGGAGACCTTGGAGTACAACGGACATATACTTTCTCTAAAACCACACACGGAGACATGCGGTACTAGGGACATATACCTTCTCTGAAACCACACAAGGGGAGACATTGGGTACAACGGAAATATACTTTCTCTGAGAAGCACACAGGGACACCTTGGGTACAACGGACATATACTTTCTCTAAAACCACACACGGAGACATGGGGTACTAGGGACATTTACCTTCTCTGAAACCACACAAGGAGACCTTGGGGTACAACGGACATATACTTTTTTTCAGAAACCACACAAGGAGACATGGGGTGCTAGGGACATATACCTTCTCTGAAACCACACATGGAGACCTTGGGTACAACGGACATATACTTTTTCAGAAACCACACAAGGAGACATGGGGTGCTAGGGACATATACCTTCTCTGAAACCACACAAGGAGACATTGGGTACAACGGAAATATACTTTCTCTGAAAGCACGCAAGGAGACATTGGGTACAACGGACATATACTTTCTCTAAAACCACACACGGAGACATGGGGTGCTAGGGACATATACTTTCTCTGAAACCACACAAGGAGACATGGGGTACTAGGGACATCTACCTTCTCTGAAACCACACTAGGATACATGGGGTACTAGGGACATCTACTTTCTCTAAAACCACACAAGGAGACATTGGGTACAACGGAAATATACTTTCTCTTGAAAGCACGCAGGACATATACCTTCTCTGAAACCACACAAGGAGACATTGGGTACGTGGGACATCTACTTTCTCTGAAACCACACTAGGATACATGGGGTACCAGGGACATCTACTTTCTCTGAAACCACACAAGGAGACATGGGGTACCAGGGACATCTACTTTCTCTGAAACCACACAAGAAGACATGGGGTACCAGGGACATCTACTTTCTCTGAAACCACACAAGGAGACATTGGGTACGAGGGACATCTACTTTCTCTGAAACCACACAAGGAGACATGGGGTACCAGGGACATCTACTTTCTCTGAAACCACACAAGGAGACATGGGGTACCAGGGACATCTACTTTCTCTGAAACCACACAAGGAGACATGGGGTACCAGGGACATCTACTTTCTCTGAAACCACACTAGGATACATGGGGTACCAGGGACATCTACTTTCTCTGAAACCACACAAGGAGACATGGGGTACCAGGGACATCTACTTTCTCTGAAACCACACAAGGAGACATGGGGTACCAGGGACATCTACTTTCTCTGAAACCACACTAGGAGACATGGGGTACCAGGGACATCTACTTTCTCTGAAACCACACTAGGAGACATGGGGTACCAGGGACATCTACTTTCTCTGAAACCACACAAGGAGACATGGGGTACCAGGGACATCTACTTTCTCTGAAACCACACAAGGAGACATGGGGTACCAGGGACATCTACTTTCTCTAAAACCACACAAGGAGACATGGGGTACCAGGGACATCTACTTTCTCTGAAACCACACAAGAAGACACAGTTGACCTTTACCATGATGCAAACGTTTGTGTTCTAAATTGCAAACATGTATAATAAACTCACATCTATTTCTGGATTCACTTTTGAATACAAGTATATATGATACGCGAATTCCGTTGTATAAAATCCTCGCCTCGGAGCGTCACGCTGTGCTCAGTTCTATCTTTGTTCCCTTTTCAAGAATCTTCAAGAAAACTGTTTACCTTACAACAAGACTCAGGTTATTTTACACCACATTAGGCTTCACTGTAATGATTCTGAAACGGCACACACGTCAGATGACGTTTGTGACGTCAATGCTGGTATTTCAGGTTAGACTAAAACCACAGAAAAACGTCTTCAACATTTTAAAATTCCAGCCATGTACAAACACGGAGGCAGAGCCAAAGAAATGACATCGGAGACGCCGATGTGTGGAGGGTTGAGTTAGCCTGTCCATACCAAGTGATCCGATCGAATACGTCCCTGGTAGTATATCGGTTAGCACTAACGTTAGCTCGTAGAGGGGTTGATGGGTAATGGGAAAATTGTCCTCTGTCTCGGGAACAATCAGGTTGTTATTGATTGCGGAAAGACTGGTGACAGGGAAAAGACAAATACATTAAAGTGGCACTTTACAGGAAGATAAGATTTGCTTCTTTCATTCCGTCCCTTTCTACCCGACGAACCTTGTCAGGGAAGGCTTGAAATATTAATACGAGGAAGAAGCAGATTTAGCTGTCTGAGCGGAGAAAATAATTGTGATGAATGGGAACGGTAGACAATGAAAAAGATTCATCTACGGCTTGTTCAGGAACGTGGCGTGGGAGGAGATGGAGTGAATCGGAGTTGTGACTCGGAACGTCATGATAGTCGTGGTGTCTTTCTCTCCAATTGACGTTTACGTCAACCATCAATCAACGTTCTGGCGGCGCATGTTTGGAGTGCATATATGTTTTATGTAAATATTATATAGAAATCACGACATGGGTACATCAGAAAATGATTGATTCACAGAGAAAATGCAAACAAACACCCCAAACTTATACAGTATTTCAGCAGGAAGTACTTAAAATGATTGATAAACACACAGGAAAACAAGGTTAACGTCATCTATTTGCAGGGGAATGAGTCCAGTTTGAAGCCAGTTTGAATAGTAGCTCAGCCCTGTCATACAGGATCCGGAGACCGGAGGGGCAGTGGTTCGAGTCCGGCCCAATCAGAAATGAAAGATAGTGCTTGTTGTTTCTCCGTCACCTCACTTCACCTCACCTCACCTTACATCGCCTGACGTCGCCTCGCCAAGCTCACCTCACCTCACCTAACCTCACCGTAACACATTCACCCAATACCCAGTAACACATTCACTGACTACACAGTAACACATTCACTCACTACCCAGTAACACATTGACTTACTACCCAGTAACACATTCAATTACTACCCAGTAACATATTCAATTACTACCCAGTAACACATTCACTCACTACCCAGTAAAACATTGACTCACTACCCACTAACACATTGACTCACTACGTAGTAACACATTGACTCACTACGTCGTAACACATTCACTCACTACCCAGTAACACATTCACTCACTACCCAGTCACACATTGACTCACTACCCAGTAACACATCCACTCACTACCCAGTAACACATTCAATTACTACCCAGTAACACATTCACTCACTACCAGTAACACATTCACTCACTATCCAGTAACACATTCAATTACTACCCAGTAACACATTGACTCACTACCTAGTAACACATTCACTCACTCCCCAGTAATACATTGACTAACTACCCAGTAACACATTGACTCACTACCCAAGAACACATTGACTCACTATCCAGTAACACATTGACTCACTAGCTAGTTACACATTGACTCACTACCCAGTAACACATTCACTCACTACCCAGTAACACATTCACTCACTACCCAGTCACACATTCACTCACTACCCGGTAACACATTGACTCACTACCCAGTAACACATTGACTCACTGCCCAGTTATACATTCACTCACAACCTAGAAGTACATTCACTCACTACCCAGTAACACATTCAATTACTACGTACTAACACATTGACTCACTACCAAGTGACACATTCACTCACAACCTAGAAGTACATTCACTCACTACCAGTAACACATTTACCCACTACCCAGTGACACATTGAATCACTACCCAGTAACACATTGACTCACTACGTAGTAACACATTCACATACAACCTAAAAGTACATTCACTCATTCCCAGTAACACATTGACTCACTACCAAGTAACACATTCAATTACTACGTAGTAACACATTGACTCACTACCCAGTAACACATTCACTCACAACCTAGAAGTACATTCACTCACTACCCAGTAACACATTCACCCACTACCCAGTGACACATTGACTCACTACCCAGTAACACATTTACCCACTGCCCAGTAACACATTGACTCACTACCAAGTAGCACATTGACTCATTACCCAGTAACACATTCAATTACTATCCAGTAACACATTCAGTCACTACCCAGTAACACATTCAATTACTACCCAGTAACACATTGACTCACTACCTAGTAACACATTCACTCACTACCCAGTACCACACTAACTCACTACCCAGTAACACATTGACTCACTACCCAGTAACACATTGACTCACTACCCAGTAACACATTCACTCACTACCGAATCACACATTGACTCACTACCCAGTAACACTTTCACTCACTACCCAGTAACACATTGACTCACTACCCAGTTATACATTGACTCACAACCTAGAAGTACATTCACTCACTACCCAGTAACACATTGACTCACTACCTAGTAACACATTCAATTACTACGTAGTAACACATTGACTCACTACCAAGTGACACATTCACTCACAACCTAGAAGTACATTCACTCACTACCAGTAACACATTCACCCACTACCCAGTGACACATTGAATCACTACCCAGTAACACATTGACTCACTACGTAGTAACACATTCACATACAACCTAAAAGTACATTCACTCACTTCCCAGTAACACATTGACTCACTACCCAGTAACATATTCAATTACTACGTAGTAACACATTGACTCACTACCCAGTGACGCATTCACTCACAACCTAGAAGTACATTCACTCACTACCCAGTAACACATTCACCCACTACCCAGTGACACATTCACTCACTACCCAGTAACACATTCACTCACTACCCAGTAACACATTGACTCACTACCCAGTAACACATTCACTCAGTACCTAGTAACACATTGACTCACTACCCAGTACCACACTAACTCACTACCCAGTAACACATTGACTCACTACCCAGTAACACATTGACTCACTACCCAGTAACACATTGACTTACTACCCAGTAACACATTCAATTACTACCCAGTAACACATTCACTACTACCCAGTAACACATTCACTCACTACCCAGTAACACATTGACTCACTACCCAGTAACACATTGACTCACTACGTAGTAACACATTGACTCACTACGTCGTAACACATTCACTCACTACCCAGTAACACATTCACTCACTACCCAGTAACACATTGACTCACTACCCAGTAACACATCCACTCACTACCCAGTAACACATTCACTCACAACCTAGAAGTAACACATTCACTCACTACCCAGTAACACATTCACTCACTACCTAGTAACACATTGACTCACTACCCAGTAACACATTTACCCATTGCCCAGTAACACATTGACTCACAACCCAGTAACACATTGACTCACTACCCAGTAAACACATTGACTTACTACCCAGTAACACATTCACTCACTACCCAGTAACACATTCAATTACTACCCAGTAACACATTGACTCACTACCTAGTAACACATTCACTCACTACCCAGTACCACACTAACTCACTACCCAGTAACACATTGACTCACTACCCAGTAACACATTGACTCACTACCCAGTAACACATTCACTCACTACACTGAATAACACATTGACTCACTACCCAGTAACACTTTCACTCACTACCCAGTAACACATTGACTCACTACCCAGTTATACATTGACTCACAACCTAGAAGTACATTCACTCACTACCCAGTAACACATTGACTCACTACCTAGTAACACATTCAATTACTACGTAGTAACACATTGACTCACTACCCAGTGACACATTCACTCACAACCTAGAAGTACATTCACTCACTACCAGTAACACATTCACCCACTACCCAGTGACACATTGAATCACTACCCAGTAACACATTGACTCACTACGTAGTAACACATTCACATACAACCTAAAAGTACATTCACTCACTTCCCAGTAACACATTGACTCACTACCCAGTAACATATTCAATTACTACGTAGTAACACATTGACTCACTACCCAGTGACGCATTCACTCACAACCTAGAAGTACACATTCACTCACTACCCAGTAACACATTCACCCACTCACCCAGTGACACATTCACTCACTACCCAGTAACACATTCACCCACTACCCAGTAACACATTCACTCACTACCAAGTAACACATTCACTCAGTAGCTAGTAACACATTGACTAACTACCCAGTACCACACTACTCTCACTACTCCAGTAACACATTCACTCACTACCCAGTAACACATTCACTCACTACCTAGTAACACATTCACTCACTACCCAGTAACACATTCACTCACTACCCAGTAACACATTCACTCACTACCCAGTAACACATTCACTCACTACCCAGTAACACATTGACTCACTACCCACTAACACAACACTCACGACGTAGTAACACATTGACTCACTACCAAGTAACACATTCACTCTACTACCAAGTAACACATTCACTCACTACCCAGTCACACATTGACTCCACTACCCAGTAACACATCTCACTCACTACCCAGTAACACATTCACTCACAACCTAGAAGTACATTCACTCACCACCCAGTAACACATTCACCCACTACCCACACACATTCCACTCACTCACCCAGTAACACATTTCACCCATTGCCCAGTAACACATTGACTCACAACCAGTAACACATTGACTCACTACTCAGTAACACATTCACTCACTACCCAGTAACACATTCACTCACTACCCAGTAACACACATTCACTCACTACCCAGTAACACATTGACTCACTACCCAGTAACACATTCACTCACTACCCAGTAACACACTAACTCACTACCCAGTAACACATTGACTCCACTACCCAGTAACACATTGACTCTCACTACCCAGTAGCATACATTCTACCCTCACTACTGAATCACACACATTGACTCACTACCCAGTAACACTTTCTACTCACTACCTAGTAACACATTGACTCACTACCTAGTTATACATTGACTCACAACCTAGAAGTGCATTCCACTCACTACCCAGTAACACATTGACTCACTACCCAGTAACACATGGACTCACTACCCAGTAACACATTCACCCACTACCCAGTGGACACATTGGACTCACTACCCAGTAACACATTTACCCATTGCCCAGTAACACATTGACTCACAACCCAGTAACACATTGACTCATTACCCAGTAACACATTCACTACTATCCAGTAACACATTCAGTCACTACCCAGTAACACATTCAATTACTACCCAGGAACACATTGACTCACTACCTAGTAACACATTCACTCACTCACCCAGTACCACACTAACTCACTACCTAGTAACACATTGACTCACTACCCAGTAACACATTGACTCACTACCCAGTAAACACATTCACTCACTACCGAATCACACATTATTGACTCACTACCCAGTAACACTTTCACTCACTACCCAGTACCACATTGACTCACTACCCAGTTATACATTGACTCACAACCTAGAAGTACATTCACTCACTACCCAGTAACACATTGACTCACTACCCAGTAACACATTGACTCTTACTACCCAGTAACACATTGACTCACTACCTAGTAACACATTCACTCAGTAGCTAGTAACACATTGACTCACTACCCAGTACCACACTAACTCACTACCCAGTAACACATTGACTCACTACCCAGTAACACATTGACTCACTACCCAGTAACACATTGACTTACTACCCAGTAACACATTCAATTACTACCCAGTAACATATATTCAATTACTACCAAGTAACACATTTACTCACTACCCAGTAAAACATTGACTCACTACCCACTAACACATTGACTCTACTATGGAGTAACACATTCACCCACAACCTAAAAGTACATTCACTCACTTCCCAGTAACACATTGACTCACTACCCAGTAACATATTCACTTACTACGTAGTAACACATTGACTCATTTCCCCACTGACGCATTCACTCACAAGCTAGAAGTACATTCACTCACTTCCTAGCATCACATTCACCCACTACCCAGTGACATCTCACTCACTACCCAGTAACACATTCACCCACTACCCAGTAACACACTGACTCACTACCAAGTAACACATTCACCCACAACCTAGAAGTACATTCACTCACTACCCAGTAAACACATTCACTCAGTACCTAGTAACACATTCACTCACTCATCCAGTAACACAATCACCCACTACCCAGTAACACATTCACTCACTACCCAGTAACACATTCACCTCACTACCCAGTAACACATTCACTCACTACCCAGTAACACATTCACTCAGTAGCTAGTAACACATTCACTCTACCCCTAGTACCACACTAACTCACTACCCAGTAACACATTCACTCAGTAGCTAGTAACACATACACTCACTACCCAGTAACACATTCACTCACTCCCTAGTCACACATTGACTCACTACCCAGTAACACATCTTCACTCACTACCCAGTAACACATTCACATACAACCTAAAAGTACATTCACTCACGACCCAGTAACACATTGACTCACTACCCAGTGACACATTCACTACAACCTAGAAGTACATTCACTCACTACCCAGTAACACATTCACCCACTGCCCAGTAACACATTGACTCACTACCAAGTAAACACATTGACTCAACACGACCCAGTAACACATTCAACTACTACCCATAAACACACATTCACTCACTACCCAGTAACACACTTACTCACTACCCAATAACACATTCAATTACTACCCAGTAACACATTGACTCACTCACGTAGTAACACATTCACTCACTACCCAGTACCACACTAACTCACTACCCAATAACACATTGACTCACTACCCAGTAACACATTCACTCAGTACCTAGTAACACATTCACTCACTACCATCCAGTAACACAATCACCCACTACCCAGTAAACACATTCACTCACTACCCAGTAACACATTCACTCACCACCCAGTAACACATTCACTCACTACCCAGTAACACATCTTACTCAGTAGCTAGTAAACACATCTCACTCACCCCCAGTACCACACTAACTCACTACCTAGTAACACATTCACTCAGTAGCTAGTAACACATACACTCACTACCCAGTAACACATCTTCACTCACTCCCCAGTCACACATTGACTCACTACCCAGTAGTAACACATTCACTCACTACCCAGTAACACATTCACATACAACCTAAAAGTACATTCACTCACGACCCAGTAACACATTGACTCACTACCAAGTGACACATTCACTCACAACCTAGAAGTACATTCACTCACTACCCAGTAACACATTCACCCACTGCCCAGTAACACATTGACTCACTACCAAGTAACACATTCACTCACGACCCAGTAACACATATCACTTTACCACCATAAACACATTCACTCACTACTACCCAGTAACACACTTACTCACTACCCAATAACACATTCACTACTACCCAGTAACACATTGACTCACTCACTACCAGTAACACATTCACTCACTACCCAGTACCACACTAACTCACTACCCAATAACACATTGACTCACTACCCAGTAACACATTCACTCAGTACCTAGTAACACATTCACTACTCATCCAGTAACACAATCACCCACTACCCAGTAAATATATTCACTCACAACCTATAAGTACATTCACTCACTACCCAGTAACACATTGACTCACTACCTAGTAACACATTCAATTACTACCTAGTAACACATTGACTCACTACCAAGTGACACATTCACTCACAACCTAGAAGTACATTCACTCACTACCAGTAACACATTCACCCACTACCCAGTAGACACATTGAATCACTACCCAGTAACACATTGACTCACTACGTAGTAACACATTCACATACAACCTAAAAGTACATTCACTCACTTCCCAGTAACACATTGACTCACTACCCAGTAACATATTCAATTACTACGTAGTAACACATTGACTCACTACCCAGTGACGCATTCACTCACAACCTAGAAGTACATTCACTCACTACCCAGTAACACATTCACCCACTACCCAGTGACACATTCACTCACTACCCAGTAACACATTCACCCACTACCCAGTAACACACTGACTCACTACCAAGTAACACATTCACCCACAACCTAGAAGTACATTCACTCACTACCCAGTAACACATTCACTCAGTACCTAGTAACACATTCACTCACTATTCAGTAACACAATCACCCACTACCCAGTAACACATTCACTCACTACCCAGTAACACATTCACTCACTACCCAGTAACACATTCACTCACTACCCAGTAACACATTCACTCAGTAGCTAGTAACACATCTCACTCAGTACCTAGTAACACATTCACCTGTAGCTAGTAACACATTGACTCACTACCCAGTACCACACTAACTCACTACCCAGTAACACATTGACTCACTACCCAGTAACACATTCACTCACTACCCAGTAACACATTCACTCTAGTAGCTAGTAACACATCTCACCTGTAGCTAGTAACACATTCACTACTACCCAGTAACACATTCAACCACAACCCAGTAGCACATTCACTCACTACCCAGTAACACATTCACTCAGTAGCTAGTAACACATTCACCTGTAGCTAGTAACACATTCAACTCACGACCCAGTAACACATTCACCAGGGACCTAGTAATACATTCACTCACTTTCCAGTAACACATTGACTCACTACCCAGTAACACATTCAATTACTATGTAGTAACACATTGAGTCTCTACCCAGAGACAAATTCACTCACAACCTAGAAGCACATTCTCTCACTACCCAGTAACACATTCACCCACTACCCAGTGACACATCTCACTCACTCACCCAGTTCATTCACCCACTACCCAGTAACACATTCACCCACAACCTAGAAGTACATTCACTCACTACCCAGTAACACACATCACTCAGTACCTAGTAACACATTCACTCACTACCAAGTAACACATTCACCCACCATGTAGTAACACCTTTCACTCACTATGCAGCAACACAATCAACCACAACCCAGTAACACATTCACTCACTACCCAGTAACACATTCACTCAGTAGCTAGTAACACATTCACCTGTAGCTAGTAACACATTCAACTCACGACCCAGTAACACATTCACTCAGTACCTAGTAATACATTCACTCACTTTCCAGTACATTGACTCACTACCCAGTAACACATTCATTACATGTAGTAACACATTGAGTCTCTACCCAGAGACAAATTCACTCACAACCTAGAAGTACATTCTCTCACTACCCAGTAACACATTCACCCACTACCCAGTGACACATTCACTCACTACCCAGTTCATTCACCCACTACCCAGTAACACATTCACCCACAACCTAGAAGTACATTCACTCACTACCCAGTAACACATTCACTCAGTACCTAGTAACACATTCTACTCACTACTAAGTAACACATTCACCCACTATGTAGTAACACCTTTCACTCACTATGCAGCAACACAATCACCCACTACCCAGTAACACATTCACCTCACTACCTAGTAACAGATTCAATTCCTATGTAGTAACACATTGACTCACTACCCAGAGACAAATTCACTCACAACCTAGAAGTACATTCTCTCACTACCCAGTAACACATTAACCCACTACCCAGTGACACATTCACTCACTACCCAGTTCATCTGCTCACTACCAAGTAACACATTCACCCACAACCTAGAAGTACATTCACTCACTACCCAGTAACACATTCACTCAGTACCTAGTAACACATTCACTCACTACCAAGTAACACATTCACCCACCATGTAGTAACACATTCACTCACTATGCAGCAACACAATCACCCACTACCCAGTAACACATTCACTCACTACCAAGTAAACACATTCACTCACTACCCAGTAACACATCTCACTCACTCACCCAGTAACAACACATTCACTCACTACCCAGTAACACATTTACTCACTACCAAGTAACACATTCACCTAGTAGCTAGTAACACATTCACTCACTACCCAGTACCACATTCAACCACAACCTAGAAGTACATTCACTCACTACCCAGTAACACATTCACTCAGTACCTAGTAACACATTCACTCACTACCAAGTAACACATTGACTCACTACCCAGTAACACATTGACTCACTACCCAGTAACACATTCACACACTACGCAGTAACACATTCACTCAGTAGCTAGTAACACATTCACTCCGTAGCTAGTAACACATTCACTCACTACCCAGTAACACATTCACTCAGTACCTAGTAACACATCATTCACTCACTACCAAGTAACACATTCACCCACTACGTAGTAACACATTCACTCACTATGCAGCAACACAATCACCCACTACCCAGTAACACATTCACTCACTACCAAGTAACACATTCACTCACTACCCAGTAACACATTCACTCACTACCCAGTAACACATTCAGTCACTACCCAGTAACACATTCAATCACTACCCAGTAACACATTGACTCACTACCTAGTAACACATTCACTCACTACCCAGTACCACACTAACTCACTACCCAGTAACACATTGACTCACTACCCAGTAACACATTGACTCACTACCCAGTAACACATTCACTCACTACCGAATCACACATTGACTCACTACCCAGTAACACTTTCACTCACTACCCAGTAACACATTGACTCACTACCCAGTTATACATTGACTCACAACCTAGAAGTACATTCACTCACTACCCAGTAACACATTGACTCACTACCTAGTAACACATTCAATTACTACGTAGTAACACATTGACTCACTACCAAGTGACACATTCACTCACTCACAACCTAGAAGTACATTCACTCACTACCAGTAACACATTCACCCACTACCCAGTGACACATTGAATCACTACCCAGTAACACATTGACTTACTACGTAGTAACACATCTCACATACAACCTAAAAGTACATTCACTCACTTCCCAGTAACACATTGACTCACTACCTAGTACACACATCCAATTACTACCCAGTAACATATTCAATTACTACGTAGTAACACATTGACTCACTACCCAGTGACGCATTCACTCACAACCTAGAAGTACATTCACTCACTACCCAGTAACACATTCACCCACTACCCAGTGACACATTCACTCACTACCCAGTAACACATTCACCCACTACCCAGTAACACACTGACTCACTACCAAGTAACACATTCACCCACAACCTAGAAGTACATTCACTCACTACCCAGTAACACATTCACTCAGTACCTAGTAACACATTCACTCACTATTCAGTAACACAATCACCCACTACCCAGTAACACATTCACTCACTACCCAGTAACACATTCACTCACTACCCAGTAACACATTCACTCAGTACCCAGTAACACATTCACTCAGTAGCTAGTAACACATTGACTCACTACCCAGTACCACACTAACTCACTACCCAGTAACACATTGACTCACTACCCAGTAACACATTGACTCACTACCCAGTAACACATTGACTCACTCCCCAGTCACACATTGACTCACTACCCAGTAACACATTGACTCACTACGTAGTAACACATTCACCCACAACCTAAAAGTACATTCACTCACTTCCCAGTAACTCATTGACTCACTACCCAGTAACATATTCAATTACTACGTAGTAACACATTGACTCACTACCCAGTGACGCATTCACTCACAAGCTAGAAGTACATTCACTCACTTCCAAGCATCACATTCACCCACTACCCAGTGACACATTCACTCACTACCCAGTAACACATTCACCCACTACCAAGTAACACACTGACTCACTACCAAGTAACACATTCACCCACAACCTAGAAGTACATTCACTCACTACCCAGTAACACATTCACTCAGTACCTAGTAACACATTCACTCACTATCCAGTAACACAATCACCCACTACCCAGTAACACATTCACTCACTACCCAGTAACACATTCACTCACTACCCAGTAACACATTCACTCACTACCCAGTAACACATTCACTCAGTAGCTAGTAACACATTCACTCACTACCCAGTAACACATTCACTCACTACCCAGTAACACATTCACTCAGTAGCTAGTAACACATACACTCACTACCCAGTAACACTTTGACTCACTCCCCAGTCACACATTGACTCACTACCCAGTAACACATTCACTCACTACCCAGTAACACATTCACATACAACCTAAAAGTACATTCACTCACGACCCAGTAACACATTGACTCACTACCAAGTGACACATTCACTCACAACCTAGAATACATTCACTCACTACCCAGTAACACATTCACCCACTACCCAGTGACACATTGACTCACTACCAAGTAACACATTCACTCACGACCCAGTAACACATTCACTCACTACCCATTAACACATTGACTCACTACCCAGTAATACACTTACTCACTACCCAATAACACATTCACTCACTACCTAGTAGTAACACATTGACTCACTCATGTAGTAACACATTCACTCACTACCCAGTACCACACTAACTCACTACCCAGTAACACATTGACTCACTACCCAGTAACACATTCACTCACTACCTAGTAACACATTCACTCACTACCCAGTAACACATTCACTCACTACCCAGTAATACATTCACTCACAACCTATAAGTACATTCACTCACTACCCAGTAACACATTGACTCACTACCTAGTAACACATTCAATTACTACCTAGTAACACATTGACTCACTACCAAGTGACACATTCACTCACAACCTAGAAGTACATTCACTCACTACCAGTAACACATTCACCCACTACCCAGTAACACATTGAATCACTACCCAGTAACACATTGACTCACCATGTAGTAACACATTCACATACAACCTAAAAGTACATTCACTCACTTCCCAGTAACACATTGACTCACTACCCAGTAACATATTCATTACATGTAGTAACACATTGACTCACTACCCAGTGACGCATTCACTCACAACCTAGAAGTACATTCACTCACTACCCAGTAACACATTCACCCACTACCCAGTGACACATTCACTCACTACCCAGTAACACATTCACCCACTACCCAGTAACACACTGACTCACTACCAAGTAACACATTCACCCACAACCTAGAAGTACATTCACTCACTACCCAGTAACACATTCACTCAGTACCTAGTAACACATTCACTCACTATCCAGTAACACAATCACCCACTACCCAGTAACACATTCACTCACTACCCAGTAACACATTCACTCACTACCCAGTAACACATTCACTCACTACCCAGTAACACATTCACTCAGTAGCTAGTAACACATTCACTCACTACCCAGTAACACATTCAACCACAACCTAGAAGTTCATTCACTCACTACCCAGTAACACATTCACTCAGTACCTAGTAATACATTCACTCACTTCCCAGTACATTGACTCACTACCCAGTAACACATTCAATTACTACCCAGTGACACATTCACTCACTACCCAGAGACAAATTCACTCACAACCTAGAAGTACATTCTCTCACTACCCAGTAACACATTCACTCACTACCCAGTGACACATTCACTCACTACCCAGTACATTGACTCACTACCCAGTAACACATTCACCCACAACCTAGAAGTACATTCACTCACTACCCAGTAACACATTCACTCAGTACCTAGTAACACATTCACTCACTACCAAGTAACACATTCACCCACTACGTAGTAACACATTCACTCACTATGCAGTAACACAATCACCCACTACCCAGTAACACATTCACTCACTACCCAGTAACACATTCAATTCCTACGTAGTAACACATTGTCCCACTACCCAGAGACAAATTCACTCACAACCTAGAAGTACATTCTCTCACTACCCAGTAACACATTAACCCACTACCCAGTGACAGATTCACTCACTACCACCCAGTTCATTCACTCACTACCAAGTAACACATTCACCCACAACCTAGAAGTACATTCACTCACTACCCAGTAACACATTCACTCAGTACCTAGTAACACATTCACTCACTACCAAGTAACACATTCACCCACTACGTAGTAACACATTCACTCACTATGCAGCAACACAATCACCCACTACCCAGTAACACATTCACTCACTCACCAAGTAACACATTCACTCACTCACCCAGTAACACATTCACTCACTACCCAGTAACACACATTCACAACACTCACCCAGTAACACATTCACTCACTACCAAGTAACACATAACACATTCACTCAGTAGCTAGTAACACATTCACTCACACACACCCAGTACCACATTCAACCACAACCTATAAGTACATTCACTCACTACCCAGTAACACATTCACTCAGTACCTAGTAACACATTCACTCACTACCAAGTAACACATTCACCCACTACGTAGTAACACATTCACTCACTATGCAGCAACACAATCACCCACTACCCAGTAACACATTCACTCACTACCAAGTAACACATTCACTCACTACCCAGTAACACATTCACTCACTACCCAGTAACACATTCACTCACTACCCAGTAACACATTCACTCAGTACCAAGTAACACATTCACTCAGTAGCTAGTAACACATTCACTCACTACCCAGTACCGCATTCAACCACAACCTAGAAGTACATTCACTCACGACCCAGTAACACATTCACTAAGTACCTAGTAATACATTCACTCACTATCCAGTAACACATTCACTCACAACCCAGTAACACATTCACTCACTACCCAGTAACACATTCACCCAGTACCTAGTAACACATTCACCCAGTACCTAGTAACACATTCACTCACTACCCAGTAACACATTCACCCACTACCCAGTAACACATTCACCCAGTACCTAGTAACACACTGATGGTAACTACTAGTATTCAGTCCAGCTCCTTGTGTTATGAAGCTACATTATATAGTATGATCAGAAATTATTGTGAATTTTAGGAATATGTTAAATTGGATTTCTAGTATAAACAACCTTGACCAGCAATCAAGTGCTTGGTTTCATTCAAGAGAGACAACTCCGTTAATCATTTTTCATAAGTTTGCGTAGAGTTATCCCCCTTTGTTTACTGGCTAGCAGACGACATTTTCAGTGATTCTCAGTATGGATGATTTAGAGAAGAGAACAGGCATCCCTTTGTCCACAGTTTATCGTGTTTTGAAAAATATTGCAAATGGATATGGCATTGAGCACCACGGAGGCGCAGGTAGGCCCAGAAAATTGACAGTCGGTGACAGGAGGCAGCTTGGTATTCTTGTTTCTAAAATCAAACGAAGGAGTTTAGAAAACTTAAGGCTGGATATGATTGATAGAGGAACTGTGGCTGTCTGTACGGAGACAATTAGAACTGAGCTGCATGCAATGGGTTGGCAGAAAAGTCGAGGAATTCAATCACCGATCATGAAACCTGAACAAAAGGGGCGAAGGTTGAACTGGTGCTTACAGCATAGAAATTTTAACTGGGACAATGTGATTTTCTCAGATGAAAGCTCTGTGTGGCTGTTTCCTAATACACTGAAATTCTGGACCAAACAAACTGAGAAACCATGGTATCAGCGCCCAAAGTACAGTCCGAAATTTAATGTGTGGGGTGGCATATCTGTGTTAGGGGCAACGCCCCTCTGTGTATTTGAAGGGAATATGAACAGTGAGTGATATGAACAGATATTCTCGAGGGACATTTACTTCCATCTGTTCACGTGTTCTATGAAATTGTTTGGATTTTCCAGCAGGACAACGACCCAAAACATCGTTCAAAGCATTCACAGGCCTGGTTTCGGACCCAAAATATGACATTATTAGATTGGCCAAGCTATAGCCCTGACCTAAATCCAATAGAAATTGTTTGGGGACTTATGAAGGAAGGTGTCAATAAGAAAAATCTGACAAATGTTGCTGAAATGAAAGAAGAGTTGGTCCGATATTGGGACAGCATGGACCACGACTTTCTAACTTCTTTGATCAGTAGTATGCCCCGCCGCATTGAAGCCTGCATTGCTGCCCATTGTGACTTGACAAAATATTAACTGTTCACCTGTCTTTGAATCTGGAGTTGTGTTCTGCTTATATTCACATTTGATACATGAGTAATGAGTGAATTTAAAAAAAAAAAATTACATTCTTAAATTCTCAATAATTTCTGGTTGTACTGTATTTGTCTACAACTAATCATAAGCCTATTGTGAGAAACGGTTCACTCCATCAAGGACCACGTATTACTCTCTGGCCTATGACACAAATCCCCAAATAACACCTTATACCGCCAATATGGATGCAGGGAACTGCTCTTTTACCAGTCACCCCGTCAGGCAGTACTTCGGTAATGATGGTGACAGATTGGCACCAATAAACGCTTAAATGCCATTCGAGTGGTACAGCTTGACAGCTCGCACGTGTTCGAGTCACTTCAGCACTGGTATTGAAACGTTCTCTTACAGCGTCCCAAGCAACGTCATCAGCGGCGCGAAACGACACCGCGGGGGTGTTTACGGTAAGGCCATTAGGGCAGATGATTATCGTTCTCGACGTTTATAAATCAAATAAATCTGGCTAGCTCGGGTAATTTTATTCTCTGAGGATGACAAGGATACGAAACAACATGGAAGCGCAAATAGCCTCGGGGGTAAGACTGTTAGCGGTGATGTTCTTGCATGGAATCCGTGTTTTCGTAATGAGTACTTTTCAATGAACGAATATAGGACTGACGGTCAAATTTCTGAGAAAGTTTAAATACTTTTTCTGTCGCTGATTTAGGACACATTTTCTCTCCTCAAAAGAGTAACATACACTGACATATTGGCAATCTATGTAATTTTCACGAAATGAGCTGTCATCTAAGTACACTCACTAGTGTCGCAAGTGTCAATCTCATGAATAAATCTTACAAAACATATGTCAGGGTTTCATGTGGGGCGGTGAGGTAGCGTAGTGGTTAAAGCGTTCGCTCGTCACGCTGAAGACCCGGTTTTGATTCCCCACAAATAGGTGCCATGTGTGAAGCCTATTTCTGGTGTCCCCGGCCGTAATATTGCATGAATATTGCTAAAAGAGGCGTAAAACCGTACTCTTTCTCACTACGTTTCATGATGAGAACACGCTCTTGAAATTCCGTTCAGTTTTGGCCTTCTCTGAACATCACACAAGACGGTTTATTTATTAAAAATAGTATAAATAAAAACCTGATAAGGCGGCTGTATGTATAGGCGAACGAACGGAACAATACATTGACCATCTTGGCCATACTGTGACCAGAGACCATGTAATAGATGGTCTCGGTTGTGACATACACTTGCTGTTACGTCAATTGGCTTCCGTGTTTTGTGAAATTGCCTCTCGATTGCACGAGGCTGCGGTCGTGGATATTAGTCAAGCCTTAACATTTGACTCAAGAGAATTTTACTGGGGTGAGTGAGTGGGTTTAGCACTACGCCGCACTCAACAATGTTCCAGCTATATAGCAGCGGTGTGTAAATAATCGAGTCTGGACCAGACAATCGAGTGATCAACAGCATGAGCATCTATCTGCGCAATTGGGAACCGATGACATGTGTCAACCAAATCAGCGAGCCTGACCACCCAATCACGTTAGTCGCCTCTTAAGACAGGCGTTGGTTACTGGAGATCAATTCTAATCCAGATCTTAACGGGTAAGAATTTTACTTAACCGATAGCGCATTCAAACGCATATGCATGAAAACCTCAAAAGTTCTTCGTGTCAAACCAGACGGTCGTTCCACTTCCGGCTCGATTGATAGCTGTGTGCTCACTTCTTTCCTGTTCAATGAAAAGAAGTTTCTCCTAACCGATATCACGTACTGATGAAATGATGTCCCAAGTAAAGAAATATATCTAAATGTATAGTTGAAAGTTATCCAATATTACCAATCCAGTTATCTGAAATATCTGTATGCATGGATGAAGGTTATATCATATTACCAATGTTATTCAAAATATCTGTATACATAAGTGAAAGTTATTGCATGTTACCGATCCAGTTATTTGAAATATCTGTATACATAAGTGAAAGTTATTCCATGTTACTGATCGAGTTATTTGAAATATATGTATACATAAGTGAAGGTTATTCCATGTTACAGATCGAGTTATTTGAAATATATGTATACATAAGTGAAGGTTATCCCATGTTACCGATCCAGTTATTTGAAATATCTGTATACATGGGTGAAGGTTATTCCATGTTACCGATCCAGTTATTTGAAATATATGTATACATAAGTGAAAGTTATTCCATGTTACTGATCCAGTTATTTGAAATATCTGTATACATGGATGAAGGTTACCCCATGTTACTGATCCAGTTATTTGAAATATCTGTATACATAAGTGAAAGTTATTCCATGTTACTGATCCAGTTATTTGAAATATCTGTATACATAAGTGAAAGTTATTCCATGTTACCGATCCAGTTATTTGAAATATCTGTATACATAAGTGAAAGTTATTCCATGTTACTGATCGAGTTATTTGAAATATCTGTATACATAAGTGAAAGTTATTCCATGTTACCGATCCAGTTATTTGAAATATCTGTATACATAAGTGAAAGTTATTCCATGTTACTGATCGAGTTATTTGAAATATATGTATACATAAGTGAAAGTTATTCCATGTTACTGATCGAGTTATTTGAAATATCTGTATACATAAGTGAAGGTTATCCCATGTTACCGATCCAGTTATTTGAAATATCTGTATACATAAGTGAAAGTTATTCCATGTTACTGATCGAGTTATTTGAAATATCTGTATACATGGGTGAAGGTTACCCCATGTTACTGATCCAGTTATTTGAAATATCTGTATACATAAGTGAAAGTTATTCCATGTTACCGATCCAGTTATTTGAAATATCTGTATACATAAGTGAAAGTTATTCCATGTTACTGATCCAGTTATTTGAAATATCTGTATACATGGATGAAGGTTATTCCATGTTACAGATCCAGTTATTTGAAATATCTGTATACATAAGTGAAAGTTATTCCATGTTACTGATCCAGTTATTTGAAATATCTGTATACATTGGTGAAGGTTATTCCATGTTACAGATCCAGTTATTTGAAATATCTGTATACATGGGTGAAGGTTATATCATATTACAAATCCAGTTATTTGAAGTAACTGTGTACATGGGTGAAGGTTTATCAACTCACTCACAGAATGTCTTCGACGGACTTCGAGATAACACGTTTTTTCGGTATGTAGCAGAATTTTGTCAAAAATGTGAGGCTCGAGGAGAGCATATTGATCCAAAACTTTCTTTCTTGTCGAGGTATTACGTCTATCAAGTGAGAAGGAATGTGATTGAAACGAAATCGATGGGAATACATCAAGTTACTATGCCTCAGTGGCGATTACAGCAACCATGATATTTGCACCTAACAAGATGAGTGTGTGAAGTGTATAGATGTCCATTGATATTCATCACATATCTAGACGCCAGACAGCCCTGCTCCAATCAGGGCCAACCTGACCTGCTCCAGTTGTATCAGCGTGACATGTACATAATCTACCAATCAGGGCCAGCCAGACCTGCTCCAGTTGTATCAGCTTGACCTGTACATAATCTACTTATCAGGGCCAGACAGACCTGCTCCGGTTGTATCAGCGTGACCTGTACATAATCTACCAATCGGGGCCGGCCAGACAGACCTGCTCCAGTTGTATCAGCGTGACCTGTACATAATCTACCAATCAGGGCCAGCCAGACCTGTATCAGTTGTATCAGCGTGACCTGTACATAATCTACCAATCAGGGCCAGACAGACCTGCTCCAGTTGTATCAGTGTGACCTGTACATAATCTACTAATCAGGGCCAGACAGACCTGCTCCAGTTGTATCAGCGTGACCTGTACATAATCTACTAATCAGGGCCAGACAGACCTGCTCCAGTTGTATCAGTGTGACCTGTACATAATCTACCAATCAGGGCCAGACAGACCTGTATCAGTTGTATCAGCGTGACCTGTACATAATCTACCTATCAGGGCCAGACAGACCTGCTCCAGTTGTATCAGTGTGACCTGTACATAATCTACCAATCAGGGCCAGCCAGACCTGCTCCAGTTGTATCAGCGTGACCTGTACATAATCTACCAATCAGGGCCAGCCAGACCTGCTCCAGTTGTATCAGCGTGACCTGTACATAATCTACCAATCAGGGCCAGCCAGACCTGCTCCAGTTGTATCAGCGTGACCTGTACATAATCTACCAATCAGGGCCAGCCAGACCTGCTCCAGTTGTATCAGCGTGACATGTACATAATCTACTAATCAGGGCCAGCCAGACCTGCTCCATTTTTATCAGAACAGAACAGAACAGAATTGTTTATTCTAGAAAATCATACAGAATGATATAGAGAACATACAGTCGTTTAAATACGATATCATATGGGTAGGTATTTTGATTTAGAAGTGGCTAAGCACAGTTTTAGCAAAAAGTGAAAGTTTCAATAGGAGTGGGGTATAGTTTGATTTCATAAGTGAGATAAATTTGTCCATATGTGGATTATTACAGAAATAAGAGGGAAGAATCCTCTTACGTTCGACATTAAGCTGTGTACATGATAAAATAGCATGATACTCGTCACAAATAATATTATTTTTACAAATTGTTCATGTTCTGTTTTCTAGATTAATATTAAACCATCGTCCCGTTTCAATGGGTAATCTATGATTAGAAGTTCTTAATTTTGTTAACCAGATACGAAATTTTGATGGTAGATCTAGAAGATAAGGTTCTAAAGTAAGTGAGGTTTTAAATAGATGATAATATTTTCCTTTAGATGAATTTTGGGCATCAGCATACCATGATTGTTTGAACTGGTCAATTAATGAAGTTTTGACATGATGTTTCAACCAGTCGATGCTAGGGAACTTTTGAGATTGCCAAATATAGGAGAGCCCGACGTTTTGAAGAAAATATTTTGGACTGCTTTTAGTTTGTCGAAATCAGCATTCTGGAGAGATGATCTAAATTCCATAACGTTATAAAGAATGTGGGGAAATTTACTAGTTTCAGTTGTAACTTTACACCAGTAGCTGATGATTTTTACTTTTATAAGAACATCAATAGGATATCTGCCTAATTCACCATATACCATAAAATTTGGGGTGGATTGTTTTACTTTAAGAATATATTTACAAAACTTTAAGTGCGTTCTTTCCAAGATGATTGAATTTTCATAGCCCCACACTTCCGAACTGTAAAGTAGGATT
Organism: Haliotis rubra; assembly: GCF_003918875.1. NCBI lineage: Eukaryota > Metazoa > Mollusca > Gastropoda > Lepetellida > Haliotidae > Haliotis > Haliotis rubra. Next base: position 415,551 of record NW_025767338.1, on the reverse strand, counting down.
GACAAGATGCATTGATCAAAAAGTTTTAGTTGACAATCAATTGGTATTTGTAGTTTTCGGATAATTTTAAAGATGGAAAACATGGCTCTTGATGCTTGTTCCGAAAGTCTCTTAATTGCCTTTGTGAATTTACCATTAGCATTAAACAATATTCCCAAATATAAATTTAGATATAATCGAACAACCTCAATTTCATCATTACAAATTAGAAACTTATGTTTATTCCTAACATAGCCTTTTGAAAATATCATAATCTTAGTTTTGTTAATGTTAACTTTAAGTTTCCATAAAACACAGTATTCTGAGAATCTATCCAAAGCTAACTGCAAATCTTCTGCGTTTTCTGCTAGCAGAACAGTATCATCTGCATATAATAAAACCAGTAGCTTAATATACATACCAAGTTGTTCATTAATTAAGCTATTTACAATAGTAAGGCCTTGTACATTGTTTTCACACAGGAAGGATTCAAGATCATTTATGTACAAAGCAAATAAAAACGGTGATAAATTCTCCCCCTGTCTAACACCAGCGTTACATGAGAATAGGGGTGACATGACATTGTTAAGTTTAACACATGATTTGATTTGCTGATACATATTATGAATAACTATAAAACATTTATTACTTACATTAGCTTTGATCAATTTCATCCATAACCCATTTCTCCAAACACTGTCAAAAGCTTTGCTAAAATCAATGAAGGCGCAGTATAATTTCTTGTTAAGATTTTTGTATATGTCGATGAGTGATTTAAGTACGTAAACGTGATCTATAGTTGAAAAGGATTTACGGAAGCCTGCCTGCGATTTATTTATCAATTCAAAGGACTCTGAGTAATTTTGAAGCCTGTCCGAAATAATTGAGGTGAATAGTTTGCCCAAGCAGCTTACAATGGTAATACCCCTGTAGTTATCAGGATTGGATGGGTCCCCCTTGCCTTTGAAAATTGGTGTTATATAACCTGTTACCCAAGCTTCAGGTACTACACCATTGTTTAAAACACAATTAAAAAGATTTACGTATGCAGGCATCATTACACCAAGTGAAGATTTTATGTATTCGTTGTAAACACAATCAAGCCCACAAGCCTTGTCGTTTTTAAGGGTTTTCACAGCACACGCAATTTCATTCTCAGTAATAGGTTTATCTAACATTTCACAATCACCAAGCCCGCTCGTGTCAAGAGTTACATCATCAACTACATCCACTTCATTCATGCACTTTCACGCCGAAGACCCGGGTTCGATTCCCCACATGGGCACAATGTGTTAAGCCCATTTCTGGTGTCCCCCGCCGTGATATTGCTGGAATATTGCTAAAAGCGGCGTAAAACTAAACTCAGTCAGTCAGTCAGTCAGTCATTCATGCACTTAAAATGATTGAAAAGTTTATCCAACTCAATATTGTTATTTTTACGTTTTGTTGAGAAAGATTTTAGGATACCCCAGAACGACTTGGGGTCGTTTTTTTTGGCCAAACGAAGTTTGTCGGCACACTGCATTTTGTAAGCCGCGCTAGAGATTTTGAGGGTTTTGTTGTATTTTTTACAAGCCGATACAAAAAGGTCGTGGTTTGCTTTGGAAGGCTGTTTTCCAAATGCCCTTTTACTTTTGTGGTATTGTTTTCTTGCCGATTTACATTTATAATCGAACCATGGTTTTGAATTTTTTGTTTTATAAAAAGTGCGTTTACAACCGAAAGTGGATTTAGCGGCAGATGTTAATTTGTCGCAAATAGAGTTGGTAAATTTATCAATAGATTCTTGTAAATCATCCTTCGTCACATTGTTGATTTCATCACACAGGTTTTCAACATATGTAGAGTCTATACAATGTATATATTGAGAATGTATATATTTATCAGCGTGACCTGTACATAATCTACCAATCAGGGCCAGACAGACCTGTATCAGTTTTATCAGCGTGACCTGTACATAATCTACCAATCAGGGCCAGACAGACCTGCTCCAGTTGTATCAGTGTGACCTGTACATAATCTACCAATCAGGGCCAGCCAGACCTGCTCCAGTTGTATCAGCGTGACCTGTACATAATCTACTAATCAGGGCCAGACAGACCTGTGTCAGTTGTTTAAACGTGACCTGTACATCATCTACCAACCAGGGCCAGACAGACCTGCTCCAGTTGTATCAGCGTGACCTGTACATAATCTACCAATCAGGGCCAGCCAGACCTGTATCAGTTTTATCAGTGTGACCTGTACATAATCTACCAATCAGGGCCAGCCAGACCTGTATCAGTTGTATCAGCGTGACCTGTACATAATCTACCAATCAGGGCCAGCCAGACCTGCTCCAGTTGTATCAGCGTGACCTGTACACAATCTACCAATCAGGGTCAGACAGACCTGCTCCAATTGTATCAGCGTGACCTGTACATAATCTTCCAATCAGGGCCAGCCAGACCTGCTCCAGTTGTATCAGTGTGACCTGTACATGATCTACCAATCAGCATGAGCATCGATCTACGCAATTGGGATACGATGGCATATGTCAACCAAGTCAACAGGCCTCAATCAACAACTGTGGAGTACGTCTACCCAGGGGTAGAAAAGGGGGGCAATCCAAGCAGGGAGAACTCATGTCTTCCATTAGAATCAACATCCTCTTAAACTCTCAAGCCATTCTTGTGATCGACCAAGTTCGCATATCTGACGATACAGTAATAACGTTACAGTCGATCGCGCGGACATACGTGTGAAGCATGTGGCAGTTATGTAAGCGTGATGAAACCAGCCATATTATTAAACGTCCATCTAATGTCATTGCACATGCGTATCAATATCACAAAGAATAGTGTTGTAAGCACGTGAAGACTTTAAATGAATTTATAAAGCATGAACCATATCGTAAGTATTCCGCGACAGATCTATCATGAAAGGCGGCCGACCACGTGTTTGAATGTCACTTTACCTAACGATGTGTGTGTCTACGCTAATCTAAACTAGAAATATTCGACTGAGATGTAACAGTCTGTAGCAATCTGCGCCGTAAACTTTAAATTTGGTTTCCATGAGTAGTTATTAACGTAGACTAATGCTTAGTATCTGAATATATATAATTTTGATAGTAACAAACAAGCCCATTTAAATTGAAAAGGAGCGCCAGGGAGACCAGAGATTCAGAACCTGAGGAAATCTAGACTTGCATTATTTAGGGCTTTAGCACTGCAGAGAGAGCTTGGCAGTGGGGAAAATAATGTGGTTCAGTGACTGTGAGACAGACTATTATTAGCGCTGCAGACAAGCTTAAGAGATACGAGGACTGTAAACAGCAGGGCAATTTTTTGTTTGTTTGTTTGTTTGTTGCGTAAACGCCGTACTCAACATATGATGGCCGTTTGCAAATAATCTTGTCTGGACCAGACATTCCAGTGATTGACATCATAATCATCGATCTACACAATACGATACGATGACATGTGTCAACCAAGTCAGCTAGCTTGACCACCCGATCCCGTTAGTTTCCTTTTACGACAAGCATGGGTTACTGAAGATCAATTCTCTCCGGGATCTTTGGGGGTGGCCGGGCAAAGGAAATTACCCACTTGACATAAGGATTTGTCCTAAATTTACAAACTTTATAAATGTGTTTCTTGGCTTTAACCATATCCACCTTAAAAAGTGCGTTATTCTTTCATTCTGACTGGTGATTTATGTGCGGAACCCAGTTTGATGGTAGAACGTTTCAAGCGAACGTGCGTACAATTTTTTTTTAGGCCCAATCGCTGTTACGGGAACAAAACGCTGAGTTTATATTGAACCAATTGCCAATGTTTTTGGGGCGCCGTACTTTTAAAAAACATAACAATTTTTCATCATTACCTTTTTATATCTTAAACCCAATTCTTGAATATTTACCAGTGTGACACAATGTACCACTGTCTTTCGGTTTTGGCAACCGCCATCTCTTAAGTGAGTGTGAGTGTGTGAGTTTAGTTCTACGCCGCACTCAGCAATAGTCCAGCTATAGGGTGTTGTCTGTAAATAATCGAGTCAGGACCAGGCCATCCAGTGATCAACAGCATGAGCATCGATCTACGCAAATGGGATACGATGACATGTGTCAATAAAGTCAGCGAGCCTGACCACCTGATCCAGTTAGTCGCCATTTACGACAGGCATGGGTTACTGAAGACCAACTCTAACCCGGATCTTTACGAGTCTCTCGCCCATAAGAGATACCATGGGCAAAAAGCGCGAGCATCCACGATGTATGTGATTCACTCACTCACACTACGGATGCATAAATAAGACATAGTACATCAGAATCCGTCAATCGTTTTTGATTAAAGGGAAAATGAGCTCGGGTCAGTTGTATCCTCCCCAGGGAGTAGAGAATGCTCGGGTCAACAGCGACCCATATTCCAGGGTAATGACAATGTTGCGCAGTGTGCTTTCAAATGGACGTATTATAGTAGTAACTGGCAGTCTGTCTTTACTGATTCAATCATGAGGAGCATTGTCTGCCTCACAGTCCCTGAACCATATAATTTCCCCTTCTGCTTTGCACTCTGTGCATTGCTCTCTGTTTGCATATGATAATCCTATAGGTGCCTGTCTGACAGCACTGTTTGGATATGATAATCCTATAGGTGTCTGTCTGACAGCAATGTATGCATATGTTAATCATATAGGTGTCTGTCTGACAGAACTGTATGCATATGATAATCATATAGGTGTCTGTCTGACAGCAATGTATGCATATGTTAATCATATAGGTGTCTGTCTGACAGAACTGTATGCATATGATAATCATATAGGTGTCTGTCTGACAGCACTGTTTGGATATGATAATACTATAGGTGTCTGTCTGACATCACTGTCTGCATATGGTAATCCTATAGGTGTCTGTCTGGCAGCACTGTATGCATATGATGATCCTATAGGTGTCTGTCTGGCAGCACTGTTTGGATATGATAATCCTATAGGTGTCTGTCTGGCAGCACTGTCTGCATATGTTAATCCTACAGGTGTCTGTCTGACAGAACTGTATGCATAATGATAATGATAGTTGTCTGTCTGACAGCACTCCCTGCGCATGATAATCCTATAGGTGTCTGTCTGGCAGCACTGTCTGCATATGATAATCCTACAGGTGTCTGTCTGACAGAACTGTCTGCGTATGATAATCCTATAGGTGTCTGTCTGGCAGCACTGTCTGCGTATGATAATCCTACAGGTGTCTGTCTGACAGAACTGTCTGCGTATGATAATCCTATAGGTGTCTGTCTGGCAGCACTGTCTGCATATGATAATCCTACAGGTGTCTGTCTGACAGAACTGTCTGCGTATGATAATCCTATAGGTGCCTGTCTGGCAGCACTGTCTGCGTATGATAATCCTATAGGTGTCTGTCTGACAGAACTGTCTGCATATGATAATCCTATAGGTGTCTGTCTGGCAGCACTGTTTGCATATGATAATCCTTTAGGTGTCTGTCTGGCAGCACTGTTTGCATATGATAATCCTTTAGGTGTCTGTCTGGCAGTACTGCCTGCATATGATAATCCTATAGGTGTCTGTCTGGCAGAACTGTCTGCATATGATAATCCTACAGGTGTCTGCATGGCAGCACTGTTTGCATATGATAAACCTATAGGTGTCTGTCTGGCAGCACTGTCTGCATATGATAATCCTATAGGTGTCTGTCTGACAGAACTGTCTGCATATGATAATCCTACAGGTGTCTGCATGGCAGCACTGTTTGCATATGATAAACCTATAGGTGTCTGTCTGACAGCACTGCCTTCAGTATATCATCGTACTGGTGCCTGCCTGGCAGCACTGCCTACATCTATTAAGCCTCTAACAATACCCTCAAATATTTATCGCTTCGTCATCTATAAGTCGACATTTAAAACTTCAAAATTCAATGCTAGTGTCCCATATGTTAAGGATATATTAAACAACATGAATAGTCTACCATCAGAAAGAATTATTATATACCGTATATCCTCTATTAAGCGCCGGGCCTCTAATAACCGCCGGGGATAAAGCAGTGCTTTAAGAAATAAGCGCCGGGCCTCTAATTAAGCGCCGGGTATCGACCTTTGCATGATGGACAGAATGAAGGCTTTGTACTCATCCCCGCTTTTAAAAATACAGGGTATATTAATAAGCGCAGGGCCTCTAATAAGCGCCTGGTCTGGATGTCCGTTGATAAAATAAGCGCCGGGGGCGCTTATTAGAAGAAATACGGTAGTTCTTTGATATAAAGCTCTGAGCAGTTTGTATCACAACTTATGAACTATATTTACGCAAAGCAATCTCCAAATATTATTATTGAGACTCAATTCTAGCACACTAAACGTCCATCTGCTAGGGGTGGTGGGGTAGCAAAGTGGTTAAAGCGTTCGCTCATCACGCCGAAGAACCGGGTTCGATTCCCCACATGGGTACAATGTGTGATGCCCATTTCTGATGTCCCCGTCGTGATATTGCTGGAATATTGCTAAAAGCGGCGTAAAATCATACTCACTCACCTCACTCACTCACTCACTCACTCATTCACTCCAGCTGCTTTGTTTGCACTAATCTGATACCATTGTCTGTCTTCGTCGCTTTTTTCGACCGCGCTTTAAATGACTTCGTGAAATCATGAATGTCAGATATTGCTAACCTTTGACAACAATCGTTACACAGATAGTTTTGTGGTGATCTAAACCTACATACTCTGCTAAATACACATATATTTATATCTGTGAAATTTATCTGTCTGTCAAATGTTAAGAAAACACTAACAGATTCAATAGGTAACATATTCCAAATTGTAATTAATTAAGACTATATAAATTTATACTCTAAATATTTGCCTTCCTATGATATTTACAGTTGTTCAAAGGCATGCTTCAATTGTAAATTGTTCATTTCCATCTCGTGATATTATTTTGAACTGTATAAAGTATATGTTTTGCTCTTGTGTTCCGTGTGTCCTCTTGGACAATAAGGTATGTTTTACCTAAAGTTTTTATCTGAAACCTGCATGTACTTCCTACTGTCACAAATGGCTACTGTGTAAAACAAACCACTGCGCCGTTCGTTTCATCTATTACTAGTTTGAACCTGGAAACAGTTCCTTCTGAAATTGGTGGAAATATTACTACACTTCCACAGTATAATTTTACGATACTTTTAGCAATAATAAAACAGATATACATAAATATGTCCTATCATTCTGTCTGTCTGTCTAATTTCAAACGGAGCCCAGAACAGTTTAGATTTGACTCCTTTTGGCCAGTTAATAGGCTATTGGCAGTCAACAGGCTATTGGCAGTTACCAGTCAAACTTGCAAATATGTAGTTCACCTTCCTATTGAACTATCCTTTACCCAACTAAACATGTTCAATGTCAGTAGGGCGGATAGCAACAGACCACGCACATTCAGGTCGATCATATGTTTTTACAGACGTTGTCATGTCATCAGATGGACTGCATGCTTGTTGTTGCTAAGCCGGGATTACGCTGACCTACAAGTAAAGTACACTAATCTTATGGTTTGTGATTATTTTCCATTCAAAAGGCAAAAATTTGCACAATGTTTAAATCGTGTACGTGATGCCGAAACACAGCTGATGAACCCAATTGCGACGTTCCTCGCCAACGTAGACGACTCAGATGACATGGCCAGAAATGGTCAGTAGGCCCGATATCGACAGCACCCACTCTTGATGCTAATGGCGTCTCTGCGAGCTTCCGGTTGCGCAGATGGAGACTGCGCAGGTGATGGCCATCTTAAGGGGTGGTCAGTCTTGGTGTTCAAGTTGTGGGACTGTCAGGTGTCTGGTCAGTCGGGTCGGGTTAGTCCAGGATGGTCCACCCTGGACGGTATCTGCGATATCCTATTGGCTCGTTGATAATCTTGGCATTTAGATGAGTCCCTAAATCTCTCAGTCTCGGTGTTGCTTTGGCAACACGCACAGAAAGCCCGTGGCTTGAAAGTCACAATCAAAACACATTTCAACATATTTACGTTAGGTTTTGTTTGAAAAATAATCCCAAACCACCAGGTGGGTACTTTCTTTTGTGCTTCAGAACATGGAGTCCACGGTCGTTTAGAGAATTTACTTAGTTAGATAACGATCATCAACCAATCAAAGTGTCACAGGGTAAAGTAATACCACTGGTTTGAAAGCCTTGATAGTTTATACCTTTCAAAGCTTCACTCTCTCTCTCTGTATCATTCTGGTGTCCCCCGCCGTGATGTTGCTGGAATATTGCTAAAAGCGGCGTAAAAACCAAACTGAGTCAGTCAGTCAGTCTCTGTATCACGATGAAGTAGTCCCGAGGCTATCAAAGGTTGAAGCCATAAAACATAAACGGTTGTCAAACTGAGAGTGGTATTAATTCACCATGCATACATATGTTTTCGTTTCAAATGATTTCCTAAATTACTGCAATTGCTTTAGTCACTGACCCGGATCTTCGCGAGTACATACTAGTGAGTTTTTAGTTTTACGCCGCTTTTAGCAATATTCCAGCAACATCACGGCGGGGGACACCACAAATGGGCTTCACGCATTGTGTCCACGTGGAGAATCGAACCCGGGTCCTCGGCGTGACGAGCGAACGCCTTAACCACTTGGCTACCCCACCGCCCGAGTACATACTGAAGGTATGATATTGCTGGAATATTGCTAAAATCGGCGTAAAACCATACTCAGTCAGTCAGTCATACCCTATAGATAACTACTCATCTTATGAAGCGAGTAAGCAGACTCGATGCTCTTGCTATTATTGATGGAGACTAAACACTTCGGGTGATAGTAAGTATCTGTCGGAAACAAGCCATTCTATCCCACAGTACAAACTTGTCCCAAACACGTCTCTGTAGTTTGCAATGCATCTTTGCCCAGGATACACATTTACCATAGACTAGCCTGTGTACATATTTACCATAGACTAGCCTGTATACATATTTACCATAGACTAGCCTGTGTACATATTTACCATAGACTACCTGTGTACATATTTGTCCGAGACTATATTTACATATTTCTACCATAGACTAGCCTGTGTACATATTTACCATAGACTAGCCTGTGTACACATTTTTACTCATAGACTATCCTGTGTACATATTTACCATAGACTAGCCTGTGTACACATTTACCATAGACTTTATTTACCATAGACTAGCCTGTGTACACCATATTTACCATAGACTAGCCTGTGTACATATTTACCATAGACTAGCCTCTGTGTACATAGACTAGCCTGTGTACACATTTACCATAGACTAGCCCTGTGTACATATTTACCATAGACTAGTACATATTTACCATAGACTGTGTACACATTATTTACCATAGACTAGCCTGTGTACATATTTACCATAGACTAGACTATTTACCATATAGCCCAGCCTGTGTACATATTTACCATAGACTAGCCTGTGTACATATTTACCATAGACTAGCCTGTGTACATATTTACCATAGACTAGCCTTTGTACATATTTACCATAGACTAGCCTGTGTACATATTTACCATAGACTAGCCTGTGTACATATTTCATAGACTAGCCTGTGTACATATTTGTCCGAGACTAGCCTGTGTACATATTTACCATAGACTAGCCTATGTACATATTTACCTAGACTAGCCTGTGTACATATTTACCCTATACTAGCCTGTGTACATATTTATCCTAGACTAGCCTTTGTACATATAGGCTAGCCTATGTACATATTTACCATAGACTAGCCTGTGTACATATTTACCATAGACTATTTGTCCGAGACTAGCCTTTGTACATATTTACCCTAGACTAGCCTTTGTACATATTTACCATAGACTAGCCTTTGTACATATTTATCCGAGACTAGCCTTTGTACATATTTACCCTAGACTAGCCTTTGTACATATTTACCATAGACTACCCTCTGTACATATTTATCCGAGACTAGCCTTTGTACATATTTATCCTAGACTAGCCTTTGTACATATTTGTCCGAGACTAGCCTTTGTACATATTTATCCTAGACTAGCCTTTGTACATATTTACCCTAGACTACCCTCTGTACATATTTATCCTAGACTAGCCTTTGTACATATTTACCCTAGACTAGCCTTTGTACATATTTATCCTAGACTAGCCTTTGTACATATTTGTCCGAGACTAGCCTTTGTACATATTTACCCTAGACTACCCTCTGTACATATTTGTCCGAGTCCAGCCTTTGAACATATTTTACCATAGACCAGCCTTTGTACATATTTACCCTAGACTAGCCTTTGTACATATTTATCCTAGACTAGCCTTTGTACATATTTACCATAGACTACCCTCTGTACATATTTGTCCGAGACTAGCCTTTGTACATATTTATCCTAGACTAGCCTTTGTACATATTTATCCTAGACTAGCCTTTGTACATATTTACCCTAGACTAGCCTTTGTACATATTTATCTAGACTAGCCTTTGTACATATTTGTCCGAGACTAGCCTTTGTACATATTTATCCTAGACTAGCCTTTGTACATATTTACCCTAGACTAGCCTTTGTATATATTTATCCTAGACTAGCCTTTGTACATATTTACCTTAGACTAGCCTTTGTACATATTTACCCTAGACTACCCTCTGTACATATTTGTCCGAGACTAGCCTTTGTACATGTTTGTCCGAGACTAGCCTCTCATATTTACCCTAGACTACCCTCTGTACATATTTGTCCGAGACTAGCCTTTGTACATGTTTGTCCGAGACTAGCCTTTGTACATGTTTGTCCGAGACTAGCCTCTCATATTTACCCTAGACTACCCTCTGTACATATTTGTCCGAGACTAGCCTTTGTACATGTTTGTCCGAGACTAGCCTCTCATATTTACCCTAGACTAGCTTCTGTACATATTTGTCCGAGACTAGCCTCTCATATTTACCCTAGACTACCCTCTGTACATATTTGTCCGAGACTAGCCTTTGTACATGTTTGTCCGAGACTAGCCTCTCATATTTACCCTAGACTACCCTCTGTACATATTTGTCCGAGACTAGCCTCTCATATTTACCCTAGACTACCCTCTGTACATATTTATCCTAGACTACCCTCTGTACATATTTACCCTAGACTACCCTCTGTACATATTTGTCCGAGACTAGCCTTTGTACATGTTTGTCCGAGACTAGCCTCTCATATTTACCCTAGACTAGCTTCTGTACATACTTTTCCGAGACTAGCCTCTGTACATATTTGTCCGAGACTAGCCTCTCATATTTACACTAGACTAGCTTCTGTACATATTTGCCCGAGACCAGGCAATGTAATCTATTCCCATGACTAGCCTATGTCTAGGTACATATTTGCACAAGTCTAGCCCTTGTGGACTGGAATACATATTTACACAAGTCTCGCCTCTGTGGACTAGAATACATATTTGCCAATGACTAGGGGATGTACATATTTGCCTTCACTGTCCTCGGTTAGAATATTCTGGAATCCTGAATTATATCCGAGATCGCCCAAGCCTTACTTCTCCACGCTGTAGTTAAGGTGGTACATTGTACACTGTTACTGTAGTTTTCCAAGTGCTGACCTAGAACTATATGGTCTATGGTCTTTACCTGTTGAGACCCAGAGTGCTTGTTATTACCTGTGTTGTATATAAAGCTGGAAATATCAATGACAGAAGTTCGATCCGTTAAGCCACAGGTGGACAATAGTCTGACTGCGATTGAGTACACAGGTGGTGTATCTCGCCTCACTGTGTACTAAATATCACGTAAAATATCATGTAAAATATCATCTGTAAATAAATATGTTCGATATATCAGAGGAACAGATAAGCTGCGTATCTGCGTAAATTACGTAAATATTCATGTGAAAACTCAATTCCTATTACGTCTATTGCGTACATGTACGCTTGATTTTTTGTAAATATTCAATACATTTGATCTTACATGCGTACACACAAATATGTTAAGGTATATTGAGAGGTTCTATTTCAGCACATGAACTTGGCAACTTGCAGTCTTTCTTATCGTTTCTCATATTACTGTTCAAATATAAACAACAAACACCTAAACCAACATTTAAACTATGTTATATTTTTACAATTCATGGAAAATGACAAAATACCCAACTGAGTTTCAGTGAGGTGGGTACAATTTATTTGGTTACTCAAAGAAAAATTAGTATACCGAATTGAGATGAACACAAGCGCGTACATAACTCAATGACCCAACATGTTATCTGTAGCTCTGCGATATATATTATGTCAGTCATTTCTTAAATTCCAAAGCTTACAAGACCAAATAACACAGTAACCAATGTAACACAGTGACCAATTTGCGCGGGGACAAGAGTGCTTGTGGCCAAATTTCACAGGGAATAAAATAAAAAAGCCCACCATTTGTTCTTTGGGATTACCTCGCTCCCCTAATCTGGAATGACCTCCTTGACCTTTCGAACACAAGGTGGAGCCCCATGGCTGAGGAACATGTCGCCATGCTAACAACATGCTAACAACATGCGAACCGAACCAGATATCCACTCCCACATGCCGTGCCAATGTCACAACTTAAACGTCCATTGCGTAAAAGATAACAGTAGACGGAACCCCGAATTGGCAACAGATTACCATGGTTACGTGATGCGATAAAAACCTCCGCTATGCATAATAATACTATTTACGTATACATGGTGATTTGGGTAAGTGTAATTATACCTTGGGTATAGCCACAGAGACTAGACTGCGACCGGATGACCTTGCCGTGCCCTGACTGCTCTAGCGGGCGGAGTTCTTGCCGCCATGCCTGTCTCGAACCCTTAATCCACGGGTGATTAGTGGGTGATTGGGTGGGTGCTAAACGTATAGAATAAGGGTTAGGAGCAACGTCTGTGACGGTTTACGCATGTAGATAATTTATATCGTGCGTGTAGATCAATTGTGTCCACCATGCTGGGCGAAACATACCTGGGGCCCGTTCCTCAAAGCAATCGTAGCGCTCTACGACAGTCGCAAGTCTAGGTTAAAGTATGGGAGTCACGATCACCTCAGCGCTACGATCACTTTGGGCTACGAGGACCCCGTTCCACAAGCCGATCTTAGCGCTACGACAGTCGCAAGTCTATGTTAAAGTATGGGAGTTACGATCATCGCTCCACAAGCCGATCTTAGCGCTACGACAGTCGCAAGTCTATGTTATAGTATGGGAGTTACGATCACCTTAGCGCTCTACGACAGTCGCAAGTCTATGTTAAAGTATGGGAGTTACGATCATCTTAGCTCTACGACAGTCGCAAGTATATGTTAAAGTATGGGAGTTACGATCATCTTAGCGCTATGATCGTCTTGCGGAACGGGGCCCAGGATGGCATATTGGTGTATCGTTCTTCTGTGTGTACTGTTGGCCATGACGCCCGAAGAGCTGTCGCTGCCGCCGCCGCAACAATCGTCGATGTCATACCTCACTATCTGTTAATTGTTGTCAACTGTTGTAGAAATGGCGTATCGAGTACCTAGACGTTCCTTACAAATATTTGTTAAGTACAGTTGATCTTTAAAATGCATTTCTAATACACCTCTATATCCGACATTTTAGGTACCAGTGACTGCCAGGAAGGTAACTCCTGCAATCACAAGAATGGAAGGGGTCAGGAACGTGTATTGTCAGTACACTGACTGACTGACTGAGTTTGGTTTTACGCCGCTTTTAGCAATATTCCAGCAACATCATGGCGGGGACACCAGAAATGGGCTTCACACGTCAGTACACAGTCGCATTGACCACAAGGCGGTAGACCCTGTATGGATGGACCTGAAATCATCACAGTCAAAAGTAGTCTCCATAAACTCAAGGCATGTCCGCACATAAGAACTTGCAGAGTTGGGTCATGCTGTTTTCGTCAGTTTGCAGACAAACTCCAGTGGACACGAACTGCGCAAAATTCTCGACCAGGCGCGTAGCAAGCCAATTTATTCGTGTAAGCCCGATAGGTTGCAAAGCTTTATATTTAGATAGTATTGAGGGCTTGCCCAACCTTTTTATCAACAATCATGTGTAAGCCCGGGCTTTTTTTAACAATGGTAGCTACGCCCTAGTCTGTCGTACAGACCCTGAAGCAAATATATCCAAGAAAGCCCACGCAAGTCTAGAAAATGTGGCAAGTCTAGATTTCCTCAGCTTCTGAAAATGAAGAAAGTCTCAGGGCTCCTTTTCATTATATTATATTTTTTTTACTATGAACTTTTTTTCAGTAAAATATGTTCATTTTAGAGACTAGTTGTTAGTCTAGCTACGCCCCTGTCGACAGCGATATTCCCATTCTTTGCTGTCTACTTTGCAGAGCCAGAAGAAGTCTCTGAATATTACATTGTTTAGACGCCACTTAGCACAACAACAAAAACACTAAACAAAATAATTCATATTGTATGTTGGTTGCAGATACTATGAGGTATATATTGCAACGCAAGATGGGTTGACACTGACAAAACCATTAACATTAGTAAACGCCGTTTTGGGTCATCATTAAAACGTACGTCGCCATCTGAGAAATTATACAGCGAAAGTTATTTTAAGAGAGGCTTAATAATATATTTTCTGCTGACAAACGTAATTTCGGTGTATTCTTGTACACAATATGCGCCCACTTGCTGTTATAGGAAGACGGAAAATATGCAGGGGGGGGGGGGATGTAAGCTATTTTTGAAAGGTATAACTATGGATTACATTCAATACACGACAATGTGAAACTTGACGTTGTTGAGCAGAAACACACTATCGTGTCTCAGTCACACACAACGTAATTTCTACGAACCAAGCAGTGAGTGAGTTAGTTTTACGCCGCTTTTCGCAATATTCCAGCAATATCACGGCTGGAGACACCACTTATGGACTTCACAAGTTGTACCCATGTGTGGAGTCGAACCCGGGTCATTAGTGTGACGAGCGAACGCTTTAATCACTGGGTTACCCCACTGCCTCTTACGACGCAAGCAGTCCCTCACGCGTGTATCCACATCGTCATACGAGTCCAACAGTCCCGCATTGACCGCAAGGTTAAACACAATGTCAGCTGACCATTGGCCACAACAACGTTCTTGTATTATTTTACGGACTGATTTTCGAGTAGTTTCGATGAAATGTATCTGTGAAATTACGTATAAATAAGATAATTTTTGAGATAAAAGTATAACTATATATTTGACATTGGGAAGGATTAATATCTTTGTGAAGATGACATACTGAACATTTGGTTGTCTACGTTCCCTTAGAGACCATATAATGAATTGATGGCATGGTTCCTCTGAGAAAAAGGATCTGGACATCATAGAGCCGGAAAATAGGTCACGGCACTTCGCGAGACCTTTGCACTTCCGGTGACAAACAACGTTTCATACCTTTTCGAATGGTTTCAGGGTTGTCAGCTGACAGTAAGGAACCGATAATCCTTGCAGGGATATCAAATTTCCGATCTAACCATCCCCAAATTAGCCAATTATTACGACTGTCAACAGCTGTGACAGCCAGGCACGATTGTACACTTAGTTCGGTCTAGTAAAGTCATATTTTGAGGTCGCCCAATTTGGAACCAGAACTGGTTTTTGAATATACGCTTGGCACCGGAAATCTGGTACCGGAAGTAAGCTGGGCCCCGTCCCGCATATCGCAAGTTGGCGCGCAAAGGGATCCGGGAACAAGCTTAGTACCGGAAGTAGCGCCTCGCGAGACATCATTCAGACTGGAGAGCGTCGCTGGGCAACTCCATCGATACAAACTGTCTACGCACCTGCCCCCCAAAAAAGCCATGAAAGTTCAATAAGGTCACACCACAGAAGCACGTCCCTTTAGGGGACTTTCAAATATTCCAGGCCAGCGCTCTGCTACTGAAATCACTGGTTATGAAAACCACCATGAGTCACGTGCACATGTAACATGTTCAAATCCTATATCGAGATCTATGATTAAGGGACATTTGTCTGAACCAGGCCACAACATATTTGCTAAAGAGTCTTTAACGATTGTGTTACAACAAATTGAAACATATTTTCAACATAATACCTTTCACGAATAAGACATAGTGTTTGTTGCCCTGACTGGAGACATATATTAAGCAAAGCTGGCCCCGATTTGGGTATTGGCGCTGTATTTTTGACGCAACTTATTATATCTATATTATCTATATTTTTTCAGTAATAAATACGGTAGTGGTTGAGAGAATATAGTAACGGTGTATTCATAAAGCAATTTATTTATATTCATATTATTATCTATATTGTTTCATTGGTAAGTACGGTACGTGGTAGTGGCTGAGAGTATAACGGCCGTGTACGTGTACCTATCTACTGTGAGCAAACAAGTGTTTCATGAGTGCACGTCTTAATTTCGTAATAATGGCTCAAAGCTTCATGAATAGATATCGATCTGTCGGAATCTCATTCAGTGTGTCACCTCAATCTATATTTCTGGGACTGAATGTAAGTCTATCCGAAGATTTGTCACGTGAAACTATTATGACAAGACTATCACATGACAAGGCCCGTGCAAACAGTGGAAGAGACGTTATTCATAGACTACCATTGAACTAATGCACTGGCCATAACAATTAGTGAAGGGGTCATTCCAAATGTCTTCCATCGACCCCAAAGCAAATGTCCTCATTTGGCGTTTCGGGTTGTTACCAGGTGGGGTGTGGTATCCGACAAAATATCATTAGCCCGAATCTCTCTCCGTGTCTTTGTGTGATGTAGTGTGTTTGCATATTTAGGCCCCTCCCTCCCCACTCCCTCTCTCTCCTCCCTTCCTCCTCTCTCCTCTCTCTTTCCTACCTCTCTTTCTCTCTCCCTCCTCTTTCCTCTCTCTCCTCTCTCTCTCTCTCTCTTCTCTCTCCTCCTCCTCTTTCTCTCTCCTCTCTCTCTCTCTCTCCTCCATCTTTCTCTCTCCTCCCTCCCTCCTCCCTCCTCTCTCCTCCCTCCTCTCGCTCTCTCTCTCCTCCCTCTCTCTCCCCTCCCTCCCTCTCTCTCTCTCCTTCTCTCTCTCCTCACTCCCTCCTCCTTCTCTCTCCTCTCTATTTCTCTTCTCCCTCCTCTCTCTCTCTCCTCTCTCCTCCTCCCCTCCTTTCTCTCTCCTCTCTTTCTTTCTCCTCTCTCTTTCTCTCTCTCCCTCCTCTCTCCTCTCTCCCTCCCTCCTCCTCTCTCTCCTCCCTCCCTCCCTCTCTCTCTCCTCTCCTCCCTCTTTCTCTCTCCTCCTCTCTTTCTCTCTCTCTCCCCCTCCCTCCTCCCTCTCTCTCCTCTCTCTCTTTCTCCCTCCCTCTTTCTCTCTCTCTCCTCCTCACCTCTCTCTCCCTCCCTTCCTCTCCTCTCTCTCTCTCCCTCCCTCTTCTCTCCCCCACCCTCTCCTCTCTCTCTTCTCTCTCTTCTCCCTCCTCCCTCCTCCCTTTCTCTCTCCTCTCTCTCTCTTCCTCCCTCCCTCTTTCTCTCTCCCTCCCTCCTCCTCCCTCTCTCTCCCTCCCTTCCTCTCTCTCTCTCTCTCTCCCTCCCTCTTTCTCTCCCCCCACACCCTCCCTCTTTCGCTCTCTCTCTCTTCCCCTCTCTCTTCCTCCCCGTCTCTCTCACTCTCTTTCTTTCTCTCTCTATCCACAAGTACAAAGAAACATCAGCTCTAACAAGAGTGGTCTTACTAATCACTCAATGATTAGACGCTAGTATGTGGGTTTTGTTTATGTATGGGATTTGTTATGTCGCAGTTGTGAAATGAACTTAGCTACGACGTTTGAACACAATCAAGTCTTGAGACGTCACTTCGAGTATGTAACGTCTACGATATGGTGTAAAACGTTTCTGTGTGGCTATTGCAGAACATGTCGTCAACAAGTAGAAGGTGTAGTCTCAGGTTTCGAAAACATACAGGCTGAAATGGCATAATACGTTGTGTCCATTGAATCTTTAAGCAGGTCATATTTGCCTGAACTAATCAGATGATCAGAGGCCAAGGAATTACGAGGTCCAGCCCTCGTGCATTCTCTTCCTACAGAGGTTACTAGTCATATCTTCCTACGAACCTCTGTTCTAATACGGCCCTTCCATGGTGTGAGTGTTCAGGATTCGTGATTGGTTGCAATCAGATTTAGTTGTGCAATCAGCGATGTTGTTTCAAAAGTGATCATTCGCACGACCTCGGTAATTTCCGTATGCTTCGTGAAAACTAGAATCTAAGTCGATGTAACACGTGTTCTGATTGGATAGAAAGAAGGAGATAATTCGTGTTGCGATTTTTTGGCGCTTGGGGATTTTACGAGAACCGGGAAATATGGCCGTATTAGAACAGAGGTTCGAAGGAAGATATGACAAGTAACCTGTGTGGGAAGAGAATGGCCCTCATGGTACCGGCAGTTGATTCGCTGACTTGGTTGATTGTATCCATCATAGCTGTTCATAATATCACTCGCTGGTTTTGTCCAGACTCAGTCATTTACATTCCTCCATGATATAGCTGGAATGTTATTGACAGCGGCGTTAAGCAACAGAGTGAGTGAGTTGGTTTTTACGCCGCTTTTAGCAATATTCCAGCAATATCACGGCAGGGGACACCATAAATTGGGTTAACACATTGTACCCATGTGGGGAATAGAACCCGGACCCTCGACGTGACGAGCAAACGCTTTAACCACTGGGCTACCCCACCGCCCCGTTAATAAGAAACAGAAATCCATTAAGTCCATAGAGCTGTGAACAAATATAGATTCATCATGTGAAGCAATTACATAGACTATTATGCTGTGTACTCAATACACGAGTACCTACGTCGATTTGGAACGTGATCCTTTCTTTTTAAGGAGAGGCACCCAATGCTCCTTAAGACAAATACAGGAAGGTAAAAAAGTGACACGTACACAATTACCCGCCCAGTCCTTATGGCCATAATAAAAGTCCAGGGTCCTGATCCACAACGCGTTCGTTGCCCAGATAACAATTTCACGTTGTCACAACACTGTCACAACGTTAATAATATGCTTTCGTTGTGACAACGTCATTCTGTGGACTCCCGTTTCACACGGTTAAGACAAATTTATGCTAACGTATTTTACGCTGTCTTAGGTACTATTTAACGTTAATAGTTGAATAGTTTTCCCAGTAATAAACAGTACATAAGAAACAAAGAAGAAATTCATTTCAATGTTTATTCGTCAATTTGCATGCGCTAAAAACTACCATCAAGGTTTATCTTACCTCACACATAAATGTCGCTTTCTGACTTGCTGAGCGCTCTTCTATTATTTTCAATGTACCCTGCTTACAAGCGAGTAACATTTCAATGTACCCCGCTGTCAATGGCAACTCATTCTGTACTTCGTGGTAGTAAATCTTTATCTCGAATAACATTGAATTACGTATGATGTACGGAAATGACCGATGTTTTGCGAATGCAAATCGATGGAAGGGGGTTAACTCTATATATGTTTTTCTTGTCCGCAAAATCTAGCGATGGCTACAAAAGATGTGTACCCGTGCTTCAAACAATTCAAAATTGACATTAAGGTGTTCGGTAAGATAAAAACGTTGTTCACTGGTCCCTCGGGGCGCATGGGTTGATGTACCCTCGATGGTTGTTTATGTTCCCCTCGAACATGAACAAACACCTTCGGGCTCAGGGAATATAAACAAACATCGAGGGTACTTCAACCCATGCCCCCCCTCGTGACCAGTGAACAACTTATAATGTACTGTCACTAACGGGGTCTTAGCACTGTATAAAGGAAAGGGGTGTAACGAGGTCAACACACCAAGTTCTTTTCAGGGCGAATTCAACAATGCTCACTGCATTTATCCCATTACAAGTATACACACATTTCAAGACATGAGACAATGAGACATACATCACATAAAAATCGAAGCAGTACTTTGGGAGCTAGGGTCTTCGGATGTTCGAAAAATCGTGATTTCGAGCCAAAATCCCTGCTCAGAATTTGTAGCGGTTCAAATTGTTTATTTCACATTATACACAGCGCTAATCACCATTCTTTCGAAGACATTTAGACCTAACTTTCATAATGAGGTTACGTACATTATTCACCGCAAACATGCCTGTGTCTACATACGAGTGTACGCCAGTCTGGCAGGAATGTGTTCTAGACTAACGATTAGCCTCTGAAAACTCTGATACAGCTCCCTTTAAATTGTGTCATCGTGTCCCAATTACGTAAATCGGTGTTCATGCTGTTGATCACTGGATTGTCTGGTCCAGGCTCGATTATTCACACACCTCAGCCATATACTGAAATATTGCTGAATCCGGCATTAAACTACAAACAACTCGAACAAAACCATTTAAATTGAAAATGAGCCCCAGTGAGAAGGGAGATTCAGAACTGGAGCAAACGTAGATTTGCTTGTGTTTCCATTATAGTGTTATTATACAGTGCTTGGTTGAAGGGAAGATAATGTGGTTCAGGGACTGTGAAACAGACTAGAATATGTTAATATCACGATATTTTTCAACATCTGATTCAACGACAGCCTGTATTTTCCCATCCATTTGCAAAGAAAATTTCAATATCATGCACTTGCACATATGCCTGAAAGTCATCAATGTCACTGTTAGAAACACCTGCTGTTGACAAGATGCATGTTTTCCTCACTTGCCGCATGGCAGCTGGCCAGGGGGCGGGGTTGTTGATGTCGTTGGTGTCGTTGATGCTGTTGATGTTGCCACCCACTGCTCAAACAGGCTAGTTCCGTATGGATACAACAGATGGACTGACAACCATACACCGGGACACCGTAGTTCCTCCAAGAACCACCAGGGGCAGGACATTGCAGTGCTGCTGTTGTGTCTACACGAGGTGGGCAGGCAGGTCACAGGACACAGACACCCCGAGCGCACTATTTATCAATAATGGCCATTGACTCCGGACAGATGACGAGGTGTGACAGAACACACAATACATGCCCGTACCCCAGATCTAGGGGATATAGGGTTACTAGATGGGGAGCGTTGATGTCCACTGATACTCTCTGGGTGACCAGTGTTATCTTTCCCCAGCCATCGTGTATGTACCTTTCATCGACACCTTGGACTAACCTTAGTCTCTGAAAATATATAATACTGATAGAAGCATATTACTCAATTTATATTGGAAAGTGAGTGAGTTGGGTTTTACGCCGCGTTTAGCAATATTCAGCAATATCATACGGTGGACATCATAAATGTGCTTCACACTTTGTATTATGTGGGGATAGAACCCGGACTTTCGGCGTGACGAGCAAACGCTTTAATTTCAACCACGCGGCTATCCCACCGCCCTATGATGGAAAGGAACCTCCATGAGATGGGAGATTCAGACCTGAGGAAAATGTAGACTTGCTTCTTTTAGGGATATTGCATTTCATAAAGGGCTGAGAGGACGGGGAAATAGTATGGTATAGGACTATGAGACTATGAGACAGATTATTAACTCCCATGGGAAAGTGGGTTGGTGTGGGCGGTGAAGCGATTCTGACACCAGAGAATTCATCTCTTAATTGTATCAACGAAGTGATGAATAGCTGAACTTCAAGGACACATTTTTGTATCTTTGAGATAATCATAAACAACTCTTGTATTTGGTTGGATAGCGGATAGCTAGATCAACACTATTACAGCTTCATATACATACGCAGGGCCGTATATTTAGTGAGGCGGTTGTCATGTTTGATAAAGGGTTTAACATTTACGGTAGTCCTAGGTTTTGACTTAAGACGTTCAAGGGCCACCCCGTTATTCTCTCAAGAGAACCTGTATAGTGTTTATCGATCTTGTTATTGATTACATAAATTCCACAGTTACACCATGTCAGTGTGACACAACTCCTGGGTCACAAATGCAGTATCATCACAGAGTGAGTGAGTGAGTTTAGTTTTACGCCGCACTCAGCAATATTCCAGCTATATATGACGGCGGTCTGTAAATAGTCGAGTCTGGACAGATTTGATACGATTACATGTGTCAATCAAGTCACCGAACCTGTCCACCCGATCCCGTTTTACGACAAGCATGGGTTACTGAAGATCAATTCCCAACCCGGATCTTCACGGGTAAATATCATTCACAGAACAATCAGCAGCTCCAATCGCCGACCCAGATGAAATTCACTTTTGTGACCAGAGGGATGCAACGAAGGCATATAACTGGAGGCGTCGGCGACTTCATCAACATTGACAGGAACGAAGTAACAAGACGATCACTTCAAATCATCAGTATTGTCCCAAAAAATCCAACGATAGTTAGAGCCGGTTGGGTAGCCTAGTGGTTAAAGCGTTCCCTCGTCACGCAGAAGACCCGGGTTATATAGTTTATAGTGCCCCCGCCGTTATATTGCTGGAATATTGCTAAAAGCGGCTTAAAACCAAAACTCACTCACTCACTCACACGCACACACACATGCAGGTTATATTCCAAACAGTGCGAGATGTTGCAATAAACTGGGGACTTGTAGACGGATCCCAGCTTCTCCTATATAGCGTTATCTGTAGTAGGAGTAAAACCAGTCTACGCTTCCCAAGCAGTACACCAATCGGTTGGAATCAATTACCAATATTCACACTGCCGACAGAGGGCGTTTTCGCACAGTAAATCCGATTTTTCCGCCGCACTACTTATGTAAACACTAAAAGCCTATTGACAGCCAGAAGTGAATGAATTACTGGAGTGAAATGTTTGTAAAATGGCTTGTTCTTGTGAAGTGAGCAACTATGTATGTTGGTAGTGTTGCTGGATTACGACACCAGTAGTTGGCAGCGTTTTCCCTTAACCCTGAGAAGCTGCAGACCCTAAGGACCCAAAACTATAAAGAGTTGTGTGTCCTGATCAGAATGTGTAGGTCCTATATTTATATAAGTAATTCCCACCAAACAAGGCCATGAGGACCTGCAGAAAACAAAAGCTTTCGGACCTAAGGAGTGACGTTGGTTGTTGGTCAGGCTTTAAAACTTGGAACAAAATTAAATGATACGTAGAGTATATTTTGTGCGATATCACTCGCTTACTGATAACGGCTTGGTTGGGTACGATATTTTAACTAGGTCACGATGCTCGGTATTTGGGGTGGGGTGGTAGATACGCTGGCGATGATGGGGGGCGGGGAGGCGATGTAGAGGCTAGGTCACGATGTTCGATGTAAGTGGGGAAGGGTGTGTGTTTTGGGAGGAGCGATGTCGGCTGGCGGAGATGGTGAGGGCACGATGTAGAGGCTAGGTCACGACGCTCGGTATAGTTTGGTTGAACGATGAGAACACATATTCGTTTTGGAAGCCATAACATTCCTCCTGGAGTCCTCGTAAATTAAAACATAGATATATAGCTAACTCCTACGCGTTTGTTATTTTTGATGGAAAACTCGAGAACGAGGTCAGAGTTTTACTACAAGCCTTAAATCGTTTCACTGCGAGCGCCGTCTGGTGTTCACACATTGACAACATGCTGGGGGAAGACCGACGTTTCTATATTTAGATCGGTTACGTATCATGTCAACAGTTAAGCACCCTGGGTGGCTGATGAAAAGTCGACCGAAGGTCACTTAATCCAAGTCAAACCGAAAGGGAATTGTACGCGTTACTCCGGAGGCATGAAGGTTTATGGCCGATTTGAACAGCGACGTTACTTCTTCAACTACGAAAAAAGGTGTTCGCTCAGTCGGATGGTTCCACACGGTATCACATCCAGTTTCGCTCTATCAGGACTACATTAAAAACATAAAACCACATAGAGAGGACACTTCTTTGTTCTGAACAAACAATCATACCTTTTTATTGTTGAAAAGCGTCATTATCAAATTCTTCATCATCATCGTCGTTATCATCATCATGATCATCATCGTCGTTGTCATTACGCCTACAATAACAACATACAACAACGTGTTCAAGTTAGCAGTGAAATGTATGTCGATTCCTGATTCGTGCCGATTCTAATTCCTGGTTCGTTTCCCCATTCCCTTCGTAACTATTCGTGTCATTCCGGCAAGCCGGATGGCGTTCTTGTAGGTCACGGAAGGAGGCGAATAGTTACGAATGCACTACACTAGTGGGTTTCACCAAAACCTGAAACCTGAAACCTGCATCACTCGTGGCTTCCTCCCTTATCTATCGCATGATTAATATTGCAGATGCGACAGTAAATTTAACTGTCATTCCTCCAACAACGATATCGCAATGTAAATTGTAAATGTAATTGTTAAAAGTAGCCTTAAACTCAACTTAAAGTCCTACTTTCCCTGCAAGGGATAGACGTTTCGTCGATGAAAAGATTCCGGAATGGAACACTTTGCTGTGTTTGGTTACATCCACATTTCTCATAAACAGAGGTCACAAAGGCACGTTGTGATAATAATTTGTCTCTGACACGGAGCCTCGAGTATGTGTCAGTGACTTTAGTTTTACGCAGCATTAGGCAATATTCCGGGAATATATATAATGGTGGGGGACACCAGAAATGGTCTTCACACATAGCATCCATGTGGGGAATAGAACTCGGGTCTTCAGCGTGGCGAGCGAACGCTTTAACCACTTTTCTACCCCACCGCCCCTTCCTCGAGTATGAAAACACAACACAGGTTCAAGGGCCATATGAACATCAAGGAAATTAAGCTTATGTGTTCTGTTGATGCAGCCAGACTTTCCCTCGTATCCGCGGGATTGTAGACATGAGTTAAATATCAGATTTTAATATGTAAGACTGAAAAAATTTACACCCAAGATACCAATACCATTACAACAATGTCAAGGTTTTGGCGACCAGGTGACCGTAGCAGGAATGGAGTTGAGTGGACAGGTGCTCACACTCGTTGTTGCCATGGTTGCTATGACTAACGGTCCTGCTCCCCGTTTCACAAAGCTCTCGTAAGCCTAAGTTCTCGTAACTTTTCTCGTAGTGTCGTACCTCCTATGTTACAGTATAGGAGGTACGAATGCTACGAGGAAAGTTACGAGATCTTAGGCTTACGAGAGCTTTGCGAAACGGGCCCAGGCACATGCACATCGCGACCATCCGATCCCCATCTGACCTTAACACACACTTTGGGGTGGGTAATTGATTAATTACTGTTTGTTTGTTTGTTTACTGCCGCACTCAGAAAAATTCCAGCTGTTTGGATTTGGTCTGCAAATAACAGAGTCCGGACCAGATCATCGAGTTACACCATGTCAGTGTGACACAACTCCTGGGTCGACCCCCGAACACAAATGCAGTATCATCACAGAGTGAGTTTAGTTTTACGCCGCACTCAGCAATATTCCAGCTATATGACGGTGGTCGGTAAATAAAGGAGTCTGGACCAGACAATCCAGTGATCAACAGCATGAGCATCGATCTATGCAACTGGGATACGATGACATGTGTCAACCAAGTCAGGGAGCCTGACCCGATCCCGTTAGTCGCCTTTTACAATTATGGGTTGCTGCAGACAAGTTCTAACCCGGATCGGTGAGGCTGTAGGCAACATTTACTGATTTACTGCCCCAGAATCTGTAAGAGGACGGTGACGGATGCAATGTATATCAATCAGAAACCGAATGCATTCAGGGTTTTAGAGTGAGTGAGTTCTGTTTACGCCATTTTAGCAACATTCCAGCAATAAACAGCCAGGGCTTCATGCATTATACCCATGTTGGTTTAGAATAGGTTTGGAGGAGAGTAGAGTCACCTCATTTTCACTATCATGAGGCGCGGCAGGGTAGACCAGTAGTTAAAGTGTTCGCTTGTCACGCTGTAAACCCGAGTCGGGGTGTTTTCCGTGTTTGGTGGTCCTCGCCGTGGTATTGCTGGAAAATTTATAAAGGCGGCCCAAAACTACATTCACTCACTGTCTCTCGATTTCATGATCGTAAATAAGCGAATAGAAAACAATTCCTTTAGTGTTTATTTTATTTTCGACTTAGAATGGAATGGCTATGTTCTAACTGTATCTTGTCCTTCCATTGTTTGTCAAGCGCCATTTTTCCGCAACGATTTATTTGCGCAAACATGACAGAGTAGAATGAATAGAGCAAGTTTAAACAATAAGGTCGATGTGTCCGACATTCAACTGCTTCGTCAGTATTTTTGATCAATAACAAATCCTGAATCAAACAACGATTAGAGCAGTAGCATGATGCTTCATCAAGATGTTGGATGATTTTGTGTCAAATTCTCCTCAGGACTGATGGGGCAGCGAGGATGACTGGATGAGTGATTAAAACATGAACGCTCGGTCGTTTGGCGACAGAGTGGATAGCGACTAGCCGGTTAAAGGGGCGAGTGGGGTGTACGAATGCAGGCGAAACAATAACTTCAATGTGGTATTTAGTCAGTTTTAAAAGAGGGTGGTGTAGTCGAACCCCTGAACATCCCTCCAATCCCACCCCCCGCCACCCCAGGCCCACCCCCATCCCGGATCCGCAGATGGCGATATATTCGGATGAATTGGCAGACTTCTAGGGTCAATGAGCGATTGAACGCCTGGTCGGGTCAATGGGCGAGTGAACTAGTCGGATCAATGGGCGAGTGAACTAGTCGGGTCAATGGGCGAGTAAACTAGTCGGGTCAATGGGCGAGTAAACTATCGTGTCAATGGGCGAGTGAACTAATCGTGTCAATGGGCGAGTAAACTAGTCGGGGTCAATGGGCGAATAAACTAGTCGGGTCAATTTGCGAGTGAACTAGTCGTGTCAATGGGCGAGTGAACTAATCGTGTCAATGGGCGAGTAAACTAGTCGGGGTCAATGGGCGAATAAACTAGTCGGGTCAATTTGCGAGTGAACTAGTCGGATCCATGGGCGAGTGAACGACTATTCGCGTCAATGAGCGACTGAACGCCTAGCCATGTCAATGGGCGAGTGAACTAGTTGTGGGCGAGTGAACTAGTCGTGTTAATGGGCGAGTGAACTAGTCGGATCCATGGGCGAGTGAACTAGTCGGATCCATGGGCGAGTGGACGACTATTCGAGTAAATGAGCGACTGAACGCCAAGTCATGTCAATGGGCGAGTGAACTAGTCGGGTGAATGGGTGAATGAACTAGTCGGACCAATGGGTAAGTGAACGCCTAGTCACGTCAATGGGCGAGTGAGCTAGTCGGGTCAATGGGCGAGTGAACTAATCGTGTCAATGAGCGAGTAATTTAGTCGGATCCATGGGCGAGTGAACGACTATTCGCGTCAATGAGCGACTGAACGCCTAGCCATGTCATGAGCGAGTGAACTAGTCGTGGGCGAGTGAACTACTCGTGTCAATGGGAGAGTGAACTAGTCATGTCAATGGGCGAGTGAACGAGTCGGGTGAGTGGGTGAATGAACTAGTCGGACCCATGGGTAAGTGAACGGCTAGTCGAGTCAATGGGCGACTGAACTAGTCGGACCCATTGGTAAGTGAACGGATAGTCGGATTCTTGGGCAAGTGAACGACTAGTCGTGTCATTGGTGAGTCAACGACTAGTCGTGTCATCGGCGAGTCAACGACTAGTCGTGTCATTAGCGAGTCAACGACTAGTTGGGTCAATGGGAGAATTCACAAATAGCCGAGTCATCGGGCAAGTGAACCGCCTTCTTCATTCTGCACTTCCATCATCGTTCTGTTGTCTCTATGACGCGATTCCCAAACATAGATCAGGTTCTGGGAGCGTGTTACGCAATAGCTGGGTGATCAATAACGACACAGGCAGCATGCAGGGAGACCCGTAGTCGTTGTTGGGTCTGGCGGAGTTACAGGAGTTGGAGGCGGTAGTGTCACATGCAAATCTCTGCTCTGCACTAATAGTTGCCTTCATTGCATCACTACAAAAATAGTTGCCTTCATTGCACCACTACACAAATAGTTGCCTTAGTTGCACCACTACACAAATAGTTGCCTTCATTGCACCACTACACAAATAGTTGCCTTCATTGCACCACTACACAAATAGTTGACTTCATTGCACCACTACACAAATAGTTGCCTTAGTTGCACCACTACACAAATAGTTGCCTTCATTGCACCACTACACAAATAGTTGCCTTAGTTGCACCACTACACAAATAGTTGACTTCATTGCACCACTACACAAATAGTTGACTCCATTGCACCACTACACAAATAGTTGACTTCATTGCACCACTACACAAATAGTTGACTTCATTGCACCACTACACAAATAGTTGCCTTCATTGCACCACCACACAAATAGTTGCCTTAGTTGCACCACTACACAAATAGTTGACTTCATTGCACCACTACACAAATAGTTGCCTTAGTTGCACCACTACACAAATAGTTGACTTCATTGCACCACTACACAAATAGTTGACTCCATTGCACCACTAAACAAATAGTTGACTTCATTGCACCACTACACAAATAGTTGCACCATTGCACCACACAAATAGTTGCCTTCATTGCACCACTGCACAAATAGTTGACTCCATTGCACCACTAAACAAATAGTTGACTCCATTGCACCACTACACAAATAGTTGACTTCATTGCACCACTGCACAAATAGTTGACTCCATTGCACCACTAAACAAATAGTTGACTTCATTGCACCACTACACAAATAGTTGACTTCATTGCACCACTACACAAATAGTTGACTTCATTGCACCACTGCACAAATAGTTGACTCCATTGCACCACTACACAAATAGTTGACTTCATTGCACCACTACACAAATAGTTGACTTCATTGCACCACCACACAAATAGTTGCCTTCATTGCACCACTACACAAATAGTTGACTCATTGCACCACTACACAAATAGTTGACTTCATTGCACCACTACACAAATAGTTGACTTCATTGCACCACTGCACAAATAGTTGACTCCATTGCACCATTAAACAAATAGTTGCCTTCATTGCACCACTACACAAATAGTTGACTCCATTGCACCACTGCACAAATAGTTGACTTCATTGCACCACTGCACAAATAGTTGACTTCATTGCACCACTACAGAAATAGTTGACTCCATTGCACCACTGCACAAATAGTTGACTTCATTGCACCACTACACAAATAGTTGACTTCATTGCACCACTACACAAATAGTTGCCTTCATTGCACCACTACAGAAATAGTTGACTCCATTGCACCACTACACAAATAGTTGACTTCATTGCACCACTACACAAATAGTTGACTTCATTGCACCACTGCACAAATAGTTGACTCCATTGCACCACTAAACAAATAGTTGCCTTCATTGCACCACTACACAAATAGTTGACTCCATTGCACCACTACACAAATAGTTGACTCCATTGCACCACTGCACAAATAGTTGACTCCATTGCACCACTAAACAAATAGTTGCCTTCATTGCACCACTGCACAAATAGTTGACTCCATTGCACCACTACACAAATAGTTGACTTCATTGCACCACTACACAAATAGTTGCCTTCATTGCACCACTAAACAAATAGTTGCCTTCATTGCACCACTACACAAATAGTTGACTCCATTGCACCACTAAACAAATAGTTGACTTCATTGCACCACTACACAAATAGTTGACTCCATTGCACCACTACACAAATAGTTGACTTCATTGCACCACCACACAAATAGTTGCCTTCATTGCACCACTACACAAATAGTTGACTCCATTGCACCACTAAACAAATAGTTGACTTCATTGCACCACTACACAAATAGTTGCCTTCATTGCACCACTACAGAAATAGTTGACTCCATTGCACCACCACACAAATAGTTGACTTCATTGCACCACTACACAAATAGTTGACTTCATTGCACCACTACACAAATAGTTGACTTCATTGCACCACCACACAAATAGTTGACTCCATTGCACCACTAAACAAATAGTTGCCTTCATTGCACCACTGCACAAATAGTTGACTCCATTGCACTACTAAACAAATAGTTGACTTCATTGCACCACTACACAAATAGTTGACTTCATTGCACAACCACACAAATAGTTGACTTCATTGCACCACTACACAAATAGTTGACTTCATTGCACCACTGCACAAATAGTTGACTCCATTGCACCACTACACAAATAGTTGCCTTCATTGCACCACTACACAAATAGTTGACTTCATTGCACCACTACACAAATAGTTGACTTCATTGCACCACTACACAAATAGTTGACTCCATTGCACCACCACACAAATAGTTGACTTCATTGCACCACTACACAAATAGTTGACTCCATTGCACCACTACACAAATAGTTGACTCCATTGCACCACCACACAAATAGTTGACTCATTGCACCACTACACAAATAGTTGACTCATTGCACCACTACAGAAATAGTTCAACTTGACTTCATTGCAACACTACTTGATTAGTTGACTTCAATAAAACACTACACACAAACAGTTCGCACAATATATTTCCATAAAGGATGTTTAGATGAAGTACTCTTGCAGGTGTACTACTTCAAGTCGAATAGGCAATTTCACGGCAACTATATACACACATAGTTAACATTATTACACCTATACACAAATAGATAACTTCATTGCAACTATCTGCAGAAAAAGAATACATCATTGCTACTTTTTGACTAAAATAGTTAACATTAGATTTATCACACCTGTTCACTCAGTATGAAGGATATACTGATCATTATCTTCGATATTCGACTGATAATTGCAACAGAATTCAATTGAAGATATCTACTTCTGATAACATTTTGTCATAGCAATAGTAGCGAAGGTTGTTTCCGAACACGTGGGTGTATATAAAGAGATTTGATCATTCTAATAGCAGTTAGCGGATACCAGTAAGGGTACGTGTTCCGCGAGTCCTGAGCGCTGATCTACTGTTATTGCCTTCACGTCTCCTGAAAGTGTTCGGACATATCAAATCAATCGCCGGTCCCTTTACGGGCGCCGCTTTAATACACCGGTGTTATTGTTTCCGGGGAGGCATAAATTGTGAAGTGTATTGGACACCGAATACGGATCGATAGTGTTCCGTTTAAGGCGTAGATGAAAGTTTTGATCGTAGTGATAGGGTTTATTTCAAAATTTACAGTCCGTGTGTCAACCAAACGATAAATTCTCGCGACTTTTTATCGCGTGATTGACTATCTGCTTCCCGGATGCTTTTGAAACAGGATACGCTTTCAGGTCAGTTAGACTAATCGATATTCGGCGTGCATTCATTGATTTTTGTTCCCTTTTACTTCCGGAAATAACTTGTTTGTGACGTCTGGTACATTACAAACGCTTTGGTTGTTTCATGTCGTAACTTTTTTGTCTGTTTTCCATCACAAATTGTTGTTTGATGTCAGAAACAATTCAGTTGAAACTCGAGCATAAAGATTTCCAAGAACGCGTGTTTCTGGATGCAGTTTGCTTTGATTCCTTTTTTAAGGAAAACGTTATTTGATTTTACATATCGTCTCGAAAGCAATATGTCCACCACGATGAGTAGGTTTACTTAATACTTACTATAACCCGTGAAGATCCGGGTTAGAATGAATCTTCAGTAACCCATGCTTGTCGTAAGAGGCGACTTAACGCGATCGGGTGGTCAGGCTCGCTGGCTTAGGTTGACACATGTCATCGGTTCCCAATTGCGCAGACCGATGATCATGCTGTTGATCACCGGATGGTCTGGTCTTGACTCGATTATTTACAGACCGCCGCCATATAGCTGGACTATTGCTGAGTGCGGCGTAAAACTAAACTCACCCACTGACTCACTAATACTTAGTATACGCTAAAACTCCATGGCAACGGCGCTTCAGTAGTTTATTGTGTCAATAAAAATAGCTTCCACATTTCACCCTTATATGAAGCATGATCTGTTTATCCATAACGTTAAATGCTGGATAACTGGGATTGTACTGAAATTGAGTTTGTGAGTTTAGTTTTACGCCGCACTCAGCAATATTCCAGCTATATTGCGGCGATTCTGGACCAGATCATCCAGTGATCAGTATCATGAGCATCGATCTACGCAACTGGGATACGATGCCATGTGTCAACCAAGTCAGCGAGCCTGCCTCTTACACCAAGTATAGGTTGCTGGTTACACAACACCAAATGTTTTCCCACAGACTTCTATAGTAACCTTATATTTTTTTTAAATCAACAGCCATTCCAGGTACACATGGGTACAGTCAGGCCTTTAAACTACAATAAAACACAATTTCTGGCCAAATTGTCAGGCTCATTTTCCGAGCACAGGAAGCGGAACACATCAACCCCATGCAGTTCCGCACCAAATGTCACCTACTGGAAAATATCTGTACACACAATAAGCATAAGTGATGGTGATAAAAATGACAGCACTAAATACTTAAAATTGTGGTCAGTTTTAATTACTGGATGGATGTGCTTTTAAAAAGCATAAACATCTCACACTATTTCATCTAATCATAGCTGTCACATGTCTCTGTCTCTTCAGTTGTTCGCTCAGGGAGCATGTGAGTCTGATTCAGTGTAGTGGAACCTGCTGAGACCAATTCTAACCCGGATCTTCACTGGTACTTTTGTTGTGCGTGGCGTAGAAAAACAAAACATAACATGGCTGAAACATAACAATCCCGTATCAACCGTAAACGCGACATCAACAACCCGGAGGCATTGACGTTAAATAAACAGGCCAGCGTTCCTCCGTTTACCGTTATTGGAATAAATACGTTTTTCTTTTTAAATTATAAAAATGAGTTGACAGCGGAGACACACCACCGATTTACTTCGTTTATATAAGTCCATCTAAATTTCTGGAGCCGCTTTGGTAATAACTGTTTCCATGGAAACCGATAGGTCTAGAAAAAGTAATTACCGACAAAACTTCGGGTCATTTAGTGAAAAGCATTAAGCTGTGTTTTGATCCCCATCGCAGCAGTCCATCATTGTGTACAATAGAGATAAGGCCGGACTTGGAAAACGTAGCTCAGAATAGCTTTGCATGCAAGGAAAGTATCATGAATTGAAACATGAATTGAATCAGATCAAACGGTTTTCCATACTTAATCATCCGTCTGATTTAAGTTGTACTTGGGTCCCCGAATTTGTTCAATGTACACTGATTTTGTTACCATTTTAAAAATTTCGCTTGGCATGTTTTACGGTCATGTACTTTGGTAATAACGATCCATGATTTTAGATGAGCACAAATGTGGTGTATATCCTGAAGTGTAAAAGTTACGCAACCTTTTCTATTTACAATTCGTCTCAGTAAGTGTTTCAGCGGGTAATATGTTTTATAAAGAACAGAAAATTGTTTAAGGCTGAAACAATGCTCTGAACAAAAAATGCAGCTGGGCTGAAATTTCATAATAAAATATATCTAACTTGAGACGATTTTGTTGTGGTATGTAACTTTGAAAAAAACGGTCTATGAATAGAGAGTGAGAGAAATGAATGACTGCATTTAGTGATATATTCATGACATGAAATTGTGGGAAAACAACATGGCATCCGACCCCTGAAGATCCTTGTAAGAATTGGCGTTCAGCAAACCATGCTTGTCGTAAGAGACGACTAACGGTATCTGACGGTCAGGCTTGCGGACTTGACTGACACATGCCGTCGTATCACAATGGCCAAGATTGATGTTCATGCTGTTGATCACTGGATTGTCTGGTCCAGACTCGATTATTTACAGACCACCGTCATATATCTGGAATCATGATAAGTGCAGCGTTAAACAACAACAATATGACCTGCTCGTATAGCGGACCGCCGCCATATAGTTGGAATATTGCTGAGTGCGGCGTAAAACTAAACTCACTCACTCACTAACATGTAGCAGTGTATTGTATCGACCCAGTGAAATGAGTTCACGTTTAAGATACATGCAGTTCCTCTTAACGTGCCCCCATAAGCTTTCACGTGTGTGCATGTGTGTGCGTATGTAGCTTACAGAGACACCATGCGGCTGTTTATCATGAATGCACTACTCACACAATATTTAACATGCGCCGATCCATGCAGGATAAAAGTAAATCCTCAAGTATTGACATTGACAATGGCGTTCGAACAACATACCTTCAGCTCTTAGGACAGACGCTCTATCACCGAGAGACCTTCTCTGTACTTTGGAAGGGCATAGTGTAAAGTATGGAATGGAGTTTGGATTTGAATATTTGAATGGTATTTTGAAAGAGACAAATGCGCTATTTAGAAACCTGTAAAGGCAGTACCGTATATACAGAGCTGTCACTGCTTTATGGCACGTAAGCTAAGAGATGTACGTGCGTGTCAGTTTCTCTCCCTAGCCGGGGCCTCCTCCGCCACACGTTCAAGTGCACATGTCTCTAAGGGAATAAATGCTTAGTTTAAAATGCATATTTTTTTATGCTATGTAGATAACACGATCACATTGTGCCTATTAACGACAGGTGTCATGTGCTTTCCGCTTATCTAGACTCTTTATTATTTGGATAGAATTAAGTAATATAAATCCATGCATTTATTATTAAAAGTTTCGTAAATCTTGGAGCATTGTTAACGGCACATTTACATTGCGGCATGCAAAGGTGCTGAGGCACGGGATGCTTAAAGGTGAGTGAGTGAGTGAGTGAGTGAGTGAGTATGATTTTGCACCGTTTTTAGCAATATTCCAGCAACATCACGGCGGGGTACACCAGAAATGGGCTTCACACATTGTACCCATGTGGGAATTGAACCCGGGTCTTCGGCGAGACAAGCGAACGCTTTAACCACTAGCTAGGCTACCCCCACCGCCCCCTTAAAGGAGAATGCTAACGCAAAAAGAATTCATAGGGGTAAAGGCATTCTAACTGTCCGTGATTAAAACTGAACCAAAAGTTTGTAAAATCACCACATTGTCACCCTTTAATAAAAAGAAGAAAACAATGCAAATTAATCAAAGGGCAAACGGTCAAAATGTTGTGTTGTCGCTTTGCTACATCGTACTCTGACATTATTTGCGTGGTTAGAAAAGGCGTCAACGCAACAATGCGACAAAAAATGTCCCTCCTGGGATTCCATACATAACTTATTACCACATGTTTATACGATAGCGGTAAGCGCCCCCGCTGGCTGGACTAGCTTGTCTCCGCCACTTGTATAACTGGAGACTTTACGAGCTAACCTTGATTGCTTGGGGAGAGTTAGTCTGCCATACAGACCCTGAAACAAATATACCCAATGCAGCCCATGCAAGTCTAGAATGTGTGGCAAGTCTAGATTACCGCAGTTTCTGAAAATGAAGAAAGTCTCTGGGTTCCTTTTCATTATATTTTATAACATAATTTAGAAACCGTTTTTTCTGTTAAGTATGTTCATGTCAGAGATTAGAAGTTAGTCTAGGGGAAGTGTGATGTTGAATATAAGCCATACTTCCTTCAACAGCCATTGAAATGGGTTGAGTCGGGCTCGTGTATTCAACCCCACATACTATGTGATGTACCAGGTCGACCAGCCTGGTTCCCGTTGTTATGCTGCGCTAACGCTTCAGTATCGAAGCGTACGTTAGCGCAGCATACCCCGGGAACCAGGCTGCCAGTTCCACAAGATTCAGCCTGTGTTAATAAAAAATAAGTATCTAAAATCAAACGAACAAAATGCAACTACAGATGCTGGCAGCAAGGATACGGAAAACTAGACAGCCTTGTGTTGTAACACTATGACTGTGTCGTTGCTTCACAAAGCTGCTCTTCTTCCATTTCTATTTGATGCATGTATAACTTGGGGAAATTGGTCAAAGTATAGAAATATTTTTACGTTATATGGTACGGGATATTGTGAATATTACAGACAAACCGTGACAATCAGCATCAGACATAATCCAGGCCGTTGTTGTACAACACAACCTTAGCGCTACGACAGTTGTAATACCATGTTAAGATATGGGAGTTACGGTCACCTTAGCGCTACGACAGTTGTAATACCATGTTAAGATATGGGAGTTACGGTCACCTTAGCGCTACGACAGTTGTAATACCATGTTAAGATATGGGAGTTACGGTCACCTTAGCCCTAAGATCACTTTGTACAACGACACCCGGGTCAAGTATCTCATATTGTGCCCGATGCTCGTTATCAATGTGTCCCTTAGCAGGTTTAAGACAGTGGGACTTGGTCAGCTGGTTTGAACTATTTCCCCTATCCTTGTCCCAAGGCTGTACTGTGTGCATGCATGTACAGTAATTCTATCTTTTAAAGAGGCAAGTCTAGAAAAGCGGATAGTACAAGGACAACAGTCTCTTATTTATATTTTTTTAGGAAATTGTCATTTAAACTATTAATTATTACCTTAGAAACTTGTGCAAGTCTACATTCCCCCAATTGGTTTACTCTATTTCCCCATGTTAAACCATGCATAATGACCACAGAAACAAAAAGTATTATTAACGCTTATATACACCTGCCGAAATGCAAAATTACCATTAAAAGTTCCATTATAAATTCTAAAGTATTTATATCAACAATCGAAAATTAATTTACCTGGCGTATTTCAGAGTAAACGCATCCCATAATTATGTGGTAAATCACCTTCATTAAAATGCTTTTAGTCATGTCCGACTCAGTAACGAAACTCATTTTCTCTACCAAGGACGTAAATTGGAAGCTGAACACCTGAGTAACGCACACCTGGGGGGTAAAGGTAGCATATGTATGTAGGTCAATCGACGTAAATCCGGTAGTATGGTCCGACATTGGTCAGTCATATGCCTGGTTCATCTGAGTTACAACTTGGTCAGGGGCGGTGGGATAGCCTTGTGTTTAAAGTGTTCGCTCGTCACACCGAAGACCCGAGTTCGATTCCCCACATGAAGCTCATTTCTGGTGTCACCTGCCGTGATATTGATGGAATTTTGCTATAAGCGGCGTAAAATCATACTCACTCACTCACTCACTACAACTTGGTCAGCACGGACCCGGGCTCTGTATCACAAAGCGTCCGTCACTTAGACTGTCGTAGGGGCGGTGGGGTAGCCTAGCGGTTAAAGCGTTCGCTCCTCACGCCGATTACCAGAGTTCAATTCCCCCATTTGAAGCCCATTTCTGGAGTCCCCCGCCGTGATATTGCTGGAATGTTGCTAAAAGCGGACCCCCTTCATAAATAACCTCTTAGCGTGCGATAGGTAAGAGGCACTTGGAACTAGCTTACGATATCGTCAGTCCGCGTTTAATATGGCGACCTTATTGAGAATTGTCTTCGTGGAACGGTCGTAAATCATTACGCAATGACATCCTACAGGAGCTCGAACCGGCTGGGACGTCGTAGCGCTTAGAGGCTTTCGTGAAACGGCACCCTGGCCTGTTACGACAGGGCTAGGTCGAGTGAGTGAGTGATTGAGTTTGGTTTTACGCTGCTATTAGCAATATTCCAGCAATATCACGAAGGGGGACACCAGAAATGGGCTTCACACATTGTATCCATTGTGGGGTCTTCGGCGTGACGAGCGAACGCTTTAACCACTAGGCTACCCCGCCGCCCCAGGGCTCGGTCGAACCAGTGGTTGACACAATGAGCAACAACCCAAGCCTTCGGGCTACAGTGACAGTGGAGTGTCACATCAGCACCGAACCATTATAACCAGGAATGCATTCCAAACATCGATTTATTCGCACCTGGCAACGTCTATTTACAGAGGTTTGGTAATGTGACAGTCACACGGAATCACCATGGTGACCAGGTGGCGCTGTGACCAGCCGGAACCACAGAGGGCGCTGACAGAAGAATCACACCCCCGTGCATTTGGTATAACAACAAATAGATTTCAAACGTTGCCACATAACGATAAACTGGAATGGTGAATTGATGGAACGTGCTGAACGACTAAAATGCAATAGTATGCAATAATGCAATCCAATAGTGAATTCAAACGTCTTACCTCAAATCTTGTTTGAAGTAAACATCCGTTACGATATTCCACGCACAGCACTAGAAAGGACTTGTATGTTGAAACATCTTGACCATGTTTGTGACAATCAAAAGGCTTAAATAAATATATCTGTATTGGTTTTATTGTTGTTTTGTTGTTTTGTTTTTAGTTGTTGTGTTTTGTATGTTTTTTAATAAGAATCCTAAATCACTACGAGTGTAGGGGCGATGGAGTAGCCAATTGGTTAAAGGGTCCGCTCGTCACGCTGAAGATCCGGGTTCGATTCCCCACATGTGTGAAGCCCATTTCTTGTGTCCCCCGTCGTGGTATTGCTGGAGTATTGCTTAAAGCGGCGTAAAACCATACTCACTCACTCACTCACTCACCAGGAGTCTACTTTCTTTTGGACGTCAGTTTATGTTGCCGCCATTATATAACACTAGACAATGAAACGATATAAAGCAATCTGGTAGATGCTGGATGCGGATGCCTGATAGAATGAGAAGGACCTTTACTTAGTGAAGGTGGGTGAAAAGCGAAAGCACATTAAATGAAGAAATACTGGGATTCTATATCCAGTCGAGAAAGGGCATCTTGTTTTCTTGGTGTTGTCTCGCGTTAACTTGCGCCGAAAATAGCAAGATATTGCTGTTTCAAGCGAGCATGTATTCATGGTGGCTTATATAAGATCTAATCTCAATTGAAATTGAGCCAGTTTCTACACCCACATAGAAATTCTTCTCGTTTAACAATTTCAACTCATTCATTCATCCATTCGCTTCTTCCTTTCATCCTTCGTATGTCTCATATTTCTGTTTGTCCTTCTATTCGATGTAGATTTGTTTATCTATGTATTGCTTTTTATTATTGTGGGCTATTTGTTGAATTAGTTGTATTTGTGACTGTTGTTATTTTTTGTCTTTCCTTTTCTCTTTGTTGTTTTGTAGTAGTCTTTTTTTAAATTTACATGATTTGGATTTGTTTTCGTTTGTGTTTTGTTTTCCTGGTTTTTGTTGTTGTTTTTGGTGTGTGGTTTTGTTTTTTGATTCTGCGTCTTCTTAAGGTTTTTCTTTTGGGAGAAAGAGGGTGCGTCTGACTGAATATTGTTACACAACACAGCATACAAGGGTAAAGTAAAGTCGTCTACGGATACTTGACATATGATGTTTCAGTTTCAACACATCTTCATTGTTATTGTTTCAGTCCCAGTATATTAATCTAAAGGCAGTTATCCACATGGATGATTGTTTTCGCTCGCCAAGCCGTAGATCCGAGTTCGATCCCCAGCATATATTCCTCTATGTTCTGGGGCGGTGGGGTAGCCTAGTGGTTAAAGCGTTGGCTCGTCACGCCGAAGACGGGTTCGAATCCCCACATGGGTACAATGTGTGAAACCCATTTCTGATGTCCCCCGCCGTGATATTGCTGGAATATTGCTAACAGCGGCGTAAAACCAAACTCAGTCAGTCAGTCCTCTATGTTCTCTTTCCAACATGGGTGCCCGTTTTGCTCGGCCTTGTTGCTGAGTGAAAACACATGCAACATGAAATATTACAATATTCATTACGTTTTGATTACAAAATGACTTTGGTTACATTTGATGATAGTATAAGTTTAAAATGCTTGCCTCAAAATTTTAAAGAATTCTATGATTACATTGTCTTAGAAACTAACAGCGTCAGTAAGAGTTTTACACAATATCCGAAATATCGAGACATCCGTATCGAGTAAAAAGAGCTTGAATAATGATAAATTATGAAGGATTTTGCCGGGACCGAGATATTATATCGAGACAACCGAGATATGGAGTTATCCGAGTTCGACACAACGGTGCTCGACTGTATAAGTAACTGGCTAAAACTGACACGTACGCGCGGTCATTTCGTCACCTTCCCACTCAATATCAGGTTCCCTACGCCCACCTTTTAAAGATATATTTTGAAAGTTCGAAGTTTGAAAGATAATATCTCTCTCAGCTTAGATTCATTTTACTCGGTCTTTAAGCAAATAGTATGTACCCCTTTAACAGTGACCTGTCAAACCGGTTATGCAGCTATGTGTGTACCTTTGAATAAAATGCATTCGGTGGGTCATGAGCATGTCATGAATTGAATAGAACGTTGTTAATCAGATATTTACTACACTGAAACACTCTCTGGTAATAATATCTTATCATGCAATATGGTTTGGTGGATCCAACTGATGGAGTTGCAAATTGTCATGGACTGACTGACTGAGTTTGGATTTACGCCGCTTTTAGCAATATTCCAGCAACATCACGGCGGGGGACACCAGAAATGGGCTTCACACATTGTACCCATGTGGGGATTCGAACCGGGTCTTCGGTGTGACGAGCCAACGCTTTAACCACTAGGCTACCCCACAGGCCCGCAAATTGTCATGGAAACGCGTTGAGGTCACACTGTGGGGGACACATGG
Source organism: Haliotis rubra (assembly GCF_003918875.1). Classification (NCBI taxonomy): domain Eukaryota; kingdom Metazoa; phylum Mollusca; class Gastropoda; order Lepetellida; family Haliotidae; genus Haliotis; species Haliotis rubra. Next base: position 375,361 of record NW_025767338.1, on the reverse strand, counting down.
GGCTTGTCAACAGACCCAGGTGATTCGGTTTCAATGTGACCTATCGGCGTGGCCGCCCTGAACTCAAATATTTACTCGCAACGGATAACACCGTATCATTGTCTGTGAACTATGTCGGCATCCGAGTACTATCGCAGGCTGATGGACCTTTATTCGATACGTAATTGATCTTAACTGTCCGTGCAAGCACTGGTCAACTTGGGCCTAACTGATCGATATTTCAACCACCTAGTTTGGTGTGTGTAAGGGTCAACATGGGAGTGAGTGAGTGAGTGAGTGAGTGGTGAGTGAGTGAGTGAGTGAGTGAGTGAGTGAGTGAGTGAGTGAGTGAGTGAGTGAGTGAGTGAGTGAGTGAGTGAGTGAGTGAGTGAGTGAGTGAGTGAGTGAGTGAGTGAGTGAGTGAGTGAGTGAGTGAGTGAGTGAGTGAGTGAGTGAGAGTGAGGAGTGAGTGAGTGAGTGAGTGAGTGAGTGAGCCGGAGGAGAGTGAGTGAGGAGGAGGTGGTGAGAGTGAGTGGAACGGGCTTCAGTGAGTGACATTGAGTACCCATGTAGGCAATCAGAAACGGGCTTCACACATTGTACCCATGTAGGCAATCGAACCCGGATCTTTGGATCTTACATCAAGGTACACTAGACTGACGGTGGTTAAAGCGTTCGCTCGTCACACCAAAAGTCCAGGTTCGAGTCCTCACATGGATGTACAATATGGGTGTTTAATGTAGCAATATTGTTCAAATGTTGTTTAAACGGCGTAAAACCATACTCACTCACCCATCATTACAACAAATAGCCAAAGGTTTAGTAAATATATAGAGCATTGAAAGTGTTGGCACGTTACGTATAATACTCGGGTTTGCCGTGAAAATAACACAAGATCAAACTAAAACCAGTTCACACTTACACCAGGTAGCATGACGCCCTATTCCACGTGGCAGTGTGGTAGCCTGGAGGTTAAAGCCCCGTGTTCGATTCCCTACATGGGTTTGATGTGTACAGCCCCTTTCTCGTGTCCCCAGCCGTCATATTGATGGAATATTGCTAAAACGCCATAAACCAATATTCTCCCCACAGGAATCCCCTAAGGGTAAGTAGTTGATATTGCTTTGTACTGTGTACTACAGCGTTCTCCAGGGAATGGCTTCCAATCTTTAACGGGAAGATAAAGAGAAGACGGATTCTAAAACAAGCGGAAAATCAATACAAGGGAATACTTTTATAAGATCCAATTATGGGTGATCTATTTCTATTCGTGGCAACCTTTGAAGACAGTAGAAAGTTAAGTCAGTGTGATTAAACGATTTGACACCTTCAGTTTATAGTATTGGGATGACTTATTTCGATATAGTACTGAAATCTGGATTAAAACAAATTGTTGACGCATAAAATCTATAGTGAAATATATAGGTCGCCAAATATCGACCAGTTTTCCCATTGACATTGTTTTATATATATGTACGGCCAAGGTGAAATAGGTCGATATTTAAACATCTTGCTTCAGTTATTAATATTATATGTATATAAGCTACTGATTTAGTTTGTAAGTAATGTTAAAAACTCCGGTGAGCATTCAAGTTTCAATGTTAGTTATGACACCGTAATTGTATCTAAATATATTAAAATGATTATTGGGTATTGGTTTGTTAAGCTAATTGTTTGTGCTCCTTCACAATGCCTCCCAAAACAAACAAACAAACAAAAGTGCTGTACTCGTGGCGTTCTTAAATACCTTAGTCTTTTTCAAACTTCCTATTTAGTCGCACTGTGTAAACTTGACCATTATTCATAAATACGAAGGAACTGCTTTTTCTAAAACAATGAAATCAGTTAAAGGAAAAGAGTACATTCAAACAGTTCAATGTCTTGTACTTTGCAGCAGTAACGATCTTTTCTATAGGATTTTCTTATCACCTGGGGCGATGTCAATAAAATATTTTTTTAAATTATTTGATAAGTGACTGTGTGAGTTAATATTTACCTCACATCGGCAATATTTCAGCCATATCGTGCATGACGACAGAAAATCATACATTATGTATAAATATAGGAATACTAATATAAAATGGTGTCATCGAAGGACAGTGTAGCAATTAGATTTATTATTTAGTGTGTATTTAAGGAATTGTCCACTCGAAGGAAGATCAATTCCCTAATTGCAGGCATGCTTAGTTCCATCAAAAGCAAAATGAGTGGTCAGTCCAGTCTTTGTTGACATGCCGCTGGTGTAATTGTATACCAATCATCAAGATGGCGATCAATGGATTGCTAAAGGCAACAGTTGCAGTAACCAGTGATAACAGTCCAGCTCGTCTTCACTGTTGTCGTGATAACTGTACAGAGGTACGTCATGCTCTGATTTGCCAAATCGAACCTTCCCAACTGAACCTGCTTGCTGCTGCGAGCGGGAACAATGGGAGACAGTATCGATCGATTACCCATCGATTGGGTCTACCTGATGGACATATGTGTGTCCTAGTTGGGTTCGTGTTTAGTGTTTCTACGTTGTAGGGGGGATGGCTGGATTACACAACCAGGACTTTGTTGTGTATTGACTGCGTCAGGCAGGGGAGGGCGCAGGTCGGAGAGGATAGTGTTAAGCACGTCTTAGACGGAAACGGTGTAACCAGTAACCATTCGCATAGCGCTGTTAAACCTAGAAATCAGGGCAAACCTGGGATTCGAACGATCATTGGTTCCGGGCACGTCAATGGGAGGCAATGAGAGTGATCCCTGGCAAACGTGGACCCGTCTCGAACAGAATTTACTGTGGAAAATCAGGCGTGTCACCTGACTGAGGGCAGATCTACTGATGACAGCATTCTGAACTTACGGATAGTTGTACTGAACGGGCCTATTAAGCACATGGGGCAAGGCATACATGTGCTCAACAGAAGAGTGCTTTTCATATCTAGCAGTTTTCATAACTACAACTCTGTATCCCATCCCTACGTCTATATCTGTTGAGTCAACGGAGGATGCAGTACGGATGTACCCTAAGAGGGTTAAGGACCGTTCACAATTTATGGCGGTGTGTGTGTGTGTGTGTGTGTGTGTGTGTTTTGAGGGAGGGGGGAGAAAGAAAAAAGGTTTTAAGGGGGTCAATATTTTTGTGCACATGTACTGGGGGTGGGGTGGACAGCAATTTTGTGATTTGTACATGACTTGCAGGGGGTCACTTATTTTGTACATAAATATTAGGGGTGTGTGTGTGTGTGTGTGTGTGTGTGTGTGTGTGTGTGTGTGTGTGTGTGTGTGTGTGTACATGCTGCCATACACATTGTACATGCTTCTCCATAAAAATCATCAAATCTCCCATCAACAGACCCCCTGAACACAAAACGTTCACAAGCGGCCGGATACGGGCGCAGCAGATCCATAACGCCCGTCCGGGATCGTCCCATTGGAACCCAGCCACTTGGCAACGGAAGACAAACAGCCAATGAAATCGACCCTCACACAGCTATATACGGGTAATAGATTTCCATTAGACTATTCTCGAAGAGACTACATATTATTTGCACGTCCGGCGGCCTCGTATCATCCCAAGTTGGACATATATTCCATATTCCAGAACGACAACACAACGACATGTCGGCACGACACCCTGACATGTACGATAGTGATTCAGTGACCGCTTAGGGTCACTCTAACGGACGCCAATGTCATGGGACGCCGACATCGCTGGAATACAAATATCTCTCATATGTTAATTGTGTGCAATTATCGCGGATGTGATACAATTACTCGGGTCTATTGACGGGGTCAGGGCCCACTATGTCCGCTGAAAATATTGTATACAGAGTTACTCGTTTAGCTGTTGCTTTTGTTATACAATTGACCATTACTGCATGTCGCAGCATTGACCACCTCAGTGGTCGATCGTGTAGTTCTATTAACTTCCACAGTGAAGCTACAACCACTGCCATGAATAGACAGCATTCAGTGCTGGGTATGAGGTGAATATTGTCAAATGACTGACTGGAATGATGACGTATAAACAATACATGTAATTGCACCGGTTATCACCGAGCTTCAGGCCGGTGGGACAGGGGTTAAAGCGTTCGCTCGTCACGTCGAACAACTGGGTTTCGATTCCATACATGGGTACAATGTGTGAAGTCCATTTCTGGTGTTCCCCGACCTGATGATGCTGGAACATTGGTAAAAGCGGAGCAAAACTAATCTCACACACTCACTCGCAGTTCTGCAGTTGGGTGGGTAGCCTAGTGGTTAAGGCGTTCGCTCGTCACACCGAAGACCGGGGTTCGATTCCCCACACGGGCACAATGTCAAACATTGCGCCCATATCTCGTGTTCCCCGCCGTGATACTGCTGGAATATTGCTAAAAGCGGCGTAGAACTAAACTCACTAAATCGAAACGGGGAATATGTATAAATAATGACACCATTAGCTAAAGAAGTAAAGTGAAAAGTTTGAGGCTGTCGACATAATTATATTTCACCAAATCTAAGACAATGATTAAATGCTGGAAATGTGCGGTGGTTTATAATGATTTCTGAAGCCTTTCAGAAATGGTAGTGAGAGACTGTCGCTCTGTTGGCAAGAAATCAATTTTCAGGTTTGTTATTTTTATCAAGTGTGTTATCAGCCTATACTCAGGTGTGGGCGAGTAAGTTCGCCCATTCTGTTTGTAAGATTCACATTCAAGGAACTTTATCAGAGTTCAGCTTCTTGCACTGAAAAACGGAACAAATGCTTTTCATTGATTTGTTAGAGCAATCTTATTCGATCGATGGATCATAAACGTCACACACATAAAATGCATACTTTTGCTCTTTGCACGACCAGACCGGTTTCCTTCTATGAGCCATTGTCCCCGGGAGAAATATATTCAATAATTCTTAGTCGTGTCAGGTCGATAACTGACGAATAAAACGCTATTTGTTTAAATGCAGGGCTGTACGAACGTTAACTCACAGCTTATAATTATCTCTGTAAATTACAGTGATCGCGTCAATAGTCACGCGCAGAGGGCATTGAACTTAATACTAATCACGGTTTTTTCTGACTCGCTGTCCGTTATATAGAGGTCCGCGTTGTATCGCTGGAATACTGACAAATGAAGAATGTACCTGTAAACTGTTTGACTAACTTCCGAGCCAATTTCATTCATATACACAAAACCCCTCCTATCCCCAACCCCATGTACGATAAACAAATCCTTATAATTTAGAAATCGCATCTATCTCCTGCCGTGATATCGTTGGAATATTGCTAAAAGCTGCGTAAAACTACACACTCACTATCTGTCTATGCTATCTATGTATCTATCTATCAAGTAAATGTTATTCCATTCGGTATTTTCCGTAATCATATAACCTTCTTAATATCTCGACTATTCAGTAATACTAACCATTGTTGCAATATATTCTCACTGCAAAACCTTCGTGAAACAGAACGACCTATGTGGACATATACACACAGACTAGTGAGCGAAAGCATGAGACCCAGTCCTCTCCATCGTTGTACTATAGGACGCTCCTCTCCATCGTTGTACTATAGGACGCTCCTCTCCATCGTTGTACTATAGGACACTCCTCTCCATCGTTGTACTATAGGACACTCCTCTCCATCGTTGTACTATAGGACGCTCCTCTCCATCGTTGTACTATAGGACGCTCCTCTCCATCGTTGTACTATAGGACGCTCCTCTCCATCGTTGTACTATAGGACGCTCCTCTCCATCGTTGTACTATAGGACGCTCCTCTCCATCGTTGTACTATAGGACACTCCTCTCCATCGTTGTACTATAGGACGCTCCTCTCCATCGTTGTACTATAGGACGCTCCTCTCCATCGTTGTACTATCGTTGTACTATAGGACCTCCTCTCCATCGTTGTACTATAGACGCTCCTCTCCATCGTTGTACTATAGGACGCTCCTCTCCATCGTTGTACTATAGGACACTCCTCTCCATCGTTGTACTATAGGACACTCCTCTCCATCGTTGTACTATAGGACACTCCTCTCCATCGTTGTACTATAGGACACTCCTCTCCATCGTTGTACTATAGGACGCTCCTCTCCATCGTTGTACTATAGGACGCTCCTCTCCATCGTTGTACTATAGGACGCTCCTCTCCATCGTTGTACTATAGGACCTCCTCTCCTCTCCATCGTTGTACTATAGGACGCTCCTCTCCATCGTTGTACTATAGGACGCTCCTCTCCATCGTTGTACTATAGGACACTCCCTCTCCATCGTTGTACTATAGGACCTCCTCTCCATCGTTGTACTATAGGACACTCCTCTCCATCGTTGTACTATAGGACGCTCCTCTCCATCGTTGTACTATAGGACGCTCCTCTCCATCGTTGTACTATAGGACGCTCCTCTCCATCGTTGTACTATAGGACACTCCTCTCCATCGTTGTACTATAGGACGCTCCTCTCCATCGTTGTACTATAGGACGCTCCTCTCCATCGTTGTACTATAGGACGCTCCTCTCCATCGTTGTACTATAGGACGCTCCTCTCCATCGTTGTACTATAGGACGCTCCTCTCCATCGTTGTACTATAGGACGCTCCTCTCCATCGTTGTACTATAGGACGCTCCTCTCCATCGTTGTACTATAGGACGCTCCTCTCCATCGTTGTACTATAGGACACTCCTCTCCATCGTTGTACTATAGGACGCTCCTCTCCATCGTTGTACTATAGGACGCTCCTCTCCATCGTTGTACTATAGGACGCTCCTCTCCATCGTTGTACTATAGGACCTCCTCTCCATCGTTGTACTATAGGACACTCCTCTCCATCGTTGTACTATAGGACGCTCCTCTCCATCGTTGTACTATAGGACGCTCCTCTCCATCGTTGTACTATAGGACACTCCTCTCCATCGTTGTACTATAGGACGCTCCTCTCCATCGTTGTACTATAGGACGCTCCCTCTCCATCGTTGTACTATAGGACGCTCCTCTCCATCGTTGTACTATAGGACGCTCCTCTCCATCGTTGTACTACTATAGGACGCTCCTCTCCATCGTTGTACTATAGGACGCTCCTCTCCATCGTTGTACTATAGGACGCTCCTCTCCATCGTTGTACTATAGGACGCTCCTCTCCATCGTTGTACTATAGGGCTCCTCTCCATCGTTGTACTATAGGACCTCCTCTCCATCGTTGTACTATAGGACGCTCCTCTCCATCGTTGTACTATAGGACGCTCCTCTCCATCGTTGTACTATAGGACGCCTCCTCTCCATCGTTGTACTATAGGACGCTCCTCTCCATCGTTGTATCGTTGTACTATAGGACACTCCTCTCCATCGTTGTACTATAGGACTCTCCTCTCCATCGTTGTACTATAGGACGCTCCTCTCCATCGTTGTACTATAGGACACTCCTCTCCATCGTTGTACTATAGGACGCTCCTCTCCATCGTTGTACTATAGGACGCTCCTCTCCATCGTTGTACTATAGGACGCTCCTCTCCATCGTTGTACTATAGGACGCTCCTCTCCATCGTTGTACTATAGGACGCTCCTTCCATCGTTGTACTATAGGACACTCCTCTCCATCGTTGTACTATAGGACGCTCCTCTCCATCGTTGTACTATAGGACCTCCTCTCCATCGTTGTACTATAGGACGCTCCTCTCCATACTATAGGACGCTCCTCTCCATCGTTGTACTATAGGACACTCCTCTCCATCGTTGTACTATAGGACACTCCTCTCCTCTCCTCTCCATCGTTGTACTATAGGACCTCCTCTCCATCGTTGTACTATAGGACACTCCTCTCCATCGTTGTACTATAGGACACTCCTCTCCATCGTTGTACTATAGGACACTCCTCTCCATCGTTGTACTATAGGACACTCCTCTCCATCGTTGTACTATAGGACACTCCTCTCCATCGTTGTACTATAGGACTCCTCTCCATCGTTGTACTATAGGACGCTCCTCTCCATCGTTGTACTATAGGACACATCCCCAGCAGTAATAACAGCGTCTGACGGAGCAAGAAATTTGCATGATACATGAAAGATATTCTAGCAACCCCAAAACATAGAAATTCGAAGAAACATATCTATGCACAATACATAAAACAGGAGCGAATAATCCCGTCTGTTGCAAAGTATATGTACATTAGATATTAAAGAAAGAGTGGGAATATTAAACTGTTTGAAGTCTTAATGCATCACAAGTACAAGCATGCAGACAAAGCAAACTATAACAGTTAAATTGAAGAAAGTAGAAAATTTAAGAAAACTGATGGCAGTTCTAATGCGTCACAAGTTAAAGAAAACAAAGTACATTATCTGAATCACCTTATGTATAATTCACTCAGTGACCTATTTTCCCATTTGTGTGGTGGTAGGTCATGGTGACACAGATAACATTTAGACATTTTTTGACATAACTGACAGTTTATTATTATTTTTGGACACGGATGACATATCTTTGCGTATGAGCGAGAAGCTCGCGCTTGCTTGAGACATTAATAGCGTCATTCTCGGGGTCCCTTTACGCAACGTGGGCGGTGGGGCGAGAAAATACACACTGGTACGCGTCTAAAATTGTAGAATATCTAAAAACGTGGTGAAAATTGGAGTACTGAAGCCTTAATCCTGGTCATATTCCGAGGTATATGCACCTCTGATGTTTTAGAAAGAGTTGATGAAAATTGTCTAAGGTTTTAAGAACTACACTGACATAAAAAGGACAAGCAAACAAATGAAAAAATGTACAGGGGTTACTTTGAGTTGCGAAAACGCAAGTTACTAAAAACAAACAGAGCAGATTATGTCGTGGCAAAATGCTGATGAATAATAGAACACATGAAACATCATGTGTTTGACAAGAGTGCAGGCTGGCGAACCTGTCCTGGGGTGAATTATCGTTAATACTAAGGAGTACATTTTCTTGTACATATTTTATTCGAAACAATTTCTTCTTCATAGTAAATTAAAAAAAAATATATTGTAGTTTGATTGGGATCACACACACCATAACCAATTTAACAAAACGTTAACACCCCTCCAAAAAACAGCAACAAAACAAAACAAAAACAACAACATAAAAAAAGAAAGAAAAAATACCCCCCCAAAAAGCCGCCTCCAAATCCTGCCTGAATCCGTCCCTGTATTAAGTGCTCCCAAATATGACGATATGTTTAGTTGTTTTTCAAATGACATTTATGTTGAATGCAAAACACTAAATCACCAATCAGACTTCGTCGATCCTGCTGGCAGTAACCTCGGCGTCGCTTTTATTTTCCCTTCAGGATATTTCCGAACGATTTTTTCCACGCTAAAACCTTGAAGGGGATATAAACAATAACACTGCGATATGTGTCAGTTCACCGGCTCATTTGAGAGGCACATGTGTCGTTCAGTGGCCAGAACTTTTCCTATATATGGAACAACTTGAGGATTTTGTGTTACGTTTTTTTGTCGGAAATAGTCAATCCTTTTACGACAACGTTCCTCCTGCATCGTGCTGGTTGTCAGAATTTAATTCTACTTGTCCCATCCGTTTGCTTGCTGAGTGACAACAACAGATCAATACCGTCAGGTTGGGTCACATGAAGTCACGTGATCTATGGCGGCGCGGTGAGAGCAGTCGACGCGAGTCTCTGTTGAGAAGCGGGCTGCATTCTTATTTCAACTTGACGGCAATCCGTTCTCTTGGAACTGGGTAGTGGTTGCAGTAAGTACTTGCCGAGCGTGTGACTGTGTTGTGTGTAGAATTTTCAAGAATATGAGCATTTCCTCGCGAAACACCTGTTTGTGGTGATGCAAGCTTGTAAGTGGCGAGATCAGCTTGTGAATGAAATGGGTGATTGTCTGCTATAGTGTTACATATACGTGCATTCAGATAACGCAGAATGCCAATGGTGAAACAGTTCGCTCTGATCCGGAGGCAATGGAGAATAAAGAGTCGTCATAGTTGAAGATTTGTGGAATATGTTTATCATGACACCTCCTTCAGGACCAAAAACATGACACACATTTCCTTAACGGACACATGACATATGTAGTCCGTCTCATTACTGTGATGTGATTTGTCATTTCAGAGCGGTATAGTTATATAACCTATATCTATCTTTAATATTCAGTTGGAGCTATTCTTGAAACAATTACCGCAACGTGTTCAGAGAATGAATGAAGCGTAGCCGACAGCCGCGATGCGGTCCTATACAGTCAAAGCATGAACATTCGATGCTGGTTGCCAGGATTGTTTTTATAACGCCGCACTCGGCAATATCACTGTATGTAAGGCCGGCACGCTGCTCTCGGCTAAATGAGGCGGTGATCCCGGACGGTAAGTTTGTTAACTTGCTGACAGATACCGATCAATCGAGTTACGGAAAGGTTACTGAATATTATGAGTTATTATTATTTTACCGTGGAACTGAATAATCCATATTATCCCACTGCACTGTATTGGTTGTCAACAAAGTTCTACAGACTTGCTAAGCTATGTATGATTTTCTCGTTCGCAGATGTAACATGTGACTAGGCTTCTACTTCTCTTTTTTATTTTTAAAAAAAATTATGTGTACATAATCTTATTTTCATGCAGCATATATAAGGGACCCTTCTTAATTTATGGCTGGGATGATGATTTTAAGGGGTGGTCACCCATTTTGTTCTGGAAAGGGGTCATCAATTTTGTACTTATATGTACTGGGGGGTTGGCTGGTCATTGATTTGCAGGTGGGGTCACTTACTTTGTACATAAATTTTAGGGGAATCATTCACATTTAACATGCTTCACCATAAAAATCATCCCCATATAATACCCATTTAATAATGATAATTATACACTGTACAATTTGCAGGAATATCTTTATTAATAATATTGAGACATGCACCAATACCACAATGCCCAAGACGAAGTATGGTTAAAAGAACCTCTTCTCTATTAGAGGGAGGTTTTAAGGAAACCCTGTAGATGACACTGCTTTCATGTGATAGAGTGAGTGAGTTTAGTTTTACGCAGCACTCAGCAATATTCCAGCTATATGGCGGTGGTCTGTAAATAGTCGAGTCTGGACCAGACAATCCAGTGATCAACAGCATGATCATCGATCTGCGCAATTGGGAACCGATGACATGTGTCAACCAAGCCAGCGAGCCTGACCACCCGATCCCGTTAGTCGCCTCTTACGACAAGCATGGGTTACTGAAGGTTCATTCTAACCGGACCTTCACAGGTCTTGTGATAGAGAGATGGACTTTCAATTCACTGTCCTGACTGACGGAAGGGCTTGACAGTGCATGTTTGGTTGTTGCCAGACCAGTGCGTTAATGGTTCTGGGTTTTATAAATCATGCATGAAGTGGCTTTCATGTGCCATGTGTCAACCAAGTCAGCGATCCTGACCACCCAATCCTGTTAGTCGCCTCTTACGACAAGCATGGGTTACTGAAGGTTCATTCTAACCCGGACCTGCACAGGTCTTGTGATAGAGAGATGGACTTTCAATTCACTGTCCTGACTGACGGAAGGGCTTGACAGTGCATGTTCGGTTGTTGCCAGACCAGTGCGTTAATGGTTCTGGGTTTCATAAATCATGCATGAAGTGGCTTTCAAGTGCGAGGTCACACCTTTAGTTCATGCATGATGTAATTCTGGAACAAAAAACAAAAGAACTCTGGACAGCAAAGCCCACAACCCGGGTGCTAGTCATGTATTTTCCTCGTTGATTAGTTTGAAATTATAAATTGCCAGCTTGATCAAATTGTAAGTCATGGTTCAAAGTCTAGATTACAATATAATAACTGCCTTGTCATATGCAGAGCTCCAGATAAGATTTAGCTAATGTGGGTACTGTACCCACTGTATTTTTGGAGTGGGTATTATGAATGTTGAGTGGGTATTTCATTTTCCGTTACCCACTGCTTTCAAATATGTGCGTATTTCAGTCATTTTACACACCTAAGTATTGTGTCATTGAGTAAGTTTACTAAGCAGGTATGTTCTGCCTTATGTCATACCTAATCAAAACCAACTTAAATATAAGGGAAATGATTTCATAAAAAATCAGTCATCCTATACTGACAGTACAACACTTGTCCTATACTAACAGTACGACTTGATAGCAATCGATGTCTTTTTCATTATGCAAGCGATTTTTATAAGTATATTCCGTACGAATTTGTTTTAAGCTCTTTGCGTATCTAACAGTTTAAATGCGTAATTGGTACGCAACAATTATTTTTCAATGCGTAATTGGAAATGTTCTATGCATATATTACCCGGATACGCAGCTTATCTGGGCCTCTGATATGAATTTATAAATGTAACATTCTCATCTCCAATATTGGCACTGTAGACTGAGACAGGCTACACATTGGATGAGTGATAATGATAATGGCCATATGTGCATGCTCAAAGCGCTATCACATTATTACCCCGGATAATCCAAACTGCCTGTTAGGTGCTAAAAGGTTATAGTCACATGATTTATCCCGCTAGGTATAATTCTGCTAGGTGAAAGGAGGCAATTTTGAACAAAGTCAGTTAGGGTTGGCCACTGAGTATTGTTGGGTGATGGTGATTGACGACTTGAGCCCTGTGAGTTCTAGGATTTTTGTCCTGCAACAAACTGAAGTACATGCTAATGGTGTGCAGGGTTTTACCTCAACTCACGTCACAAACATTGGGGTCCTGGGGACCCCCAAATATTATTTTAAATGGTCCTTGCAGGCAGTTTGAGGGTCCTCTGAAGTAAAGGTGTAGAGAACTGTACGTTTTGATAATTTTTCAGAGCCTGGAATGAATCAGTTAAATGACGCACATGACTGCTATAAAAGAAACAACCAAACACTTAGCAAAGTCAGAGATGTGTTGTGGGTACAATCAATAATATTGTGTGTCTCTGAGGACGCAGTGAATTGTTTATTTACATTCATTCTCTACATTTGTGAGTACTTGATGCACATTTGCTTGTTGTAGAAAACTGTATGTATGCCTCCTGAGACAAGTGTGACATTTCAATACAGATTCTTGTACTTGTCAAGCAACTTCTTTTATTTCATGAGTGCGACATTTCGATACAGATTCTTGTACTTGTCAAACAAATTCTTTTATTTCATGAGTGTGACGTTTCCATACAGATTCTTGTACTTGTCAAGCAACTTCTTCTATTTCATGAGTGCAATGTTTCGATACAGATTCGTGTACTTGTCAAGCAACTTCTGTTATTTCATGAGTGCGACGTTTCGATACAGATTCTTGTACTTGTCAAGCAGGAATGATGCACAACGGTGCAAGAATCTGCATCAAAACGTCACACTCACGAAACAGTAGAAGTTGTCATCCATAAAGTTTGTTCAATATTGTACGTCCCAACTTCTAAAATGCCACTCAAAGAAGTTGAACACAAGTTTAGTCAAATCTATTGAACATCTTGCCGTGGGATGACACCTGCTGTTTGTTTTGACAAAGGCAATATCCCCACGTACAAACTTCAGGGGTCCTCTCAGGAAGTTGTAGTGTCACTCAGAGTAGCGAGACCCGTGAAGGTCCGGGTTAGAATGAACCTTCAGTAACCCATGCTTGTCGTAAGAGGCGACTAACAGGTTTGGGTGGTCAGGATCGCTGACTTGGTTGACACATGTCATCGGTTCCAGATTGAGCAGATCGATGCTCATGCTGTTGATCACTGGATTATCTGGTCCAGGCTCGATTCTTTACAGACCACCGCCATATAGCTGGAATATTGCTGAGTTACAGACCGACATAATGGAAATTGCTGAGTGCTTATAATTACACTCACTCACTCACTCAGAGTAGCGAACCAGGGTAGTGTACTGTGATTTAATGTGAAGCAATTTAGTTTTAAACAGGAAGCAGGGCTCCAGATAATTTTTCAACATCAGGAGTATGTACTCCTTATTTTTTCAATATAGGAGTACTGGAAAAACTTAAGAGTACATTTAGAGTACTGAATGGAAATTAGTAATCAGTATTCTTGTGTTTCGTTTGGTGTATGCACCACAACATTGCTACTCTTGTGTAAACAGGTCAATAAACAATAAAACAATACCTTTTCATATAAATACGTCTGTAAATTATTCGTACACCATTGCTGTGGTGCGTATCTGCTACGTTTTCAAAATTATTTCCTATCGTATCATGCATATTTTTTATCCGTACATACGTTGATACGGCCCTTATCTGGAGCCCTGAGGAAAGTCTATATTGCTTGCCAAGAACTTGGTATAAAAGATATTGTAGTGCGTCCCTTGGGATGCAATATATATTTTGTTTGTATCCTTGGAGTATGTTCTTGCATACTGGATGTGAACATTTGCACCTTGTTAAACACGTTCATGTATTACCTGCATCTGAAACATTTTCAGAGAATATTCTGTTAGTTTCCCTACTTCTTAATCATTAATGCCTTGAGAGTTTATTGTTCTTAGCATCAGAGTCTGGAAATAACAGTCCAACTGGCGATAGTCAGTTCACCTGTAGCAAAGCTTCTTGTGAAACTCGCTTTCAATAGTACATGTATGTTTTCCACTTGAAAATTGCTCTTCAATTCCAATTCAATTTTAGAAAATTAATAACATGTCATGTATTGTTGTCAAATTATTCAACAGCATTCAGTGTTTTGTGAATGTATCAGACCGGCAAGTGTGATATTTAATATCCTTTGTGGTTAATGTCGCAGCTGTTATCAAGGTTGTAATTGATACTGATAGACATAGAGTGAAAATTGATTTAATTCAGATATTATTGAACATGTATTATATGTTATATATTGGACATAATTGTGGTTCTGAACTTATACAGAGTTAACAGTGGGATTTGGGGCTGGAATACGTCCCTGCACCCTATGCATGTCAAAAGGGCCTGAAAGTGGATTGGATGGTCAGTGACTGGGTTGATCTCCTGAGTAAGTGAGTATGGTTTTACGCCGCTTTTAGCAATACTCCACCAATATCACGGCGGAGGACACCAGAAATGAGCTTCACACATTGTACCCATGTGGGGAATCGAACCCGGGTCTTTGGCATGACAAGCGAGAGCTTTAACCACTAGGCTGCTCCACTGCCCCTGATCTCCTGACTTTGGACCCTAATGGTGTGGGACAGGCCACTGCCAGTTGAAATATTGCAGAATATGGTGTCACACATTGACCAGTCATTACCTTCCTCCAGCCCGGGAAGATCTGAGTTCAAATTGGTCTTCACCAACCCATGCTTGTAAGAGGTGACCAAAGGGTTTGGGTGGTCAGGCTTGCTGACTTGGTTGACATATATCATCACATCCCAATTGTGTAGAATGATGCACATGCTGTTGATCACAGGATTGTCTGGTCCACACTGGATTATTTGCAGACTGCCGCCTGGAATAATGCTGAGTGCTGCATTAAGTAACAAACAAACAAAATCCTTCCTCTATACCTACTTATGATGCCTGCTGTGATTTTCATATTTTTTAAAAGTTACAGTTAAAAACTTAGAGCGATATTGTAACAAATGCTGCAGTCAAATATTTCAGCAATAAGTCCAGTACTAGAAATTCATTTTCATTGCAAATGATATTTGTAAGCAGATCACATTTCTGTGCTTGTATTTTGTTCATGTTTTGTGACCATGCGTGACTTGAATGATGCCAGAATAAGCATGGCCAATGTTTCAGATATGAATGCTGATGATTTAGTTAGCAATGTTAATATTCCATGTGGTCCTACTGTAGGTTTCATGTTTGAGGTTGAAACCCATATTTAATCCACACCTGCACATAGTATTGCAGGGATATCGAGGTGCTGCCATTCCCCATTCATCATTCATGAAACTTGACCTACTCATTCACTGATCTGGTTTTGTTTGCTGTCCAGGCAATTTTTTAATAAATTACGTTTCCATGGCAGCAAGTTGGACATATGTTCAAATACAAGTAGAGTTTTCAATTGTGTAGCTCACTCATAAATTATCCATTTGTTAGTGAAACTGCACAGGCAAGTGCTGAACAGGTGTCTTTTGTTAATCATAATTTTAATTTTTTAGACATTACAGAGATCAAAATAGTACTTAATTTGCATGCTGTGGCACAGTAAATATTGAATTGGCATGGATGAATTATTTTCAATGTGCCCTAGCGGCTTGACTAAAAATATTAATCACCATGATTCATTTAATGGAAAATGCACCCCTATCTTTGCACCCCATCAAACTGTTTATTGGTGGCACACACAATCTCACAGCCTAACATGGGCAGTGGCCATTTTGAAAGTAGGTGGGCATAATAGGAATCTTGTTTTGGATGATAACATATTTTGAGCATTGGGTCCAGGATAAATGAAGCTGAACAATTCTTGCAGTCCTGATAGTGTTCAGCTCTCAAGCTTACAGTGAGAGTGAGTGAGTTAAGATTTTAAGTCGCATCAGCATTATTTCAGTCACATTGTGACTAAAGACAAGTTACAATTTCATAATAGATAAAGGTAAATGATAAAAACCTGTCCGCGAAGGACAGTTAAAACAACTAGCATGCCACAGTTAAAACAACATAGGACAATTAAAACAACTAGCATACCACAGATTATATGTAAAACTAGTAGGTTTACATAGGACAGTTAAAACAACTACATACCACAGTATAAAACAACTAGCATACCACAGATTATATGTAAAACTAGTAGGTTTACATAGGACATGGGAGTTAAAACAACTAGCATACCACAGATTATATGTAAAACTAGTAGGTTTACATAGGACAGTTAAAACAACTAGCATACCACAGATTATATGTAAAACTAGTAGGTTTACATAGGACAGTTAAAACAACTAGCATACCACAGATTATATGTAAAACTAGTAGGTTTACATAGGACAGTTAAAACAACTAGCATACCACAGATTATATGTAAAACTAGTAGGTTTACATAGGACAGTTAAAACAACTAGCATACCACAGATTATATGTAAAATTAGTAGGTTTACATAGGACAGTTAAAACAACTAGCATACCACAGATTATATGTAAAACTAGTAGGTTTACATAGGACAGTTAAAACAACTAGCATACCACAGATTATATGTAAAACTAGTAGGTTTACATGATGTTTACTGACTAATGAAACAATATATTGAAATAACATAATTGTTGTGATGTTTTAAGTGTAGTTGAATCATCAAAAGGTATGGGCACACTTATTTTCACAAAGGCACACCTAAATTATCTGTCTGGCGCTCAATGGCACCCTTCAAAAACATTGCATTTCTACCCCTGCATTAGGTAGAAACAAGTTGGTTGTTTGTCCAAATTAGGGCTTCATTTTCCAGAACATGATTCATAGAGCTTTCGGGGCGATCGGGAAGCCTAGTGGTCAAAGCTTTAACTCATCACGCTGAAGACCCAGGTTCTATTCCCTACATGGGTACAATGTTTGAAGTGTATTTCTGGTATCCCGTAATATTGCTGGAATATTGCTAAAAGCGACATAAAACTAAATTCACTCACTCACTCACTCACTCATAAAGGTTTCAAAAATTCTTGATGAAACTTGTAAACGCTCCAGCTGTATCAGACATCACACAAGATTGTTGACGGAAAGACATTGTTCTGAGACACTGTGGGTTGTGGCTCCTAGTGCAGTGTTTTTTAAATATTTAATATAACTTTGCTATCAGATGAAACACCTGGTACTGAAAGCATTTTACAGAAATATGGAACATGATTAGCTTTCATTGCCATTATAATGTCAGTTAGTCTGTCTCAGTCCCTGAATTTGCGCTATTTTCCATTATGCCTAACCCTTTCTGCAATCCTAAAGCCCTAAATGAAGCAAGTCTAGATTTCCTCAGGTTCAGGTTCTATCCTATTTGGGCTCCTTTTAATTTTAAGACCGCCTCCGTGGTGTAGTGGTTAGAGTGTCCGCCCGGAGAGCGGAAGGTCGCGGGTTCGATCCCCGACCACGTCATACCAAAAGATGTTAAAATATGGTACTTGTTGGTCACTGCCTGGCGTTCGGCATTAATAGGTACAACAAGGACTGGTCAGCTCGGAGTCAGTTTAATGTGTCTGAGTGGGGTATTCATGCTTCAATGCGGTATGGTATGGTATCTTAGCTTAAGTCTAAAACCAGTACAGTCTGGGCTAGTACAAGCAGCCGCACATACACATACACACGCATGCATGTCGTCATATGAGCGAAATATTTTCAGTACGACGTAAAACCCAATTTCACCTCACCTTTTAATTTTAAAGAAATTATTTGTTTCTATCATAATATATATGTATTCAGCATTACTCTAAATGTCAGTTGGCTTCAGGAACAACTTTTTCCAGTAATAATATGGCATATGTGTAGTTATGTAAGTATTGATGTTGATGGTGTAAACAGGGCCTTGCATGGGCAAATTCCATGATGCGAAAAATTTAACTGTAACTCTCCGTTCAATTGACAATGTAATCATGCGACATACATTGCTGGCAAGTTTTCCATGATATGATACACAACTCATTTGTTTTATTCTTGATTCATATTTGATATATATCGATTATTATTTTGATGTTGAACCAATATCTCATACAAATAACACCCTGATAACAAGTCTTGCTAGCTTTACGTTTTTGCTTGAGATATTACATTGCGCCAACTATGATGGATAAGGCCAGACCAAGCTAGCAACAATAGCCAATCAGAAACATCAAAACACACAGCTTTGCTTGATACTGAAAGTAGCATCATGGATTTTGGTCAAGGTTGTTTGTTTGTTTGTTGTTTAACGCCACAATCAGCAATATTCCAGGTATATGGCAATGGTCTGTTAATAAATGAGTTTGGACCAGACAATCCAGTGATCAACAGCATGAGCATCGATCTATGCTGATTATGAGGATCAGTGGATTGTAATGTCCAGACTCGATTATTTACAGGCGACCGGAGTATTGCTGAGTGCAGCATTTAACAACAACCAAACAAAATCTGATTGATGACTAATGACATAAAGTGACGCAGATGCCTAACTCTTCTTCAGACTTTGTAGGTCTCCATTTTGAGCATCATATTATTCACCATTACGTGAACAAACATAATTATAACATTCCCTGTGGCAGGGGATAGTCATTACATGTTTTCATGGGAACGATGTGAAGTTACGTAAAACATTAAAGAGGTCTTCAGGTTTAAGGGCGGTTGGGGTAGCCTAGTGGTTAAAGCGTTCGCTCATCACGCCGATGATCCGGGTTCGATACATGGATACAATGTGTGAAGCCCATTTCTGGTGTTCCCCGCTGTGATATTGCTGCAACATTGCTGAAAGCAACGTAAAACTAAACTCATTCACTGACTCACTCAGGTTTAAGTATTGCAGTGTTTATATTAAAACATGTTTAATCTGTTGCCCGAGTATGTTAGTTTCATGCACATGTCAGTGAAGTGATCTTACCAGGGGGGAGTTTCTGTGACACACCCAGAACCACACCTAAACATTAGACACACAGGACATTAATGGTTTTGAGATAATAGCTGTTTAATGTTCATTTTGAGTTTTTTTAGTTTCATTCAACAGTCTTCTGGATTCTTGGTCAGAGTCCCCATAGGCAAAATATTGAAACCGTTTATTGGGTTACATTTAGGATTGATCTTTCAGGTTTTTTTCCTAGAATATAATGTATTGAATGAAACATGGTAAAAAACCTTGCTAAATCTACAGGGGTGGAAATAACCCATTGCCCGACCCGAGTCCAGTGTTTTTTTCTGTTGGGCAAGCAGATTTGTATATCACACTGTACCGGAGTCCAGTTGACTTTCCAATATTAATTATGTTGTTTATTTAAAAATTCAACAAGAAAACGGCCGGTATAGTGGAAAGATTATCAGGGCAAGTGATTTTACATGTGCCACTGTACCGGAGTACACTAGCAATTTTAAAGTTATTTCCACCCCTGATCTATTTATTTTTTGTTGCTGCCAAAGTTAAGGTAGGCGTGACTGATATATAACAAAGAGCCTATCAATGTCCGAGTGGTCAGAACAGCCAGCAATAAGCCTTACTTCAGCACTAAGATATGCCCTACTTACAAACCACAACACACCAACACTCAGGATGATACCTGAGACAGGGAGCTATCCCAGTCAACTCAACCCACCACTGTGACCAGTATCTTTATCTTATCTAAATAAGGAATCAGTAAGCAAAACCTGGTAACAGGTTACCTGTGATCTGGTTGACTACCAGTGGCCATGACCCATTGCAACCTTTGCTGGGCAATCAACCACTGGATTGTCTCGTCCATACACATCTTGAAAAGCATGCACTATTTCTCCACCTAGGCCCATTCCATATAGTGGAGATGGGACTTGTGCTATTTAGGTGTCATTTCTGACAAGCATGCTTACAAATTCTTCTACCTTACCTGTACAGTGTACCTTACTCTGGTAACTTAGCTGTAAAGGTTAGGGTAGTCTGTCTCACTGGATTGTCTGGTCCAGACTGGAATATTGCTGAATTTGGCGTTGAACAACAAACAAACCAACTATCTCACAGTCCCTGAACCACATTATATTCCCTTTCTAGCCAGCCCTTGTGAAGCAAGTCTAGATTTCATCAGGTTCTGAATCTCCTATCTCACTGGGGCTCCTTTACAATTTAAATGGATTTTTTTTCAAAATTATATGTATTCAGAGACTAAGCATAAGTTTAAGGTTAGTGGTGCTACAATACCTACCTGTGTAACAATGCTAAATACTATAATTCATGATATCAGTCAGTATGTGAATCACAGTTGGAGCTGTCATACAAAACAAAATTGTCATTAAATGTTTGCTGCCTTTTATTAGAATTATTGTGTAAAACCGACGAGGCAGACTTACATTGAAAATGGCACACCTGTAGAACAGGTTTTATTTATTGCTTTTTCAACCTCCATTTTGAGCCATGTCTATTTACATTTCAGATTATTTACAACCTGAGAATGTTCTGAAATTCTGTCATGATTCTTTATTCACCATTCCATTCTAATGGACAGATTTTGGTGATTGGTCTGGTGAATTTCTTCCTTCCCACCCTGGACATCAACCACCCTGACATGACCATCTGCACCAGGATGAGTTCCAACAATCCTTCCAAGTGGCCAACATCCTCGTTGAGTTTCAGGCGACACTACAATTACAACATCACCAACGATAATCTCTGCTGGACTCGCACCATTTTTCAAAGCGCAGATTTAATGTTGGCAACCACTCACGCATCCATCTTCTCCAAAAGTGTCTGAGAAGTTCTTGAATGCGGCGCCATAGCATTTCCTTGGGTTGTATGGAGAACATTACAATCAATGTCAGGAGCCAAACTTCCTCCAAGCAATCCATGAAGGAAATGACTTGGCTGTGGGTAACATTGTCATCTGGATGAGAGCTCTGATAAGTCAGAGGTCTTGAATTGAGAAGATCCCTCCGCACCAATAAATGCAGTCATAAGCTCCTCATCTGAAAGGTCTCCTTTACAAGGAGAATTCCACATATGGCTCGCTTTGCTGATTTGATAAGGGATTCGTGCATTACCTCCACCAAAGTATGAGCTGAAGGTGGATTGAATTTCCAATTGATACCTCTGTTAGCCAAGGAACCCTTCACCTTATCAGAGTCCAGATTGCTTTGAACCAATGCTTTTAGATTCTTTGCAGCTTTAACAAAGTTGGTGCCATTGGGTTCGAAAGTACCTCTTTAGGTATTCCTCATTAAATTTGTCATTCTGAAGAATGCTGCTAAGAAAAGAATCTGCATCCAAGCCAAAAAGCAATTTCTAGGTGGACTGCCCTTGTTGTGTGTAAGTAAGTAAATAAACATAAATATCTCTTTGTACCCACGCTTGCCTCTCCCTTGAATGGTAATGAAGGGACCAGCAAAGTTCGGTTGTGCCACTTGTTCAAAGCTTTGGACGATCTTACTTTTCGAGCCTTGGGAAGATTTGCCATTATCTGAGTAGACGGCGTTTGGGTGTGTGCCTCCGTGCCACCAGGCACATTCACGTTCTCACTCGTAGTGATCTCCTCACGCAGCAGAGATTACCCAAAATCTAGCTGCCAAAGTTGCCAAAGTGCCATTGGTGCCCAAATGACAATTCTTTTCATGGTGGTGTTTGACAATCAACTTTGTTGTCCAGTGTCTCCTTGGAAGGATGATGGGACATCGTGCTTCATAAGGCATATCATCAGAAAAACTGCAGTCTCCCACTTGATCTAATCAGACCATTTTCATCAAGAAATGGTTTGAGACTGAGTAACTTGCTTTTTGCTGATACACAGACCTTCCCTTTGACAAAGCTGCATACTCATCAGGAAATGATTGTTTCTGACAATCTAACAAAATCAGAGTCTCTGCATCCTGTAATTCCTCAACATCTAATTCTCCAAATGTTCTTTGAGCTGGTCAAACTAACATTGTTGAGGAATCTACATGTCCAAGCCATTATATGCGGCAAAGTCTCTTCTGAAGTCTGAAAAATTGGAAGAGTCTAATCTCCATTTGATCTGTCAATCTCTGTGTCAAAAAAACGTATTCAGAGACAGGCAAACTGGGTAGTTTGCATTCAAGAAGTTTTCAGTGTTAGAAACCTTTCTGGTTGTTCAGGCCATTCATCTTCACAATGGCTAATGAAATCTAGTCCATTTGCCAAGTTTTGCTGTTCAAAAATTGAAGTTTTGAACCCTAGAGATAACACATCTGCTGGGTTGATACTTGTTGGAATATATTTCCATTGGGAAGGCATTGTGTTCTCATGAATAAACCAACCCGATTAGCAACAAATTGCTTAAAAGCATCTGCTTTTGGTTTCTTATCCAACTCAGGACGCTTCTGGCTATCTGACCAGAAGACCATAGATGATAGCTCACATTTCAAAGCATCAGCCACTGCCAAAGCCAACTTAACTCCAAGAACAGTTGCTAGTAGTTCCATTAGGTGGTATGCTAAGAGCTTTTTAAAGGTGCTACTCGACCTTTTGAAGCAACAAGATGACCACTAAATGTTTTTTTGCGCTGTATCAACACTATACACCACAGCGCCATATGCTTTTCTGAGGCATCGGACAAAAACATGAAATTTTACATCATCAATGTTGTTTCTTGTCAAGATGCTAACTTTTAGAATGATAAAGATGTCAAGTCTTTCATTTCATCGTACCACTGACAACAACATCTGCTGTCAATGTCTTGGTCAAGGCTTTTGATCCCAATCAACACCCAGTAGCCATTATTATCTTGCAACAGCATTTTTTGCTCGGACAGTAAAAGGAGCAAGAAGGCCTGTGCTATCGTGAACAGCCCGAAGCTGCTCTAAGGAAACTCTTCTTGTAAAAGATTGCACTTGTAGTGCTACTTTGAGCAAACCTGAAAAGATCCCCGCTCAGGATCCCAAATAAGACCCAGTGTCTTGAGTTGAGGCAGCTTGGACATGCAAATATTGACTTCTTTGAGTCTATCTTCAATAGGAATGTTTTCCATGACAATCAAGGAATTGATACCCATTTTCTTGCGTGCATGCCTGCCAAATTCCAAAGTTCCATGAGTTCGTGATACAGTTTGACCGCTTTGCTATCTGTCTCAACTGAATCCAAACTATCATCCATGTAATGCTTGAGGCATTAACGGTCTCTGTTGCGAGGCAACTCAGTTACATGATGTTTTGCATGTCTCTGTATTACATACTGAGCTAGTGAATGGTGAACAGTTCATTCGAAAATGACCCCAGAAAACTCGTATACCTCGGGTGGTCTACTTTTATCACTTTCTCGCCAAAGAAACCTACAGAATTTTCTTCGATCTTCTTCGGAAATTTCAATCTCGCAAATATACATTTCGGCAATGTCGCAGACAATTGCTACTGCATGTCTACTAAATCTAAACAAAATGGCTTAACAAATCAAGCTTTGTAGTTTTGGCCCAGCTGCGTGTATAACATCATTCAATGACACACCTTTCTTTGCGGAAGCATCAAAGACTATTCTAACTTTTGTTGTATCCCTATCAAGCTTTACAACAGGGAAAATGAGGTACCATTGTGTTTCAGCTTTCTCTTTCAGACACCTTCCTGATACAACTCTTTAGCTTCATACCGCTCATATCACATCTGAATAAAGCTCTGCAATAGCCTCATCTTTACTCAATTTCCTTCTCAATTATTGAATCAAAGCGGCTTTGTGCCATGTTAAAATTGTTATGAAGAGTGTGAACATTGTCAGCCATGGTATACCTCACCTGATATCGCCATTGCTGTAACAAAGACTGTTTTCTACAGATTTTACAACCTTTTCATCCTCAATGCTGATATTTTTACCTGGATGTGGAAGTGATTCAACCTCCCAAAATGTATGCATAAGTTCTTCTAAAGAACTCTCTTGCTATTTATCTTCATTTTCTTTGGACGAAGGAGTTCGATGTTGATCCAACTAACTGATTTATGCTGCCAATGCAACACCAACCCAGTGGCGTATGTCTGGCTATAGGCTCACCTGGACGCCCCATTGACGCTTTTTTGGAACAATGCAGGACTGCATAATCAACGCCCCATCAAAATATCTACCTTTGGACGGAAGGGAGTTTTGGAAATGGTATGTCGCTCAAGTGAGGGTAATGTGTTTTGTACTGCTGCCAGTCAATCACTTCTAATGAACCAGTGACCTTGGGAAGCCGTCAAGCCTGTCATCATCATGTCAACAGAGCCATCAACACTCTCCAAACCAAACTCAACTAAACAACTATCAAGCGTTTGTTTCGCCGTTTTTTAACACATTAACACATACCTTTTCCTGAGTTCCATGAAGACCCTAATTCTGCAGCTATGTCATCGTTGATGTATGCTTCAAGCGCATTCTGCATCATCTAACAATGCATTTACAGTTATTCTTCTGTTACCGTTCTTCAGTACAACTGGAATTGTTCTCAATGCACAGAAATGCCCGATTTGCTACATTGTTGGTTGACATGGTGACAGTATCCTGTTTTGATCACTCCTTTTAAGCAAAGTTACTGTCATTGTTTTCCAATATTTGATCAGATGACTTTCTTTCTATTGAAAGCATGCAACAAATGATGTATAAGTTAGCTTTACATCCATCAATACCACAAGTCTCATTCATACTGCATGCTTTCCCTCACATGATTTAGCCCCAAACAACGCTAAAACAGAGTCTTAGTTGTTTGGCCTTACCAACGACTGGCAACATCTAAATTTTTTAATTTCATACAGGTTTTGTGCAGTATGATTTGTGCCCCGGCATATATGACAACTTAAAGGTGACAACATTTGATCAGCACCAAAGAATGAATCAGATTTTGACCAACCCTTATTCTCAGATCGACGACTTGTCAGATAATCCATGTTTTGTTTCACTGGCAATTGTGAAAACTCAAATTCCTGCAACACCCATTCCCTGAGGGTTTCAACAGACTCTTGTCTTGTTGTTCAAAATGAACCGTTGGTACCGCACTCCAGCATTGACTCAGTCATCTTTTGCTTTAAAATTACATACAAACAGCCGTCACTGAGTTCCTCCACCTTGTCATTTTCCCTAAGGTTAACAACCACAACAGATCTAACATGTCTGCAAATCTCTCAAAGTTCGTAATCTTACCTGGACATATTGGTCTGTACCTTGCGAAAATTTCACTCCAGCTGCAAAGATATCTGCCTTTCGCTTACTCCCCATACTTTCTGGTCAAGTTTTCCAGGGCAATATTATGCAAGCAGAAGAACTATGTGACCTAATTCTTGAGATGAAGGTGTGCTGCCTGCTTCACCTGACAAATACTGTTTTAATTGGAGGAGTTTGTACTCCATTTGTGACACAGGTGCACTGTCTACACATGCTATAAATGCAGCACGTTTCAACTGTCATACATCTGAACCTTCTACCTGAGAAAGTCGGGATAGAAACCCGCTTTAATTGACGCCATCATAAGTCCCGCCCAATCTGTGGACTCTTGTTGCCAATACCTACTTCTTTGGTCTAATTGAACAGGAGCAGAGGTATTCTCACAAGTGAGTTTACATTTGTAGGTTTTACATTTGCAGTATCTACATTGTTTAACCTGACTGACTGCCTTGCTTCACTTGCTTTGAAACTGCTTTATCCTTGGAACAAGTTTGCAACACCTGAATAGCCACCGTGTGACGCATCTTAGTAGAACTAAAAGTTGTTGTTTAAAAACACTTGGCGCTTTAGTGACCAATTTCATCAATGCGTCTCAATTGTGTCTATTTCTTTGTTTGTTTTTCTTACAGTTTTCAAGATCTCTCCAGCTGAGTGGTAGACAAGTGCTAGGTCATTGATAATGTAAGCGAATTTTTTTTACTTTGTAATGAACAAACCTGATCTATTGCTCCTCTAATACCATTCATACAGATGCATGAAAAACCAATACTGTCCTGTGGCAACATTTGCCCAACTGCGTACTTTGTAAGAAACTCTGTAATAAATGGATCTGGATTTAAAGTTGAATTTGGCCTCAGGGCAACCTGAGACAGTAGGTGACTGAGTTAAATTAGCTTACTTTAGCAAGGAACAGCATGCATGAGTGAGCATACAAGTACAAGTACACGTATATTGAATTAAGAGATTGTTGGTTAAACGTGTCATTGGTTACATCTGATGAACATGACAACATAATATAGTAGGTCCTGATAAAATTGTGTCATAATTATGCAAGGACACTTGCACTTTTATACCTGCTTTATTTTCATGATTTACTTACCGGTAGTCACAATAGGATTTGTAGTTAGTTAGTGTTCAGTTACTGCCTAAATGGATGTATCAGGTATGGCTAGTGTTCAGTTATTGCCTAAATGGATGTATCAGGTGTCAGAGACATGTGAATTCACTAACAGTAGTTTTGGGAATCGGAAACCAAATCCACTATCGATTGTGGTGAACGACTATTGATTATAATCGAAATATATACATTTTTAATGCAATCACCAATTTTAAGGGTTTTTTCCACATTTTTTTTAATTAATGTTTTTCTATAACTGACTACTGACTGAGTTTGTTTTGCTTTTAGCAATATTCCAGCATATATAATGGGCTAACACATTGTGCCCATGCAATCGAACCGGTCTTTATTGAGGGCTTTTTTTAACGCAAGGCTAATTAATGTGTTTTTTATTATAACTAATGCTGTCATGCAATGTTATGCACGCATGCAAGAAAGACACTGGAATTGTAATTAAACAATAAAAGTGGTTCAAATATTACAATGTGCATAGCTTTATGCTGTTGAGCGCATGTTTGTTTGCGAATATTCGTCAAATTTGATGGTTAGTTTACTTCATTCAAGGGTGCTATACAAAAACAACAAAATTTCGATTATTCAAAAATATGTTTTTTACAATCGATAATCATTTTTAATCCTTCTTTCGACCGATTTTCGATTATTTTCGATCATCGGAACATCACTAACTAACAGAATGGCCAGGCTCACATGCTGAGCTATGCCACTAAGGAGACATGTGAAGAAAATATTGTGGCAATGTTAACAGTGTAAGGTGTGGAGTCGTGAAGGGACACAACACCCAACTGTCGGGGGCTATCCGGAGGCAGTAATAAGCACAGTTAGAATCTGAGGAGAAAATACTGATCCATATTTCAATACCTTCGAAGGTGCTGCTTTGATTCCCTTTGAGATAAGTACGATCCTTCACTCTGTTTCGCTTCAGTGATTGTCTGCTAGTGATGTGTGTCATGTACTTGCATTCCAAGCCTCACTTTCAAGCTGGATGTAGGGAAATGTGAAAAAGGTCAGTAATAAGGGTGTGAGGAATTCGGTAATGACATAGGTTACATGTTACTTTAGGTCTTCCAGCCTTAAATGGATCTCACCCAATGACACGTGAAGATCCAGGTTAGGTTTGATCTTCAGAAACTCATGCTTATGGTAAGAGGTTACGAGATCTGGTGGTCAGGATCGCTGACTTGGTTGACACATGTCATCATTATCCCAATTGCATAGATCAATGCTCATGCTCTTGATCACTGGATTGTCTGGTCCAGACTCGATTATTTTCAATTGGTTAACTTGTGAATGAGGTGTGACGTTAAATTGATATGAGATCAACAGAACATGTTTATTTTGTGATGTTTAACTTTCATGATATGTTTTGTTTGGAAGACTTGAATGCTTACAACTGGTTCTCTGTTACCAGGTGGTGGTCTACCGTGACATTGCATCATGGGAAACTTCGGAGGTCATACCCTGCCTGGGTCGTTCTTCATCATCTTCGCCTTGTGGTACTTAGTTCGATTGTTCCAGTCGTACTACAGCAGTAGGCAGAGAAATACCCGTTTTACCTCCAGGGTCATGATGACCTGCCCGTGTCTGCCCGGCCGCTTAAAAGTTTTGCCAATTGAAGCCTTTGTGAAAATATTCCTGATTTCTATTGGTTTCAGTCTGGAAATATATACTGGAATGAGTCATGGAAAATTCGTGGCTGTTGGAAATGGGCAACATGCAACAATGTTTTTCTTTTTCGGCTTCACAGGTGTTGTTGACATTCTTCAATATTACCGTGCCCCGATACCCCCAAATGCAGAATACATAAGCTATTTTATGGCCTTTATCGTTGAAGGATTACTGTTCAAGTTTCACCTCCATGGAAGGTCAGAGTTGGATGTGTTAGTTCACACTTTCTTGGTCTATGTCATTTTTACCAGCGCCATAAGTGTCCTTGTTGAGATGCGTTTCAGACATCATATATTGGCCTCTGTGATGAGATCATACCTTATCCTACTTCAAGGAACGTGGTTTTGGCAGGTTGCATTTATTCTGTTCAATCCCATAGAAGGTGCATCACCATGGAAACAGGATGACCATCAGCATATGATGATAGCAACACTATACTTTACGTGGCACTGTGGAGTGAACTTCGTGATTGTGCTTCTTATTGGAGCAGTCATCGCTTGCTGTTATGGTCGTGCAAAGGCGGATATCCATGACGACGATGAGATGAGTATGAAGAGGCTGATCCATACTGGTGCAAATGGACAGACATTTGTCAGCTTGAATGATGAAAGTGACAGTGATGTTGAATTTCAGAAACCTGTTGCCAAATAGCAACTGAAGCACCATCCACGTGTCTGTTTATATTTAAAGCACATTTTGTAAGAATGGCATTGCAATTGTGGTGATAGAAAATGAGATTTGACATGATTTGAATTTAATGCGATGATGTAGTGATACAAAAATATTTCTGACATTTATTTCATGTTATTGTTGGATCTGCAGTATTCCCCACTGAACTTCTTGTATAGATAACGACTGAAGCATCTTAGGGATTTTGTTGCTTTTGTAACCAGCTGGCCAGGGAATACCTCAATCTTGCATTTAAGTTTGTTGATATTTACTGGCAAAGTCGTCTTCTCTTGTTCGTTCACATGAAGCGATACAATGTCGTTTACTTACACCATGAAAAAAATTGACGAAAGTGTAACCCGTAAATAAGCTGAGTCCCTTCTACAGACTTCTTTTTTGGGTCCTCAAAAGTCAACTTATCTACGGTAATTAACGGTACCTTGCATCATAAAGTTGGTTCAGCATACCTCAGCATTCTTGAAGTCTATGTTCAGAGACATTTCTTCCTCAGGAACTTTTAATTTTTAAAAGGGAATTAAAATAATTTGAAGAAACATGTAATCAGAGAAAGAAACAGTACATCACAGGCATTTCAAGTAAATGACTTGAGACAACCAATACCATTTTATTCTCCTAAAGAGACATATAGTTTGTTCCCATAGTGACCAATTGAAGAAAATAACATTACAATATTTTACATGAAGCAAAACTGAACATGTTTAAGATTTGAGACTGGGGTTTGCTATGTGATAATATGTAAGTAATCCTCTCAAGCCAGTAAATATCTGTTTTGACCTACCAGTCTCTACTGATGGCTGAAGTTTGTGGTTGATACGTTGAGAGACCTGGTGAAAATGGGATATTAGGATGATATGATTGTAAACATTTGGAATGTTGATTAGCCTTCTTTCAGCTGCAATTGTTTGTAATACATGTATATGTTATATTTGGGATTACACTTTCTTAGTAAAGTACAAATTCTAGTACTTTTGTTGGGTTGAGTTCCATCCGGGATTCGAACCCACACCCTCAGAGTCAGGCACCTAATCACCAGGACACAGAGTCAGACGCCTAACCTGCTCAGCCACTGCGGCTTCCACCATTCAGCTACTGCTGGCGATTAGGTACGACATGGTTCGAATCCCGGATGGAACTCAACCCAACTAAAGTGCTAGAATCTGTACTTTACTAAGAAAGTGTAATCCCAAATATAACATATGTTACATTTGACCACTTTCTAAATGGCATTGTGTATTCATACAATTGTTTGCTGCATAAAAAAAGGTCTCGTCTTGATCATCAATTTTTTCTATACTCTTGATACAAGACTGATATCTGATGGATAACAACTTCTTGGTTTATTTTTCACAACGTTTCTGGGCTAGTTCTTGGCCTTCTTCAGGTGAAGGAAGAAGGGGCATCTGAAGAAGGGCAAGAACTAGCCCAGAAACGTTGTGAAAAATAAACCAAGAAGTTGTTATCCATAAGATTTGTCTTGTATTACTACACCAACTTCTAAACGCCTTTGAAGAATGTCTATACTCTTGGTTTTCACAAAACCTATTGCAACCTCTTACAATGCCTGTAACTGAGAAGGAGGCACATTTACATTAATTTCCTTGGTGATGTTGATGGCAAGACGTCTGTTATATATCAGGCCATTCATCTTAGACACACTTGCACAATCTTGCATAAATACACCTTGGAAACTTGAAAAGTTTTTAGAACTCCATCTACAGAGATAACGACCCTGAAACCAACATGGACTCTAATCAAAGAATATTTATATGTCTCGATGTTTTACAAAACATTTAACATGGTGGATAGAGTATTCAGTTATGAAAACTTAGAATTTAAATACTTGTGAAAATGGTGAATATTAGGGTTTATTTTGCTGCTGACCTTTTGACCATATTCCTAGTAGGGGTGAAAAGGTATGCTCTTACCACAGTATGGTACGTATTGCGGTACAAGGTCTTTGGTTCGGTCCGCTTCGGTTCGGTATATGAGATTTGATCATAAAACAGAAAATTGACAACAAGAGCCAAACCTTACATTGTTTAATAACATGGAAAAAACCATAACCATAATCCTTGTTATTTTGAATGAACAAAACTGTCATTTTATGACTAGATAGAAAAATGGTATGAAAACCGAAAATACAAAATTTTTGGTTTACATTAGGCCAGACCAATTTTATTTCATGTTTTACAGATTTTTGTCCCCAGAAAACCGAAAGGCAGGGGAAAAAAATAAAACATACAAATCACCAGTCAAAGTAATATTTCTTTTGCATACTAAAAGTATTTTATTTTTGGCAAGTTATGAAGTGTATATGGGGCAAAATAATCCAAAAAAATTTGGGGGTAAGTTTACATTCTTTGCCAAAAGAACTTAAGGATTTTATTTTTCGGAGCGGTGAAAATTAATTTTCTTTTTTTTTCTTATTCTTGGAAAAATACGACCGGCAGATCCGTAAAACAAAAATAAAATTGGTCTGGCCTTATGGTATACCGAACTGAAGGCAAATACCGCGGTTCTACTAATACCATTTCACTCCTAACTGGTAGTGCTATTGCAATTAGTATGCTGGTATTGCAGCAGTATTTTGGTAAAGTGATAACTATCTCTTACACCCTGAGTGGTATGTTTGTTCAGTGGTTAATACGTAACAGTTTTTACTGGACTGTGTTGGGAGAATGTATTGAAAAGACCCTCAACATTGCACTTGTGTTCCGTGAGATGTCAACATGTTTATCTTGATAGTGGTGGTATTGTGTAATTATTATGTATATTATTGTGATACAGCTGCAGGCATGTTACCATATCATATATCATGAACAGATCACTATATATTTGTAATATTATCTTTAACCAGTTACCTTGAAGATTTTAGCATTGTTACATCATATACGATAGTATGATAACTTGTGATATGTCACAGAGCTTGTGCCTATTTACACAGAAATGTAGAAATGCATATCTGTTGCATATCAGTTGCATATCAGTTTTCACTGTTGAAACAGGTCTTGTATATGGATATTAACAGAATCTTCTTGAAAATTCCTTGAGTCCAGTACCATGATGAAATGTATCAGTTAAGTATATTATAAGTTATATCACTTGTAGGTTAGCATACAGGGTTGTTCCTATACTTCATTGTTGGAGGGGTGGTGGGGTAGTCTGGCATTCGCTCATCACGCTGAAGAGCCGGGTTCGATGCCCACGTAGGTACAATGTGTGAAGCCCATTTCTGGTGTCCCCCGCCGTGATATTCTGGAATATTGCTGAAAGCAGAGTAATAACAAACTCACTCACTCATTATCGGAACTCTGCCGAATTTGGTATCCATTTTTTTTTACCAAATTACAGAGTACATTATTATTCTGGCACTTGCAATATCAGATTTTAGGCAGATAAAATATAACTTGATCATTGAATTATTTTTGTAATAAATTTTACATGAAGATTGTATTCTTTTGTATTTATTTGAAAATTATTTAGCAATGTCAGAGTATTTTTCATCTTTTTCGTACATGAAGTCACATTGAGGATGATTAATAACCTTTATTCTTTCTTTACATATTGAATTTTCAAAGCAATAAAAAAAGCTATTTTACCAACTATCGACTTTTCAAGGATATATAAGGTGTGACATAATGATTTGTAGACTGATGATCATTATTACTGTAACAGAGATGCCAACCACTCCGATTTTGGCGGAGTTACTTCGATTTTCAAATTAAAAATCTGCTCTCCGATTTCTCTTAAAACACTCTGATTTTTTACAAAAAATTCTGAATTTATATTACGGTATACAATTTCGTAAGTCACCGGTGATTTATTTGAGTGAACACTGGTAAAAGCATTCAGAAGCTTAGCGTGTGATCCTTTGGGTGTCGATTGTGTATATTGCGTGTTATTGACGATGAAGTTTCACAAAGTTTTTGCCGAATGCATGTCATAGTCCTTATGAAAGTGAAACAAAATGGCAGAGCCGACCACACGCTCACCCTCAACTCGCACCTTTGGTGCTCAGGCCTGGCTTTCAGCCAGTCATGACTCCTTTTTCCTTAGATTCAGGGTTGGCATCTCTGCTGTAATCTGGAACATTTTGTGTTGTTTAGATGTGTGACAGTTTAATGTCAAAGTATTTTTGATATTTTCCATATGTCATGCAAAATGCTTTGTGATTCGAGTGGACTGTTTTAACAATTTGGTGAGAGATGAAAAACAAAGTATGAAATGTGCCCCCTATTGTATTCACTGCATCACAGGGTGGTGGGGTAGCCCAGTGGTTAAGGCGTTCGCTCGTCACGCCAAAGACCCGGGTTCGATTCCCCACATGGGTACAATGTGTGAAGCCCATATCTGTTGTCCCCCGCCGTGATATTGCTGGAATATTGCTAAAAGCGGCGTAATACCAAACTCAGTCAGCCAGTCACTACATCACTAGTGCATGACTTTAAACACTATTCAGATTCCAGTCAGGATCAGTGTTTCATGTTCAAGAATGTCCTAGAGTTGGAAGTATTTAGTCTATTGTTCCATGATTGTCTTACTCATAGTGAGGAAGCTATTGTACTCAATAATAAGGATTTGTTTCAACTGTATGATACTGGAAGTTATCATTGATCATCTGATGATTGTCACCATCATTGCTCCCATCAAATTATGACTTGGCAGTCATGCAAAGCACATATCTGATACCTGATCACAGCACTCTGGGCACGTTTAGGATGTCAAATAAAAACATACATTTACATACATTTTTAACTAAATGTATACCATACATTCTGATGGTGTCAGTTTCCAACATGGATGCAAGTTGCAAAGCTCATTTCTGGTGTCCCTTGCAATGATTGTTTAATATTGTGTGGAAAGAACCCCATCACAATTCTCACTCATACACAATTATGGTGGCCGGTGATCATGATCATTTTACCATTTTAGTTGCTAGCTTGAGTTGTCACTGTGTGGACACCCAGTCAGCCACAACCCTTGTCAAAACATATTAAATTTTAACACCTTTAGACTTATTTATAACTGTGCTTTGTAAATAGCAACACAATATTTTGTGGCAGAAACTTTGGATGATTTTCCAACATAAAGATGTGAGTACATGTGCTAACAGTTTTGGCAGTTGACATGTTCATGACACTGTTTAAGGAGAGTTTCATGGCTTGTTATGTATTGCTGAATAATGTCAGTCTTGGGATGGATGTATTTGTTTGATATATGTTTGTTATAAGTGTACATGAAACTGCTTCATACTTGTTTGGGTTTTCAGACAACTTTCCAAGCAGTAATTCTCTACCTCTAACAACCTACAGATGCCAGTTCTAGTCTTTAGACAAAGGTGACAAGCACCATACACCAGTAGCCAAATAGTGGCACCATTTGTTGTACTGTCTGGGGTTTGGTGACGCATTTCAGGAGAATCTTACAATGGACACTGTTTTCTTCTGATTATGGTTTGGTCACTTTGATCGCACTAAGTTTTAACTGTTACCCAAGTCCACTAATCACATACTTAAATCCAGTTAACAATCAATATGAAGAACCTCTTATTGTGCTGATCAAGCTTGACCAGGGCATGTATAGCTGTTTATTTTGTATGTATAAGTTACTGCGGATGCTGTGATTTAAAGGCTGTTTTTTTCTTCATATCAACATCCATTCCTATATTTACAGCCAGCTACCTTGCCTTATTCTGGTGTGATAAGGGTGGTGGGTATTCTGAAGCTGGGGCGATTACTCACAATTAGTGTTGGGAAACGGAAACCAAATCCACTATCGATTATCGGAGGACTTGTTGTGAACGATCATTGATTATAATAAAAATATATGTCTACATTTTTCTTCTAATCACCAATTTTAAGGGTTTTTCCCCAGGTTTTTTCTAATTAATTTTTTTTATCACTAATACTGTCATGCAATGAAATGCATGCATGCAAGAAAGACACTGGAATTGTAATCAAGCCATAAAAGTGGTTCAAATATTACAATGCGCATAGCTTTATGCTGTTGAGCGTAAAACGGCACTCAGTTCCACAAAACGACTATAGCTCGATGACTGCAACTTGTGCAAGCCTGTATAATATTAAATATTAAAGTATATACAAGTCACAATCACCTTAGGGCCACCATCGCTTTGTGGAATGGGGCCAAGATCATCAGATAAATGCAAGCGCATAATGCTACCTGGTTAAATCCATTTGTCATGTCTTAAA
Source organism: Haliotis rubra (assembly GCF_003918875.1). Classification (NCBI taxonomy): domain Eukaryota; kingdom Metazoa; phylum Mollusca; class Gastropoda; order Lepetellida; family Haliotidae; genus Haliotis; species Haliotis rubra. The sequence continues at coordinate 340,068 of NW_025767338.1, read as the reverse complement.
ACTGACATGGTGCGTGTTATCTGTCAGGTAGCCAAGGCAGGAATGACCTTCTCCCATCATAACAGTGTGAACTTCACTGTTAAGTTCCCTACCTGTGGTGGTGAGAAGTCAGCATGATTTATTTCTTCATTCAATGATGTGTTGAAAAGGTTTCAATGAAAGTATTATCTCTATTTTCATAAATATGAAATCATTTTTATGTTTCTGAACAGTCTGAGGACTTAATGGATTTATGGAACATGGGATAAGGCTTTATACATACTGATACGTAAATATTGTGTGTAAACATTTTAGGATAATTATCGACATAATCACATTGATTTTCATGCCATTGAGTGGCAGATGGTCTTGATGAGAGATGACAAGGCCATTTACCATGGTTACCATGTTAGTATTGGATTTTCACAAGATTGTGAAATGTTCCTGTTGGACTAGGAATTAACAGAATGTTCTGGTGCAGTTGGTCTCAAAAGAATGGGATGTTTTAATTTTTTATGTTATAGATTTGTACACTTTTATATATTTACCTCACTTATTGAGCAGAGTTTGTTTAGTCTTTAAGAAAGTTATTTTCTATTTATAATATGCTTTTATTTAGCATTGTTGGGACTGTTTGACATACGTTTTATGTAGGGGTGAAACGGTACATCTGAGCTTCGGTTCGTAAATATTGGGGTACATTCGGTACAAAACTAAGAATGCAACAAAACTAAAATCACAGCAAACCACATTTTTTCTTGAAAATAAAGTTTTAATGAATGTAATGCTTCGAAACTAGCAGGCCATGGATAATTAGTAGTTCATTACAAATTTACATCATTAACTCTTGGAACGAATATTTGCATCTGTAAGATATCAAATATAATTATTTAAAAAATTGGCATGCGGTATATACTGAAAATACACTTTGATGCGCGGTGTACGGAACCGAAAGCAAAATACAGCGGTTCAACAAATGTAGTTGTGAACCGTTTCACCCCAAGTTTCATGTTCTGCATCTATCACTGTCACCTTTGGTTGTCCAGTTGGAGGAGATTGATCTGAGCTCTTATGAAACATTTATTAGATATTCATCTCCATCGTCACCAAGAAAGTAAATTAAATTTCCGTTCTTGTAAGTCACATTGAGAATTACTGTCCACAAATACCATGTACAGTTGGTTTTTCAGAACATAAAGTGCCTGCTGTTATAAAGATAATTAATATCTTCAATTAATTTATACTTTGCTTGATATGTATGCTACAGCCATTCTATATTACCGGTAGTTTATTTCCTGTTTCTCGTACAAACATGTTTGACATAGAGGATACTTGAAGCCGAGGTCATATACTGGACAAAATAATTTAGGGATATTGGTACTTTTATGATTGATATTGTATCAGTGTGTCCATGAATAAATAGATCATTATTCATAATTTCAAAATTTACATATATCCCTATTTTTGTCCAGTATATTTTGAATATAAGAGTTGAAAGCTTGCCAGAATTGCTTTGTTATCCCATTCAATAACTTGCCCACTGACGTCCCCTTAAACTTTCACTTCGTTTTTTAATTTGATATGTATTTTTGTATTCAAATTAGTATTTGGTTAAATTTGCACGACTATTTATTCAACAACAAACACATTTTGTTTATGTTTACATATATTATCTGTTATGATCTCCTTGTGACCTTGTATACCGGGCGATTGCTGGATATGGGTAGTCCATGTTCCAGTGTCAACACTCATGGATCACAGGCTTGTTGGATGTGTGTGCAGGTATGATCTTCCTGAGGCATGGGCACTAACTTACAACTCAAGTCCTGTTTCAAACCTTGCCCAAGTAGACTTGAACTTAGAGTTGTGTTTTGGACTGCATTTACATGATTTGCAGTCAAATCCAAGTAGCAGAATGAAATAGATACCTGGTTCATAAACTGCCCTGCAGATTTAAGATGATTGCAGAATTTGTAAGGCTTGTGTACCATGAATTGGTTGTCAACATATTTTCTATTTTTTTCCGTATTTTAATCAAAGTGCACTCTTGAGGTAATTTCCCTTTGTAATACAGTATTAGTCTTGATTATCAGTGAGATCTCCTTGACGAGGTGCTTCTATTTATTTGATTTTGGAAGCAAATGAAAGTAGTATGATAGGGGGAATCTGAACAGGTGGGACACCAAAGGGACATAACTTGTAATAGCCACTGGTGGTGCGACAATTGAGCCATGAAATAAATTTGACAGTGGTGGAAACCAGATTTTTATGGTCAGTTACCTCCCTTGCCTTGGAAGATGAAGGTACATACAAGCCTGTGAAGTGTTGATGGTGAGTGTGGGAAGGTCTGTTATATTTGCTATGGTATAACAGTAACAGTGGAGTTTGTTTTGCTTGAGAAAGGAGAATATTTATATATATTTTTCCTGAAACAGGAACACTCGTGTCAAAATTATGACAATTTAAAGGAATATCAGGACCACAAGTGATGATTATATGAAGTGTAAATGTTCACTATGTAGTGGAAGAAAACTGTTGCTTATTGTTGATAAATTATGAATATTTTGTGTGAATAATAGTTCTGTAGTCTAGGAGTAAACACTTATCATGTATAGAAGATGTTGTTATGATCTGTAAGTATGCTTGTGTCTGTTGAGAATACATCGCCAGTGACATCAACAATAGCAAATTTTGTTATTCATTGCTCTTATCAAAGCATAATGTTTTACCTTTGTTTTGATTTATTTTTACATGTTCAAATCCTGTTCATTTTTATCACTGTTTGAAAATATTCACATGGGTTGCCATGACAACAGGAGTTGGCTGTATCTGTGAACTATTCATGATGAAGTTGCTGTGAAATGCCATAGTAATCTCAATAAAGACTGAATAACATAATCAGCAGTTTGTCGTCTTTGTTGCAAGCACTGATTCAGCATTATTTGTCAGCATCAGCTTATGACCATGTGTAGTTACTGGTCTGTACCCAAAACTCACAAAACCAGTTTATGAAACAGCTGAAACATGCATTATGACCATTTGCTTAGTGACATTAACTGATTGCATGTCTGTACCCCAGTGGCGTGAATCGTTGCCCTCAATATCCTTCAAATGATTATGTGGTCCATACTCAATTTACAGTCACATGGCTGCAATATTGCAGAGAGTTTTACGTTAACAGATCCTCATTGAACATGAGTCAGTAAAGTCACCAATAGTCCTTATTGTTTGGGCACAGACATCAATTAAGTATTTATTTATAGTGATGAGTAACAACGAGAAATGTACAGTAAAATATTTTACCGAATGTTCAATGTCATCTGAGTATATTTAATCTGAACATCTGCACAACAGAGCTGTCAAGATACACTGAAATATGATGATACTTGGTGATACATAACCCATGCAGTTTGCAACTTTAACCATTGGTACTAAGCTGGAATCTAGTCATATTCTGTCTGTTGTACTGAGCTAATAATTGTTTATACAATACACTGCTGTACTGAAAACAATACTATTGGACAAATTCAGGCTAGTGGACTCCTGAGCAATCAATATCATATGTTGTTACATAAAGTCCTGTTGTCACATGGTTGTGTTGCTGTACTATGGGGACTTTCAAGAAGGAAGATCAGTTGGGTGTTAAATCATTCCCCCGTAATGATTGAATACTACTGATACTATAACAAGAGTCAATTTCCCTGTCAATGTACAATGTACTGTACTTCAATCATGATACCAAGTACAAAAATGACATAAGACCACATTGAAGATTTTTTGCGTTGGCGGAGACAATGGGGGGTTGCGGAGGTTCGGAAAAAAACAACCCCCACCCCCCAAAAAAAAAAATAAATAAAAAATTCCTGGACCCCCCCATGCATGATTGACTGTGTCACAACCCACAATTACACAATCATCACCAATCATAACTGTACCTAACTTTAAGTCTGACATGATGAAGAGAGTCTGCAACACTGTCAGTGCTTCTCAATTTTGTGCCGCCATATAGCTGGAATAATGCTGAGTGAGGCATAAAACTAAACTCACTCACTCACTCAATTTTGTATACACTAAGGTCCTTCATTGCTTCTGAATATATACAGACAGTGTGCAGTGTAATTTCTGTGGTTAACCAACAAATCAAAGCACTACCTGCTTCCAGAGAGGGTTAAGCCATCCGTACATACCAGAGACCATATAAATTTATAATATGGTCTCTCCACACACCAATGAACATTCCACACACCAATGATTACATTGGCAATACTTACTGTGCAACATAGGCAATAACCTTTGATCCTCTCAATGCTGCTGTCGAACATATTCGACAGGAGAGCAGCATAATGACATCCCCAAACAAAACTTGCAACAATTATTTACCAAGTAGGATTTAATTGATTCAGCAGGCTAAAAGTTAATGCCAACACTTTACATGTTATGTTTTCAGTAGCTTACTAAAACAGATATGCATCATCATTGCACTGCAAAGCAGCCATATATATACTCAACAAAACAAGTTAAGGACCACCCCAATATTCAATATGTAAGTATTATATGGATCATAACATGACCTATTAAATACTTTAATATTGAAAATTGGGGTGGTCCTTAACTCTTTTGTTGAGTCATATTTATGAGTGGTGGAGAAACAATTTATACAAACCAAAACTGATGAGCATGAAAGAACAAGCACACTGTGTATTCAGAAGTCAGTGCATCATTCCCTGTTATGTTTGACTTACCTTACCGAAATATTCAACAGCAGGTGTAAACTTAGTTTGGTTGCTACATGGCTAATAAAATGCTGCTGCAATACTAAGTTTAACTCACTTATCTTGTTAAATAAGATAGAGAATGACAGCTAATAATTGTAAACTGGGACAAACAACTCATGAATTATGTATGTTGTGGGCAATAAAGTATATTTTTGAACATTATAATTGTGTCTACCGTGATGCCATCAATGATGAAGATGACAGGAGTCTCACGACTGACAACACAAACACGGTGACAATCATCTATTGCACATATGCTGTTTTGATGCAAACAGAATACACCTCTCGTTCCCATGTCAAGGCTACATCACCACAAACTTGCAATAGTCTAGTCTGGAGGAGACAGTCCAGTAACTCTTATTATGCGAATCTCATAATAGTGGATTATGATGACCAATTAGTTCCAGGAATCTCCAGAAACCTCCACCTCATTAATTACAGAGAATCAGTACAGGAAGATGAAGGCATTAACAATGACCCGGTGAGTAATTATAATTGATTAATCAGCCACCCTGCATCCAGGCAGTGATGACTAGTGAATGGCCAGAATGGAATGTGTGGAGAAAAGTCTTCATATCAAATGTACAACCAATCACTAAATCGAACATAATGACACATTAACACTGATCAATATTTTGCAACCAAAGCATTCAAAGAAAAACAAGATTTCCAACATTGTATCTTGACAAACACAGATACTACAATGTGAGTGAGATGTACTAAAAAATATAATATATCAGGGCTCAGTTTAACTATTCAGAAGTTGCACTAGTGCAACCTGAAACTGCAAACTGCAACATCATTTTTAATACCAACTTGCCCCCAGTGCATCTTAATATTTTGCAATTCAAAGAAGACAAGACTTTAGCTGAAAAAAGAAAAATGAGGAACTGGCTTGAAGCAGTGACTGATGACCACATGGACAGTGATTGAATGACTTAATGTTCATGTCATGAAATATTATGAAGATACAATGATTTATTCAGACACAGAATAATTTTATTATAATGGTGTTCTGAATCATCAATAACAAGACTTCTTATGTGAAATTTTCTATCGAGCAGCAACCTGGTTTTGTTTGAAGCAACAGAGTTATCAAATAGGTTTGATTTCCTTAATCGAGCCCTGTATATAGGCATTCTTTACCTTCTGATAATAAACTGATGGTAGCTGATGATCAATGGTGAAGTCCCATCCCATTACTCCCATCTATGTCTGTCAATGGTAGCAGTATACAGATACTATGAAGCTGAATCAACCATGTCAACCACGTCAGAACTGAGAGATGGACTTTCATGTGTGCATGAACACAGGTTTAAAGAATTGTCTGTCCATAAAGGCAATGTAATTGTCAATGGCCTTATTACTACGGGATCTAGTCAAATGGGCCGAGAAGTGCCAAGTCAAATGGGCCGATGGAAAAAGTCAAATGGACCGTGGAAAAAGTCAAATGGGCCATGAAAAAATGTCAAAAGGGCCTCATTCTTAGTCATATGGGCTGAACACAAAAAAAAGTTTACAAATGTCTTTCATTTTTTATTGACATATATAGCATTAAAACATGATATCATAACAATATCAGACTTAAACCTGGCAGACTTAAACAGGTCTTGTGTTGCAGCCTTCTTCACCTATAACAACAACAAGAAGGTTAATTGATCTAATTAAGAATCAATTCGATTTGTTAACATCTCCAATTAACAATTAAGGAAGTTTGTTAACAGTTAGGGTCCAATTAACTACTAATTAGCAATCAATCAATAGGAAGTACTACTCACAAACTAAATACTATTTACACTATTTTATTATGTAATTTATTAATTTTTTAATTTTCGGACCTTTTTTCGCCCTTTTGACTTTTGATTTCGGCTCTTTTGACTTTTGGCCTTGGCCCATTTGACTTTTTTCCGACCTTTTGTCCTTCGGCCCATTTGACTACAACCCATTGCTACACATTCATTAAATGTTAGATATTAGTTCACATTATCAATTATTATCACATCAGCACAACAGCTGTGAAATATACTGATATCAACACATTAGTTTCAGTATGTACTTTACAATTCGTTTTGTCCAGACTACACCTTTGACAGCATATAATGAAACCAGATTTACAGAGAGGAGTTGATATTCTTCCTTTTCATCTGACTACAGCCAATTATCTGTTACTTGTTATCCAGTACCTGTTGTTAATGTTATTCAGCTGCATACCAATCACGTCATGCAGACATACCTCGACTCATTACCTGGCAGAAGTCACTACAGCTTAATAACAGTTTAAGAATCTGTCAAAATGGCGTTAAATGGAATACACTTGTTATCTGTGAAGTGGCACAGTTTCTCATTTACTCGCTAATTTCTAGAATGCAAGTAAAACATTCAAAGACCTACAGCACTGTGAAAAAGCATTTGCAAAATAGCTACCTTTCTAAACAGTATCGTTATTCTTAAGAACAAGCAGTCATGTGAATGAATGCTCAATTACTCCTATAGGCATACAATATCTATCGTCATCATTACACTGAATGAAACAAGACAAATGTGACCAGACTGATAACATTCGATGAGTAACCATGGTAATTTGAACTTTTCCAGTTGCAATGAGAAAAATGTGAAAAACAATGTACATACTTCTTGAATCATTTTTGAGTGGTCTATATGACATAAAGCTGGAGGCAAAAGAAAAACAAGTCAGTCTTGACGTCAGGTTACAAAATTATCGCTAAAGATCTGTTTCATCATGTTCATAAAGGTGTATATTTTGATAAACACCGAACCATTTTTAATCCGAAGGTGTAGCTGATATACAAAATTTAGGATAGTCTTATCCATAAAACATGGAAACTGTTTCAGCATTATCAAATATTTAACAGACAACATATTTCGATATTTAATTCATGGTCATATGTCTGTCATACAGGTGATATACATATTAACAATGTTTCCGTGAACAGTGAGGCACTGTTACCATGGCTACAAGCACTATAAACATTACAAAACAACAAATACATGAGAACAAAACTGCATTACAAGTACATGTACTTACGGACATATTATTTGGCATCTTCAAATTAATCTATCATTGCACTGAAATATACAAAGCATGCAATATACATCTTAATGTGCAAATTGAAAGACAAACAGTTCCGATCAGGAAACACACATTGTCGAATCACAGTCAATCTTACAAGTCCTTTCCTTCGTATCCGATCAGGACTGAGGTTTTTGAAGCTTCATATTAAAGGGTTCCAACTGATCGCCGGGAGGTAAGAGTTTATTTAGTCTGTCCATTTTGGGACCAATATCTTCCATCCTCAGCCTGATCTTCTTCAGTACAGATAACGTTTCATGTACCCGGTTAAACTGTTCAGCGTACTTGTTGTACTTCTTCTGTCTCTCAGCTAATGCTGTGTGGAGTACATTGATGGTATGGTGAATCTGAAACATCAAAAACACACATTATAACTATCTATTTCTTAAGTATCTTCAATAATCTGTCTACTTTTATAAAAACCTGAGTCATAACTGAACTTGTAAACCTCCGGTGACGTCACTCTATTGTCTCACTAGGTTTTCCTTTTAATAATGATAATAATAATAATAATGGATATTTTAAGCGCACCTTTTTCAAGTCACTGATACATGCTCAAGTAAACCTCTACAGGCAGTTTCCAGGGCAATCTAAAGATGTTGCAGAATCAGAACATTGTCAACTCAAATAGTGATGCATGCATCAAGGTGATGAAACTCGTTGGACTTGTTCAGTTGTTGCACAGTAACGATTTTTACCACTCACTTACTACAGCCCTATTATTCTTTGCAGTCTTTCAAATCAGTTCATTTCCTAGGAATACCAATCATGTTTCAAATGGTTCTTAACAAGCATAAAATTATATTCCAATTTTGGGATGATACTGAAGAATGTACTGCAAAATGTTCCCATGCAGGAGACACAAAACACCTATCATGTTCCACTGTTAAATTGTCTTCCGCAAAAATCACTACTTTGACCAGCATGATGAAGGGGAGATAATCACGGTAATGGTATATCTATATCAAAATTACCTTTCCTTGCCTTGTATAGTGCTTCACACGTCTTGTCCATACAATGGGTAACTAACAGTGCCTGAACTGAGAGGGGCAGATCCAGGATTTTGGAGAAGGGGTGGATGCACATAAATCATGAAGTCCAAAACTAAGGGGAAATGGTCCTCGGGGAAATCTTTTCAGGGGAGAGGGGGGATGCACACTCCTGCACCCCACCTCTGGATCCGCCCCTGACAGTATACAATGTCCAGTATTGCCTAATGCAACAATCTTTGGCCTTAGATGCCATATTAACCACTGGCCTTCATCAGAATCAAACTCTGCAAAAGAGCTGGATCACATTTTCAGTATTCAGCTGCTGATACATATTCCTTATAGAGAACTGACCTACCTCTTTAATTCTAATACACAAAGCATTCTGATCAAAAGCCACAGCTTCTGATAGCTGCTTGAGATGTTCCTGATATCGGAGAGACAGGAACAACAGTTGTCTGTAGTCTAGCTTGTCCAGCATCTCCAAATCCCTGGAGCTGACCGGAACATTCAGCGAGCCCCTCATGATGGGGAAGAACACGGGGATGGTGTTGAGTTTCGTCAGCTCTGGATCAGGGTCTTTGATGGGGACCTGTCCTTCAGCAACTACCACTATGTCATGTTTGGGGGTACTCTCTTTGTCCTTGTTCTGTTGTACTTTGTGTTTTTGTACCCGTGGTGACTGTCGAGGTGAATCTGGAGATTGTGGTATAGTCAAGAGTTAAATCAGAACCAGTATCACAACATACCTAACTCCATGTCCATAACAATTATGAGCGCACATGTGTAATTACAGCATTTGGTGGAAAATCATTTATAAACATACTTCTAAAAACTGTAAAGAGAACATGAAGTTGGTAATTTAAAATACTCTTCATTATTATTCTTCAATCAGTATGATAATGAAACTTCAGGAACCAATGGCCACCATTTCCCCTTCCACATGATCATAATTCCTTCTTATCCATGTTGTGGCAGCTTTTGAATGCTGATATCGAAGTTCTTAGAGTATATGCTGAGATTTATCCATGATTCAAAACAACGTGCAGAAAAATTAGGGAAAAAGTAATTTTGTTCTAAAACTGTGATTTTTTTTACAAAGTCCTCATTTTCATTTCTACAGAGGTATCTTAACTCTGCATTTTATCATTCCTAACCAAAAGGACCATACAGTATAATTTTGGCACTGAACCTGAGGATGTGTTTGATCAGAAAGGAATACCTAACCCTAATGATCACAAATGAGATGTTTGATTGGAAAGGAGAGCCAAGGGCTAAAGAGGATGTGCAGGTAACCTACCTTCCCTAACAACTATTCCTAAAAACTGAAGAGGCATGGAAGATCTGTGAACCATTAGCCACAGTAGGCAGTCTGAGCAACCTATTAGTGCTACTGTAAGCTGCTCATTGCTACCCAAATGTGTGACAATGGTGTAAAATCAGAGCATTACCTCCATCAATAGGTTTGCTGATAGAGAACTGAGTGTAGGGGATTTCTTCATCTCTCTGAGAGCGAATTGTGCTTCCAGGCGCACCTGCTGGCAGACTGCTCTGGTCAGAACCCATAGTCACTATCAAGAAAAATCATTTATAATCACATGTATTTTTACTTCAGAGGTACAATGATTTAGATCTACTGTGGTAAGGCCGTATAATAAATAATCCACTGGCGCTTGTAGCTAGAAAAAAACCAAAAACAAAACACAACAGCCATCAATGTACATATTGTCACTATCACTGAATTAGCACTATATTTACATGATTAAAGGATATAGACATCTACATATTGTGTTAAGAATAAGACTTCGCCAGTACAGTGTATACCTTGACGCCTGTTTATTGCGCGTTACCAGCCCCTGTGGAATAATCATGATAAACTCCTGCAGCAATGAGTGACTTTAATGATATTAGTAAACAAATTATGACCTGTATTGTAGATACTTACACTTATAAATATTATCGTCTGGTTCCTCTTCCGTGCTACAAATAAATGAAAACTAAGATTGTGAGTAAACTGCAAATAAAACACGAACATGGTATTGTTTCATTTCATGCATCATGCATATTTCAGCCTTGTTGTGTATTTCCTGAAAACCTAAGCATGTATAAATTTGTTTTACACAACAATTAAGTAATGTTTCCTATCCTAACTAGTTACAATATGAAATACAACCTTTCGACTTTCCGGAGCAATCACTCTTTTAAACTATTTCCGGTGTCAAATATGGCCGCCTGTGAGTAACAAAACACGGACAAGTCTATAGCGGAAAAACAATGAACGCTGACAAGAGAAGGAGGGCTCGTGTACAGGGTGGCTGGGCCCCGCCATCAGTATCCAATGTAAGATCTGACAGAGATAAACCTAAAATGCCATCAGGACCAGCATGGATGGGTAAAAATATCGACCAAGGTTCTCAAAGCCCAGAAAAGAAGTTTGTTTTCGAGGAGACTGACGAGGTAAAGCGGTGTGTGGGGCAGGGATTGGGGTAGAGAACTTTAACAATGGGCATTTTCAGGATTATTAGTCATTTTCTGAATTTAGAATGGGCCACTGCCCTTGTATCAATAGTTAATTTAAAAAAAATAATTGGGGGGGGGGGTCTCCCTGGTAGATAGGATTTCTTGTAAGTCTGATTCCAATGGTGGCGTGGATCGTTGCTTATATCTAATGTCTATCACTGGTTTGTCTGGTCCTGCCTTCTACTAACATTCCAGTATGAAAATGTTTGAAACTTTAGCAAGTTTAGTGTTGCAGCATCTGGCTTTGAACAACAAACATTGAGGTTGATCAAATTACAGCTGTCCATGAAGCTTTAGTACATCACTTTAAACTGTACATGTCAACTCAACTGTGTCATGTTTATTGTTGTCTCACAGAAAAAGAAGCATTATCATCAATACAGTAAGCATTTTTAATAATTTTTCAGATTAGGCAGAAACCGCCAGATCAAGTTATTACGTAAGTGAATATGGTTTTATAAGTGTGTTACATGAAGTCCAGATCTCAAATCAGTTGAAGTAATCTATTCTGATGATGGAGATTATTTGGATGAGTGAGCACATAAGGCAGCTTGAATCCTGGAGAGGTTCCAGGGCTTCAGTCCTGCCCTACACTAAAGGATATCTAACTAGGTGTCCCTACTCATGTGATTAAAGTATTTTTAAGCCAGGTGCCCCATAAACTAAACTTTCAAGGTAGAAATGATATGGGGGACAATGTGTGAAGCCTATTCTTTGTATTCAGTTGATATGGCTGGAATAAAACAAAAGAGATGTATATCCAAACTAACTCACTGCATTCTTACAACAAAATGATTGAACTTGTTTCAGGAAAGCTGGAGTTTATGACATTAGCAGTGGGCCATCTGGAGTTTCTAGGTAATTGATTACATTTATTGTTTTAAGAATATGTTCCAGAATACTAATTGTTTCCTTTTTTTAGTAAATGGAAATGACAGAAAAATCACAGACAAAACTGTCAAAGATATTTCCTAACCAAAATTTGACTAATTTCAAATTTACATCAGATTCCATATTGCATACTACATTCTTCGAGGCACAAATTGAATTGTATGTTTGATAGCATGGTTAGTAGAAATTGAGGGTAGTATGTTAATGCACATTTTTGTATTTGCTTAATGATTTGCACACATGTTTATAGGACCTGTGATCCTGGTTAAAAATGTCTATCCAAGAAAAAGTTAACATGGTTAAATACAGTGAATGTATTCAATACTTATACCAGCAGACAAGATGCTTAACGTCATTTTGGGCCTATTCCAGCTTGGTAAATCAACCCTCATCACAATAATCATTGGTATTTTATGTTAAAAAAATTGACATGTATTTTCAACCTATTTTGTATATATAAATTTGAATAGAAGGGATCAATTGCTATGATTAGTGCAGTTACTTGTAATCTGCTTTCAGACTGAGGTATTTCCCATGTTTTATTGATCCGACGGAGGCCAAAGGAATGTTTGATCAGCTGTTTGAGGAGTGTCCCTGGCGGCAACGATCTGATTCCTACAACGGGGAACAGTACCTGCAGCCTCGGCTCACTGCATGGTTTGGGGACCTGTCCTACTCCTACTCAGGCGTTAAACTGGATGTTAACAAAGATGTAGGCTACCATTTCTACAGTGCATGGAGATTGCATTTTCTTACAGCTAGTAAAACAGTCAAATACAGTGACACTGAGTCACAAATTAAATATCATTCATTTATTTGACAGGTTCTACTGCTGAATATACCTTTATGAATTAAAATTGGAACTAAATACTGTCTATTTGCTGCAATTATGCTGACTGTGCAAATATTCACCTACCACAGTAGCATACAATGACTCTGTTTCTTACACTTGGACATCTTCATTGCAGCATATTGATTTAATTTTTAGAGATACATTTCCTTAGAAAAACCCAACTATTTTTCATGATGTTAGTATAGACCAGCAAATGTCGTGATCAGCGCCTATAACTACACATGCGCTTGTCTCCTGCCAGTGGCCTGCCGTGATGAGGCTGTTGAAGCAGCACCTGGAGGAAGCGACCGGTCTGACTTTCAACTCTGTCCTAGCCAACCTGTACCGAGACGGACATGACAGCGTTGCCTGGCATGCTGATGATGAAAAGTCACTTGGGGAAAATCCTACCATAGCTTCATTGTCTTTCGGAGATGTCAGGAACTTTGAGTTGAGAAAGAAACCTGCACAAGTAAGCACCTGGGAATGTTTGTTTATTTTTCTTAGAATTTTGTACATGTTTTCATTACAATATGAAAATTGATCGAAGTGATCAAGTATGCATAGGAAGCTGCCAACTTGTCTCCTAGAAACTAAAAATGGCAAAATAAACTTTCTAGTCAGTTCTAATTGTGACTGTAATATTGCAAGTATTCTCTGTCAAGTCCTGTGAAGTTTGTCTTTCTCCAAAGCAGGAGTCGAATTATTGGTCTGAAAAAAAGTTTCATTTATTTGAAGACTCTTGTGATTAAAGAACAGAGCAACCTACAATAAAGAGGTTCAAAATATGCATAGTTTTAATTAGACACGTTTTGAGCATGTTGAATTACTCTTTCTAAACTTTGCATAGACCTGTCTGTAAAGGGAGGTAATAACTTTGTTGTAAGAGCTGGTCATTATGAAATAAAATGATCACATTGTGTGTAAACCTTTTGTTTGTGTCTAAAAGAAATACTTTTTTCCATCATCATGATCATCTGATTTATTTCACACATTTGAAACTGATACTCTTTTGTTACCCTAGAAACTATTCTAATGTTGGTGTTGTTTGTGCCCCTCAGGGTGAGGATCCTGCCTTGTCTCAGCTGATCCGTGTGCCCCTCTCCCCAGGATCTCTGCTCATCATGGAGGGAGCCACACAGGACGACTGGCATGTAAGTCATTTGGTGGCTATTTTTGAGATCAGCTGTTATTGGTTAGAATTTAACTCTAGCCTATCAGCCTGAGGCAGGAACAAATACCTGTGGGCTAGTACAAATTTCCCATTGTTTCAACAATACAACTAAAATACAAGCTAGTACAGCTTTTGAGTTCAGTTCTAACCTTGGCTTCTGCATTTAATTTTGTCATCAGGGAGCCACTCACCGAAACAGAATTATAGATCGAGCGTGTAGACAGATTAGGTCCATGTCACGTGCTGATGTAACACTGTTAATTTGGATTCAAAACCAAGTGTGACATCCGAAAACTCACGTTTAATTTCAAATGTAAAATGTAAGTGATTGAAACATCTATGTTTTGCAATAAAGGTCAAAATGTTTAGATGTCAACTTCTGTAACATGATGTTTCAGAGTATATTCTTACTCCTTCATCAGGTGAAGGAGCACTAAAGTACTGTCGGAAATAGAAAAAAACCTTCTTTTTTTCACATTTATATCCACAATTTATGTAGTTAATATGTGAAATATCTGTTAAACTAAGTTCGGCCAAACTACAGTCTCGGTGGTAGGGAGATAGGAAAGGTAAATATCGGACTTTACTGAGGAGAGATTAGTGCAGAAATGAGCAATGTGGCTTTTTTCTAAGTCCAAGTCGACTTATTTGGAACAGACCATGGCTTTATGCTAATTAGTGTGGGATGATGTTGTATTAAAAAGGACACTTTTTAAATGCCCATTTTGAAATTAGACATAGCTTCATTAGAAATGAAGCCTTGGTTTGGATACTTTGTCTGTCAGCTCCAGAGGCAGATATGTTAATGGCCTCCACTACTAAATTTTCAAGTCCTCAGAAAACTGAAAACGTCTCACTTTGTCACTCACTCATTCAGCAAGCATCATGTATCTATCAATGAGATGAGTTGCTCAGTCTTGTTTTCATGTGTGTATCACTGTTTCAGCATCGGGTTCCTAGGGAGTATCACGACAGGGGTCCAAGGATCAACTTGACGTACAGAGTTATTTATCCAGAATAATCATGATACAGATCTCTGTTTTAACCATTTATTGTAAATATTGTATCATTTGATCTATATAAACATTGACAGTTTTTCTGATTTTGAAGCCACGCTTGTTATTTTGATGTGATTTGTTTTGAAGAAAGTGGGAAATGACGAGAAAGATGTTTGTGTCTTAGTATCTTAAAAGATATGATTATTTTTCCATATTGCAGGGCATGCTTATCTTCACTTTAGATGATGCTTGTTATAATAGTTGACTGACAAAGGGATTGTGATTGTGATGCTTATACTGTCAACCTTTGGTTTCCTTGGCTGTGATTAGATTATTTACCGGCTTGTGTGAAATAACTTGAATATTGCTTACTCAGGCATAAAACAACATTTACTCTATTTTAACAACGGTTTTGATATTTTCATTGAACAGTATATATTTCTTTTAATGCGACTATTTTTGTTTGTTTAATGCTGCTTTAAGATAGAGGTCTGTAAAAAACTGAATCTGGACCAGACAATGCAGTGATTGCTTCACGAGGATAGGTCAGCATGTATGATCAGCAAGTCCGTTAGCTGCATCTTACAACAAGCATTGCCGAGGACCAATTGTAAACCAGGGTCCACTTGCACAAAGCTATCTTATCGCAAAGGTGATTGTATCTCCTATACTTTATCATAGGGAGCATCATAGTTCTAAAATCGCTTTGTGCAAGTGGATCTTGACCTTCATGGCTTCCTGTATTACTGGTTTATTGATCTGTAGGCATTTGTGTGTAATAAGCAGAAGCTCAGCAAATTTTAAGTTTACTTTTTCTATCACTGTGACTGTAAAAAAAATATATATATCATGTACATACATGTAAATGTGTAAATTACAAAGGAAATGGGTAATATTATAATTACATAGATATTATATATACAGGTCAGTGTGTGCTTTTGTGAGCTGCCAAATAGCTGGAATATTGCTGAGTTTGGTGTAATTCAACAAACCAACCAAAGTCTTTGTGAAATTGTTGTAGAGATCAGGTTTGTCAACAGTATTACTTCTTCAGTGAGTTTCCATAATGTGTTTGTTTAATACCCTAGACTGACTGTGATATGCGAAAAGTCTTACTTGTAACATGCAATGATTGTACTGGTCACTTCAATAACAGTCTATGTACAAGGCTGTGTAATGTGTAATCTATTTGAAAATAAACTGCATTTAATGCCTGTGTTGTGTTAATGTTTATTTGCTGTGACATTATTGTCGGCAACATTTTACTGTTACTATTTTTCAGACAGCCAATTCACCAAAGGTGACCATCCAATCCTCATTTAATGTATGGGTTCTGGCTTCGTGTTAAACAACGAAAACATACTGCCGTGTCCGTAAGATGCACATCATATCGCAAAAGATTAATCTTAAATGTCAATAAACGAACAGCTGCTTAATCAAAATTAAAACCTTGTTGCTTATCGTAATGGTGCTTAAATTAAAAAAAATGTTGTATACACAACTGGGACTGCATAACCCCGTTTTTACTATTTGTGAAGAAAGGCAGTACCGGTGGTCACCGTGTTTCTCTGACAGACATTTTGCGATCGTATATTCATGATTTTGGACAGCTTGTCCGTTCTTCGCATGTGTTTTTTACTAGAAAGCCGAAAGGTTCCTGGCTAAAGGTCCCAAATTTACTTGTGACACCCCGTTCCCTCTTGAGAGCCTTGAGTAATTGGAGACTGACGCCTTCTCTGCACCAAGATCCTTGAAGATCCGGGTTAGAATTGGTCTTAAGCAACCAGTACTTTTAAGAAGGACTAACGGGATCGGATGGTCAAGCTCGCTGACCCATGTCATCGTATCCCAATTGCCTATATCGATGCTCTTGCTGTTGATCACTGGATTGTCTAGTCCACTATTTATAGACTGCCGCCATATAGTTTGAATATTGCTGAGTGGGGCGTTAAACAACAAACCAACATCCAGCATGAGCCAGCCACATAGGTAACTGTTTCAGAAGATTATATACAGATCACACACATGCCCCATGTTTCCAAGTCGGCACAGCAGGATGTATCACCAATGTACATTTCTGCAGCAGTTACAGACGAAATGCCAGCTTGGCTCGGTAATATGAAGTCTACTGACCAGGTGTTGAACAACACGGATGGGAATCCATGAGTTTGTTAGCTCAGGTGCCAGTCTAACACTATAAAAGTTACCTTTAATACAATCTCGGATAATCCATTTTTTTGTTTATTTTGTTCCAAAGACCTATAGCCTTGTGGTTAGAGTGTTCACTCGTCACCCCGAAGGCGGGATCGATTCACCAGAAGGTTATAATATGTGAATCAATATTGCAAGCATATTAAAACCTAGCGGATGTAACAGTATTCTCTGCTGCCCCTTATAAACGTTTTGACTTGCAGAGCTACGAGCTGTTTAGTAGTGCTTTTCCTTATAGATCCCCGATTTGAATCTGCTTTGCACTTTATATATTTCAGCAAAGAGCATGCGTCATAATCTAACGCCAAATGCATAACGATTCATTTTGTAAGACACCTGCTTTGAGGTGTGAGTACTTATATTTTAGATCGTGCCAAAATATATTAATCTTTCGAGCTGGAAACCGTACTAGTGAAGATTTTCCATCATCCGTATTCCAGCTGTAATCAGTATTTTTTTAAAGTAATCGAGTCTCGACCTGACAACCCTGTGATTGACTTCATGACCAACAGTCTACGAAAATTGGTTACGATGACATTCATTAACCAAGTCAGTGAGTCCAACCACCCAAATCCCGTTACTCACATTGCTCGCCACGAGTTTCACCAGCGCCATGTATTCAGTGCAGCTTTACTATATAGAGAAACATCGTGAAGTGTTCTGTGTACTGCTCGTTCTAACGTTTCTGTATTTTTAAGCCGAATATTTTTCTCACTTTAAATAACACATAAGTACATAAGTCACAAAATGGCTGAAATACGGTCGACGCGGCATCATATTTCAACTCAGTCCAAAACATACTATACCTGTTCACCTGAGAGGTCAACACGTTTCTCGGATTCCACAACAAACATTTCAGTCAAAGCTTAGCATTCATAACGTGGTATGTATTACCTCAATACATTTTGAAAATCTTAAAAAAATCCGCTCCTTCCAAATATTTTTTATAAATATATAAGAACTGGGTGATTTTCTTATTCTCATAATACTCTTCACGGTAAGAGAATAGTTCTGCAATATTGGTTCCACTGCTATTTGATATTCTAAAATAAACACACACGAATGCCTATATATCTGCAGCTGAATTCTGTAAATACTTACCTTGTTATACTTCAACCAGATTCAGAAAACATAGATAGAATATGCTGGAAAGCATTTACCACGCATACCTGTGAAACCATTTGAGCATCACTTCCTGTTTATAGCTATAAATAGAAATTCTAAACACGAATCATCCAGGTGCTAATTGCTGTGACGGTGTATTACCTGTGTCATACAAGAAACTGAAAGGAATTTACTTCACTCTCAAGATGCATGAAGTGGTGGTTTTCGTTATGAAGGGTTTTCTAGGTATTTGAGTAGGTTGTGTTTAAAGAACCAATAAACTTTGTTTTTTGTTACTCTTTTAACCATTACATATGAAAGATTTGTGGTTAGTCTTATGCGGAACACCAAATTTATTCTTTAAAAACTTGTGGTTAATTAATACCGAGCGATTAAAAGTGGCCAAAAAGTCGCCTGCTTCCCTCTCGCCCGCCAACGAAACCACAGACAGGTTACGTAACTCTGTCGCCAGAGCACTGCAGTGACGTCATATGAGGAACGATTTTCAGTTAGTTGTATAGAAAATGTGTAGCACGCTCATCATTTTGATGATTTCTCGACATCAACGACGACATGCCGAATCGTTGCTTTGTCGTCAATTGCTCCTAGGGTCGGGCGATGGTGTCCCCATGCACAGATTTCCACAGGACCCCGCAGTTCGTGCTAAATGGGTTATGTTTGTGAGTGCGAAGCGAGCGTTGTGGAAGCCTGAAACGATATCTTACTTGTGTTCAGATCGCTTCACGGAAGTTAAAGAATCAAAACTACTTACTAGTTGTAGTAAAATATGCATATGATTGATGACCATAAAGATTTTCTATGACACAACTTGTAACATAACGATTTCTTCCTCGGAAGTGAGGTTGTGGTCGAAGTAACAATAATATTGTAAGTAGTATTATATTGACACCCACCTCGCTGCCACGAGAGAAATTGTTATGATATACGCTATGTCATGCAAAATCCTATTGGCCATCAATAAAATACATATTTTTACTACCAGTAGAAAGTAGTTTTGATTTGTAACTCGGTGAAAACAAACCTAAATACCATTTATCCTCAGACTGGCGGATGTTCCCGACAGGGCGCCGCCATTTTAAAAAATAAAAAAATTAATGTTAGAATTAATGAGATTATAGTTTGTTTTCATCAAGTTAGAAAATCAAGACTACTTTCTACTCGTAGTTAAATATGTATTGGAATCATAACCAAACGGATTTTGCATGACACAACTTATAACATAACGATTTCTTCCACGGAAGCGAGGTGGGGGTCGAAGTCACAATACTGCGCGATAAATTTCTTTCTACTAGTCAATGTGCGTCTTTATATTTGGTCTTGTAATCCTAATTAGTTTATTATCACACTTGTATGCATTTTGAAACTAAATAAAAAGCTGACGATCTGCTGATACTTATAGTGAATATATAACAGAACTGTAATATCTAGACATTTTATAGTTTGCCAATGTGAATCACAATTCGCACACACACCCTAGTGCATGTTGTCTGTCTCATTACACTTCACGGCGAAAACAATGATTCTGTTGAATGCTACGACAAATGAATAAAAACAAAATGCAAATATTAAAATTAAAACAGACTAAAGTTATAGGAACAATATCAGGCCATTACCTTGTTCGAGGAATGTATCCATCAATATCCACAAAACTGTTCCAAATGATGTGTCTTTTAACAGTTTAATATACGAAAAAGTGATAAATCTTTTCAGGTATTGGTGTATAGTCTCATTGGTCACCCAAGATAGCACACCTGGCAACTAATTGCATAATTTCCGCCTTTCTTTAAAAACAGTAATTTAGTTAGCCAATAATGGGCAATCAATCAATGTATTGCCGGTTAATCCTTTGAAAGAAGGACGTTGTTTTTACGCAGACACCGACACGACAGAGTGTATTCAGTATAGATTAGTAAATCTACATACATAAACACTACCTTTTGACAATTCCGCTGTGTAAGATAAAAGTAATTAATCAATCAGCGTGTTATCGGTTAATCCTCTGATCGATGTTTATAATGTTGAATGTTTACTCCAGACACAAGAAATGCCAAATGGGAACCTTTGTCGGGTAATCTAAGTGTGTTACCACTAATTATACCTGTTATAAATTCATTAACTGACCATCAAGTGAATGATGACAAATAACATGTGTAGGCTTATACCACCTAACACGGGTTACAACAAGGGAGTATTAATTGCTGTATTGCATGTGAAAACTTATGGGCCGACACTGTTTTGAGAATACAAACAGATTTTTACATGACATGATTAAATATCGAGGTAAAAAAACACAGAAATGGGATCAATTTGGATCAGTCATTATACAAATAGGGCCGAACGACACCAATCGATTTTGACAGAATCGTCTATGAAAACAAGTTGTAACTCGGAAACTAGGCAAAGCAGGAGACAAAATTGAATGACAGTAGATTGTGAGAACATATAGCTTTCATTTTCCACAACAATTGTCACGATTTCAGGTTTATACAAGCCTGTAAACAAGATAATTTAACCCCTAAAATGTAGATGAATTCTGCATCGGCCCTCAAAGCTATTCCTCATATGACGTCACAGAGGCGCGCCGCTCTGATTGGTTGAAATTTCGTTCGCGGGTGAGAATTGTGCACTGTTGTCAAAAAGGTCGATTTAAGTCAATTAAAGGTCGAAATGTGTAGTTTTAATGACGGGGTTTCATTTATAACGATGTCAGTTAGTGATTTATGTATTTGTACCCCCCTAGGGGTTATGTGACCTTTAGTGGCGCTTTGACCATACCCTAGTTCAATCACGGCTTGTCAGCTTATGTTGTGGCAGTGACCGATGAAGTTCCCCGTTACAACTGATCTTCAGCAACCCATGCATGTCGTTAGAGGCGACTTGCGGGATCGGATGGCCAGGTTAGCTGACTTGGTTGACACATGGATATGTCATTGATGATCGATTATGTCAACCACTGGATTGTCTATCTAGACTGGATTATTTAGAGACCTCCGCCATAGAGACCAATTCTCACCCGGATCTTCTCGGGTCGTTTGTCAAAAGAGGTAAACATCACAGAACTGCATCGTTCCAGGGTCACCCCAACTTCACGCCGGTAGATGTCTTTAAACACCAAATTGGCTCATTAAATGTTTTGAGGGTTTCGTCTACATCAACCACGTATGCATGTTCCCCTGTTCAATGCATGCATCAATGCATAGTGTGTTGGAATCTCCAGGAACGGACAACATACTGTGGCCAGTCAGATGAAAGTACTACACGACCGAACGAAGACAGAAATCAGTTCATAGTATTTAATATACGCAGTAACTAAAAACAAAATGTTCTTCAGCAAAACTCGACCACAAACAGCTGTTGATCCTGCTGTTTCTAGATCTACCCGATACAGTTAAGAAAGTAACGGCTGTGGTGTAAACAGTATCCCCTTACCAATTAATTCTACATGACTGTATGTGTATAAATTCTCATCACCAAATAGCGAATATGAATCACCAGTAAAGCACGTGTTGGAAACTAGTAGTGCCCACTATTCCTTATCCCAGTGAACAAGATATGTATTGGTACATGCATTTTTTTCATTTAAGACAAAATATCGAAAATTCGTCAAACAAAGGTGAGTTCCTGAACGTGCTATACCATTTTTTTACCACTACAGTCAGCGAAACTAACTCAAACTTGACGGTTTCTGATAAAGGTGAGCTTCTGAACTTGCGAAAATGCTATGAATTGTTTTCCTACAATACAGGCTGCTACAATTCTTAATATAAAAAGCTGCATTATAGTCAGCCCCAGTGAGTCTAAATATCACCCCCGTGCACATGAAAGCTCACCCCTATCAACGATCCGTTCCTCTGATACAACACACCACCTTACCAAGGACAAGAACCATGAACTACAAGAGATAAACAACGTATCAGCCGATATGTCAAGAGCACATCGACCCCAGGACACTGACAGACACCATTCCAAAGAAGTAAGAGAAGATATTTGTGTGGTAACATGGCCCAGTCACATGCCAGTTACAGGATTTGATTTACCTTAACCGACCCAGTGCTTATTTATTTGACTAGCGATTCGTGTCCGGAGTTTGAAATAATGACACGGAGATTAATTATGCGTCTTTAGTTTCGTTGCCAAATTATTTCTTTGTGTACAGGTTGGTTCTTTGTGTCATTTGAAGTTGGCTAAAACTGTTCACGCCGTTGGTCTATAATTCAGCGCTGACACGAGAGACGTGGCGTCTTCTTAGAATGTTTTCCCGAAACGTAAACCATTCGGAGATGAAACCCCAATGAGGGGAATTTTCAGGATCCCGGTAACATGTTGATGCCAAGGAGATACTCACTCATCACCTTCCAACTCCCGATGTTTTTAGTCCATGGTAGCTTATTGGACGTACTCCTTTTCCAGATGTATCTTGTATACAGTCTTGAGTACATGTACAATGTTATCCCACTAAGCCCATGGGTGTGAGTGTAAGGGATGAAGGGTTGTTTGAGAAAAGCGAAATGCAGATTGTAAGACCGTACAGAACTTGAATTTGATTTCTCTAGTTTTAGCTTCCTGTCATTCGAACCAAATTCAAAGCACAACGATATACAGGTTGTAAATCGTAATAATCTATATTCCATCATGATCGAGAATGATGGAATTCTAGTTAACAAAGTTTCTTTTAAATATAGTGTGATTCATGAGGGCATACTGTAAAACATGGAGTGGAGTCTTGGAGTGGGGTCTTGGAGTGGAGTCTCGGAATGGAGTCTTAATGTAAATATTTAGGTGACCGAGTTTGTTTTGTTTGGATCATGCAGAATATTTTGCAAGCTGATTGATAGTGAGTTTCATCAGCTCTCTAGGGCTTTGAAAATCTTGACTTTCTGTCAGGTTATGTATGGGCAGTCCACTGGACTGTGACAGATTAGAGCAAACACATCACTGATACGATCTGCCCTCAGAATGTCAGAGAGCTAAAGGAATGCTGCTAAGGATTGCCATGTAAACATTTTTACAATCTCGATTACGTTGCTGTCTACAAATGAAAGTATAATTGCACAGAGTTCGAATTTGTGACGATTTATTAATAAGTTTGGAGTAAACTGGCAAGCATTAACAAACATTTCTACGAGAGCTGTAAAAAAGAAAGACTAATCTCTAAGATGAGTATGATAAGATATTTACTTTTGAAACCGGTGATTCCGGAGGTATAAACGACAACTGAGAAGAACCATTAATGGCATATTCTAGACAGTAATCAGTGTTTACAGAAGTGACAACTGCACTTATACTCCATACTCCAGACTCCACTCCAAGGCTCCACTCCAAGACTCCACTCCATATTTTACAGTATGCCGTTCATGAGTGAGGGAAGGGATGTTGTCCAACATCGTACTCAACAATTCTCTAGGATCCATGAAGATTCGGGTTAGAATTGGTCTTAAGCACCCCACGCTTGTCGTAAGAGTCGACTAACGGGATCGGGTGGTCAGGCTCACTGTCTTGGTTGTGTAGATCGATGCTCATGCTCTTGATCACTGGATTGTCTGGTCCAGACTTGATTATTTACAGACCGCCGCCATATAGCTGAAATATTGCTGAATGCGGCGTTACCCATAAGCAACAAACAAACAAGAGGCATCTCCAGCCATATCACGGCGTCCTGAGTCAGGGAATAGAAGATAGATAGATCCGTGCTGTCATGGAACAAAGGCCACAAGCAATCAGGTCACACAAGTTAAACAGCTCTTGCAACCCACAACGGGCACTTCGGAACTATTCTTCCACAGGACCGAACAGGCTACAGGACGTCACAACTTGCACCAACAATAAATAGTGATTGGTATGTATCTACGATTGATTCCTTTAATGTGTTACCGCCAGTGTTTGACAGCACGAACACCAGTGAACACCGGTATTAGCTCATGTAAGTCAGCTTCAGTAACTATTGGGACATTCCCTATTATAGTCGAGTCGTACAGGTAAAGATGAGGGGCTGAAGAGGAACACGTTTACATACAACTGAAACATTCCACCAGGATGCAGATGACTGAAAAACTTAAGAATTTGTTTTATTTCTTCTTGAGATGAGGCATTTGAGGAGAAGGCTGTCAGTGTGTCAAACCTTCAGAGAGATTCAAGACACCTGCGGAGAACGTTAGAGGCCGTATGAAGGACGTTAGAAGGAGATGAAACCTTCTGGCATGAACAACCTTTTTGTGTGCATGAGATAGAATTTGATGCAGGGATATTTGGCAGACTTACAGAGAATATTATAGAATATATTCCTGCTGACGCAAGGCGATCTGTCCATCATCTGGACCAGGCAAACCAGTGGGTGATTGAATGAACTTATGTTCACACTGGAATCGTTGGGTCCCAGTTCCAGTCCCATCGCAAGACAAACATGGGTGCCTTTGTACCACACTTGATGTAATCAGCGAATGAATTAACAGTGAAGTCACAAAGAATGACAAGATCAGTCCGTATCTAAGTTGATACTACACATATTGTTCAGTGTAACTAATTATACACGAACTTTAATTGACTAAAACACTCTTTTGTAGTTCTTAGTAGGCGCTGCCTCGGAGAGGTATAGCTGGCTGAAATATGCGTAGACGTTGAGCTGTGTACTCATTGCCTTAGTGAAGTACATGTGTGTGTTTTTCTTGTGAATGTTAATAAAATATTGAAAACCTATGCAGAAGATATTCTAATTAGTTACAAATTGCAGGTTCCTTGCAATGGTAATTAACTTCAAGGAGCTCACGATGTAACTATTAAGCTTTTACGTCTTCGCTACAACTTATGTACAGGACAGGTATAAAGATATTATTACACTTGTACGTGCATTTGCTCAGAAAATAAGCATTCGAAATTAGAATCGTCATAAATTCAGCAAGACACACGCACTCTGGTAATATTCTCCGTTTATACACTAACTTTAGTTTTATGTCAGGGAACTAATTTTCAGTTTCGAAATAGATCTAAAGTTAGGTATTCAAGTGGTAATGTCATAATCTCTCGATAGGAACATCTGAAAACAAAATACGTAGTTTCCGTGGCAGGTCAAAGGTGACACGTTTTCACGTCACTATGATGTAATAATATACTCTCCAAAAAAAAGAAACGCATATAGGAATTTCAACTGTATTTTTATGTTTATTTTGAAACATCTTGTAGGCTTTATGAGTCAATGAAATATAGCGAAATTGCACACTGGGAATACAGACTTATCCGTCTTTGGCACCAACTCGAGGAAAGTCAGTTTGAGTGTTACATGGAGACGTGTGGTGGCGCTGAAGTCAATACCTCGTGTGTCCACGTGGGCATCCAGAACTGCACGGCCTCGCCTCGTCATTGAACGAATAAGTCTCAAAATCTCGTGTTGCCCAATCGCAGCCCACTCTGCCTGTAGTGCCTGTGCGAGTTGCTGAAGTGTCTGGGGCTGAGGGTTACAGCGTCGCACCCGTCTGTCCAGGGCATCCCACAGATGGTCGATCGGGTTTAAGTCCGGTGATCTTGAGGGCCAGGGGAGCACATTGATGTTGTGGTTCTGGAGGAAGTCTCTAGTGTGACGTGCTGTGTGGGGCCTGGCATTGTCCTGTTGACACAACTCCCTCTGGCAATCAACGATTGGAAGGAGGTGTGGGCGTAGGATTTCGTCACAGTACCGTTGAGCTGTCAGGTTGCCCTTGATCATCACCAAATCACTTCTCCTACGGCAAGTGATCGCTCCCCACATCATAACACTGCCCTGGCCGAATCTGTCCACCTGGGGAACGCAAGCGTCGGCGAAACGTTCACGTCGACGTCTGTACACCCGCATTCTTCCATCGCGTCGTTCCAGTAGAAATCGTGATTCATCACTGAACCAGATTCTACGCCAATTCGGTAGGTTCCAGGCCTGAACGTTGGTGCACCATTGGACTCGATGTCGACGATGTTGTTGTCGAAGCATAGGGCCAAAATAAGGTCTTCTGGCACGTAAACCAGCCTCTCTCAACCTGTTCCTGACGGTCTGTGCAGAAAGCCACCTGAATCCGGGTATTTGTCGAGCGGTACTGGTCGCCGTAGCTGTTCGATGACGCAGGTGATGTACCCGGATGTAGCGATCCTGCGCCACAGTGGTCGCTCGAGGTCGCCCACTACGAGGGGCATCTGCTACCGAATTCTGCCGGCGATCTCTCCCAGAGCCGTGAAAAGGTGCTTTGGTGAACATTCATGCGTCGGGCAACTGCACGTTGAGACTGGTAGGCTTCAAGCAAACCAATGGCAATATGACGGTTGGCTTCACTTAGACGTGGCATTTTGCGTTCGTCAACAATATTCCAAATACAGTGAATAATCGACAGACAGCGATCAACCTTTTATACCCATCATTGAGACTATCTGATCCCCAACTTTCACGTGCATTGCATGTGAATTGTGTATTCTGTGACACTACACGCCGAAATTGAAATCATGTTGTTAAATACGGGTATTTTACGGATGGTGCGTTTTGTTGTGATGTTTCAAAACATAAACACCATAGGACTCATAAACAGAGCAATACCTATTGCAAAATGAATCACGTTTTAATTCATTGCTACATGAAATTGCTATTTTCATGATGCGTTTATTTTTTGGGAGAGTATATTTGTGTCAAGGCCCTTAACGAAATAGTACACCAGATAAAACATGCCCAACTGAAAGTGATAAATGTATTCTTGGCGAAACCCCTGTTGTGGCAAAGATAGGGGTAGATTAGTGTCGGGTCGTATTGGTCAGCGTCGTAAGCAGAATGAAAAATAATAAAGAAAGTATAAAAACACAAAAATGTTGTAAAGGTATATGATTATGTGATAGGTGAATTTCTAGAGCCTCAAAACATGCCCTTATTTCTTGTTTATTAAATTATTTAGTTCGCTGTGAAGAAGAGAAAGATCTCCCTAACTTCTCAAAAGTTGTTCCATTGCATACATTCTGAAGACAATTACAGCTAGGGACAAACGCATGTTCTCAAACATATATTCTCAAAATCTCAACAATGCCGCAACGTCTTGGCCACCTTGTGGACGAAAAGGCTGGATACAGTGGAGCTATTGCACTATCAGCAATAGTTTCAATTACAAGCTATAAGTAAGTTCTTTTAGAAGTGTGGGAATATTTTGCATGTTTGTTGATTTCTTAGACATGGCTCAGGTACAAACGTAAGCAAGGTATTATAATCATTTTATTTATGCGATAAGCCCTTTGTGCCCGCTGGTCATAGTCGTACAACCTGTTATTCTCCTGTGACAGTACATGTGCGTCAGGGATGTGTGCTTTGACCCTTTGTGTTTATTTTTTTCATAAATGAATTTGTTCAAGAAGAGGCAACATCCAGTTAACATTTGGCAATATAATTATTTTGAATATTGCAAATATTCTTGTTTCTCGACTCACCGAAGTGCTCAACGTATACGTCCTGCTTCACGACCCCACCCCGACCCCCACCCCCGACCCCACCCCCGACCCACACCCCCGACCCCACCCCGACCCACACCCCCGACCCACACCCCGACCCACACCCCGACCCCCACCCCCGATCAAGCTGACACAAGGTCACTTACATGTATACTGTATCTGAATTACTCTAAAAGAATCGTTAATCCCGACATTTATATGTACACGTCACAAAACACATGTAAGTAAGCCAAACTCTTCATGCTATCATTTGAAATTATATCAGTCACAATATGACAGAGTGAGCTTCAAAACGCACCGTATCCTTGTGTCTTTTGTTTTGAAGTAGAGAGTGTGAATACTCAAACTTCAGCTTGTCAGCCTATGGAAATTACAATGTATCATTTTTGTACCCTCGAGGGAGATATAAATAAATAAACATGTATTCAAATATTTCTGTCAACTACAATGCGTATTTAGTATAGGCATCTTCCATAAGAGTTTCAGACAGCCCCCATAGTGCGTCTAAATATCCCCTCCGTGCACATGAAAGCTCACCCCCATCAACCATCCGCGCCTCTGATACAAAACACTACCTTGCCAATCGCCCGACACAAGAACCCTGTACTAAAAGAGATAAACAACATATCAGCCGATATGTCAAGAGCACATCGACCCCAGGACACTGACAGACACCATTCCGAAGATGAAAGAGAAGATATTTGTGTTGTAACATGGCCCTATCTCATGGATGTGCTCATCTCGTGACTGTTTCATATTAGCGTAGACCAGTGCACAGCGCACATGTGGACCACGTGTTACATAACCATGTCTCAAATCACACGTGAGTAGAAAACACTTAGTGATTTCCCCGGCTTTAAGTAGACCGCGTATGTGTTGTAATCATTGGCATCGGAGAAGAACGGTTCTATGGCTGAAGGACTGATAAGAATCTGTAATGGAAACATCTCCCTGCTACAGAATTCGCCCGATGGCTTTGCAAGAAACATTGGCGTTGGTTGATAGCTGGAATCCAAACATGTTTTAATATCAAATTGTGCATGGGTTGTAAGAGCATGTGTTGTTTATGCCTACTTAGCCATGTCATTTGTCTCACAAGGATATCGTTTATAGTAACTCTTGAAGCCTGCAGCAGATAGCTTTGAGTGTGGACGGATGAGGTGTTTTGTGCACATTCAAATTGGATTTATTGAGGTGTATTCTGGTTTCAGACCTTGCTATATTTCCGACTCGTACCCTTGAGCCTGTGTGGATTGGATGACTGAACTGGTCCTTTCAGGAATTCTAAGATTAAGGAGGTGTAGGTATCCAGATTGAGTTTATAGTGATTCTACAATAACTGGAATTTAACTAACCATCTTCTTCATGTTAATGCAATAAATACCACAGCATGACACAACAAGTAATAGTCATTTCCACAGGTTTCCAATGATCTAAACAAATCAATTTGTGTTATTGCACCTGTATGGAACTTACTCTGGTTAATGAGAACACGTGGGCTTAACAGAAAAATTGCAATATACAGTCAAATCCCGATGAGTCGAATCGCTGGGGACCAAGTAAAAGATTCGGCTTATCGATGTATTCGAGACATAGGTATGTCTATGAGGGTAGAAAAAAAAGATGATTCAATATTGAACAATTCGGCAATCGATAGATATACTTGTACATGCCGCCATCTTGAATCTTATTAATACAAAAAGATGAACTCACTTCTGGAAAAAGTCTGACATCAATGTTTGTTTCTGTGAATTTCCCTTACATTTATCCACAAATTCACGGACGCTTGCCAAGTGGGAAAAATGTTCGTTGTTTGTACCTGGAACCGACTCGAGAAATTCCTCCAGTCCTTCACAGAACTTTATCGTTTCCGATACGGATGGTGGTGGTTTGACGGCAGGGTGTGTCTTGTCTTCAGTTTCATGTATACAGTTTCGAATCATGACATGAGAGGATCGATACCAATCATCATGAAAGTTGAACTGAGTTGTGGATATCATCATGTCCAATCGTTCCTTCTCGACCGGCGTCCGCCCGGAGAGCGGAAGGTCGCAGGTTCGATCCCCGACCGCGTCATACCAAAAGACGTTAAAATGTGGTACTTGTTGGTCCCTGCCTGGCGCTCGGCATTAATGGGCACAGCAAGGACTGGTCGGCTCGGAGTCAGTATAATGTGTCTGAGTGGGGTATTCATGCTTCATTACGGCATGGTATCTCAGTGGGCTAGCACTATAAAACCAGCTTAAGTCTGGGCTAGTACAAGCAGCCGCACATACACATACACACGCAATCACGTCGTCATAGGAGCGAAATATTCTCAAGCACGACGTTAAACCCAATTTCACCTCACCTCACCTCCTTCTCGACCGTACATATAGCTGAGTTGTACCACAGACCAATGCAATTCGTTACAGAATAGCGTCCCTCACCTTTGCTGCCTGTTTAGAACATATGACAGGCACACACACACATACGCACGCACGCACGCACGCACGCACGCACGCACGCACGCACACACACGCACACACACACACCCCTCCCCACCACGGCTGCCTGTTGAGATAAACTGACTTCCCCACCAACGTTTTGGTGCACAAGATATTCCTCTGTGGCTGTGCCGAAATATTCCACACGACCCACCACGTCGTGTAGTCTGCTGAAGCCCCCACACAGCATGTCGGTGTTCATATTGATATGGATATATTTTGTAATAGAATGCCATAACTGAGAGATCTCCAACAAAGAAGAGACAAAATCGATTAAGGAACACACTATTCAGGTTCCCATCTAGTAGGAATGAATGAAGGTCATGTGGTTTATCTTCACAGGACACATATCCGACAATTTCCGAGGTTCTTAAAATGAAAACTTGATATACCGTTGTGTTCCGATTGTTTGATTCGTCCCGACAAGTGTTATTTGAAGACGTGGAGGTATGTCTAGTTGTTTTGTCAGACGATTATCACTTGTGGTGATTGTTTCCTACAGCTGATAACAGGAGGTACTTGACACTGGGGGAAATATGCAGACTCTGATAGTGTATGAGGTTCTCTCAAATAAACATTTTGTTCTCAGACTTTCAGATGTATTTTGATGAAGGAATATTTCTTTAAGGTTCGCACGCCAGTTACTGGATTTGCTTGACCTAAACAGACCCCATGCTTATTTATTTGACTTGCTATTCGTGTCCGCAGTTTGAAATAACGCAACGGATATTGATTATGCTTCTTATATTCGATGCAAATTATTTCTTTGGTTTCTTTTGGTCATTTGAAGTTTGTAAAAACCGTTGACGCAGTTGTTCTATAATTCGGCGCTGACGTCGTCCCTTAATGTAAAGCAATCAGAGCTGAAAGGGGTTTTCAGGATCTTGAAGCCAAGGAGATACTCATTCCCCTTCCGATGTTTTAATCGGTTCCCAATTGCGCAGATCGATGCTCATGTTGTTGATCATTGGATTGTCTGGTCCAGACTCGATTATTTACAGACCGCCGCCATATAGCTGGGATATTGCCGAGTGCGGCGTAAAACTAAACTCACTCGCTCACGCCGATGTTTGAGTCCGTGACCACTTATTGTACGCACGCTTTTTGTATTATTTTCCAGTTAGCATGGTTTGTTCTACTATTTGATAAATCGATGTACCTTGTATTGTGAGATCATTGTGATCCTGCTAACCCATGCAGAGTTTGTGGCAGTAAAGGATAAAGGGATGTTCGAGAGACGTGGAATGCAGATTGTGATTCCAAGTGCTTGAATTTGATTTCTCTAATTGCAGCTTCCTGTAATTCGAACCTAACTTGAAGCCACAAAAATCCAGGGTATAAGTGGTAAAAGTGTGTAATATAGCTCGAGGATCCTTGAACTCGTAAATGTAAGAGTGAAGTAATGTTGCACTGAACAATTCTATAGCCACATTACGGCGTCCTGTAAAGGGATCAGAGGATAAGCGATCGTCAACGATCCTCGCTGTCATGGAAGGAAATGTCAGGTCACACATTTAACAATAATAATGATCAGGGCCCAGATTTTCGAAGCTCTCTTAGCACTAAGATAGTCGTAAGTGCCGTACATTAACATTAACTTACGACTATCTTAGCGCTAAGAGAGCTTCGAAAATCTGGACCCTGGCCAGTATTAGCTCATGTGGGTCAGCTACAGTAACACTGTGTCCAGTTCCACATTTCATTCAAGTTAAGGAGTGAGTGAGTGAGTTTAATTTTATGCCGCTTTTAGAAATATTCCAGCAATATGACTGCGGGGGACACCAGAAATGGGCTTGACACATTATATCCATGTGGGGAACTGAACCCGGGTCTTCCGCGTGACAAGCGGACGCTTTACTATTAGGCTACCCCACCGCCCCTGCAAGTTAAGGAGAGGGTTGAAGTGGCAAACGTTGATATGCGATGAAGCATTCCGCAATGATGGCCAAGACTGAAAAAAATAAGAATTTCTTTCATTTCTTCTTGAGAAGGCTGTCAGTATGTCATACCTGCCCAGAGAAGCAAGCTACCTGTGGATCACGTCAGAGTCTGTGTGGAGGATGCTGGAAGTACGATGAAACCTTCAGGCATAAACAACCTTCTTGTGTGCATTAGATATAATCTGAGTCAGGAACATTAGGCAGACTTACAGAAAGTATTAAACAACACTGAAATATTCTATCTGAATCAAGGCGATCTGTACATAATCTGGACAAACCACCTGTAGTTGATTCCATTAGCATAATCCGCTCTCTCACGTTAAACTCGAACACAACCATCCAGGTCACGTGATGGTCCGCTTCAAAGCTCGAGTCACTTCTTACGGCAAACATGGGTGCCTTTGTACCAACAGTTAATGTAACCAGCGAGTAATGAATGTTCACAAGAATATCAATGACAACGCGATCTGTGTCTGATGTGGGATTACACTGACCAGTAACTAAGTTTAAACGGACTATAATTGACTGAAACACTCTTATATATGACTATATGTATGTGTAGGCGCTGCCTTGGAGAGGTATAAGTGACTGAAATATGCTTATACGCTTAGGCGTAAATTAGTCACCGCTTGTCGAGGTCTTCGTATACATATTAACGTTAATGAAAGCACTTGTGTATTTTTCTTTAGAATGTTAATCAAATACTAAAACAAACACGTAGAAGAGTTTCTATTTATTTACAAATTACAGTCTCCTTGCAATGGTAATCAACTTTAAGGATCTCACGATCTAATTATATAGCTTTTATGTCTTCGCTACAACTTAAGTACAAGGCGGTTATAAAGATATTGTTACACCTGCACGTGCTTTTGCTCTAGAAATGAGCATCTGATTTTAGCATCGTAAATTCAAGAAGACACTCACTCTGGTAATAATCTCAGTTTACTTCCCGAGTTGCCTGTCGTGCCACAGTACGTTACACAAACTCCAGTTTTATGTTAGGGAAATTCAGTTTCAGTTTCAGTTTCGAAATAGATCAAGACGTTGGGTGAGTGAGTGAGTATGGTTTTACGCCGCTTTTAGCAATATTCCAGCAATATCGCGGCGGGGGACACCAGAAATTGGTTTCACACATTGTACCCATGTGGGGAATCGAACACGGGTCTTTGGCTTGACGAGCGAACGCTTTAACCACAAGGCTACCCCACAACCTATTCAAGACGTTGGTATGTAATTGGTAATATATAAATGTTGAAAACAACATCTGAAACCAAATAATCGTATTTTCAGTGCCGTAATCAGCACTGAAGAAATTTTAAAAGGCATTAAAAAGTAAAATGTAATGAAGGCATGTGTTTAAATTCATGAATCCTCAGGTCATATCATTTATATTTGTCTTTTTATACTATATGATTCCTCGTGTGAAAGAGGAAAGGTCCTTACTGTCTTGTCAAAGGCCATTCTTGTGCAATAAAATACAGGTAACTGACGTTTCTCCCTCTGTGTGCGTGTGCATGTATGTATGTATGTATGTTTGTATGTATGTATGTATGTATGTATGTGTGTGTGTGTGTGTGTGTGCGTGCGCGTGCGTGCGTGCGTGCATGTGTGTGTATGTATGTGTGTGTATGTATGTATGTGAGTGTGTATGTATACTAGGCACATAAAGAAACTGTGCATACAAAAAATTAAAATCTAAATTTATCAAACCTGTGTAGACACATAAGGATTTAAACTCAGAGATAAGTGACATGTATCCAACATGCATACCTTGTTGCACGTCAGTGGGTTCATTCCTTGAGGTGCAATACCTTGTTGCACGAGAAAGAGAAACAGAGCAAATGAATGCCACACAATACTGTCACTTTGGAAAGCTCAACCCCTGCCCTTGCGATCGTTCAAAAAATTAAACGGCTATTGAAACGCATAGCATGCCAAGGCTCACGTCTGCACAACGTCATGAGGCCATTGGGATGGTCCGTGGGGGAATGTCTCAACGACAAGTGGCTGCACATTTCCACTGCCACCGGAACACCATTTCTGCACTGGTGAGACACTAACAGAACACACATGACGTCATCGATCGGCCACATTCTGGACGTCCACGTGTAACAACGCCAAGACAGGACAGATGGATCAGGGTGACCCATCTTCGCCACAGGTTTCAGACTGCAGTGATGACTGCCCGAACCATCCCAGGACTTCGCCGTATCCACCCCAACACAGTTCGACAACGTTTACGTCATCACGGGATCAGACCACGACGTCCCGCCAGACGGCCTATCCTGACACAACGTCATCGACAAGCTCGCCGAATGTGGTGCCGAAATCATGTCCGCAGACCCTTGTTTTGGTGGAGAAATGTTGTTTTTACAGATGAGTCCAGGTTTAACATTTCCCATAGTGATGGACGTCAACGTGCCTATAGACGCGTGGGAGAACGTTATGCACAGGCCTGTGTCTTGGAGAGGAATCGCTTTGGTGGTGGTTCCGTGATGATTTGGGGTGGAATAACAGCACGCCAAAGAACTCCTTTGGTAATTGTTCAGGGCAACTTAACTGATGTGGGCTACAGGGATCAGATTCTTCGACCTGTGGCAATTCCTTTTCTGCAACGTCATGGCCCTGGGTTAACCTTCCAACAGGACAATGCCCGCCCTCATACGGCAAGGGTTGCTATGGATTTCTTGCAACACCACAACGTTGACTTACTGCCATGGCCTGCAAATTCACCGGATCTCTCCCCGATAGAGCATGTTTGGGACGAGATGGATGGACGTGTACGCCGTCTTCCTCATCCGCCAGATAACGTCCTTGACCTTGCAACAGAACTTGAGAGAATCTGGCGTGACATCCCACAAGCCTTCCTTGCACGTTTGATAGGCTCTATGCGTCGTCGATGCACTTCTGTTCTCAATGCCGATGGTGGACATACCCGTAATTGAGCTTGTGACATGGTCGTTTGACCCCTGTCCCGCTTGTAGACTCGTGACGTCATTGTGATTGACTTTTCAATTGAAATTCCCCCGACTTGTTATGGTCTCATGATCCCTCCATTAAAGTTTATATGTACCTTTGACATTGTTATCGTACTTATCAACTGGGATACTATTTTGACAATGCACAGTTTCTTTATGTGGCTAGTATATGTATGTATGTATGTATGTATGTATGTATGTATGTATGTATGTATGTATGTATGTATGTATGCATGCATGTATGTATCTATGTATCTATGTATGTATGTGTGTGTGTCTATGTATACATGTATGTATATATGTATGTATGTGTGTGTGTGCATATATGTGTGTGCATGTATGCGTGTATGTGTCTATGAATGTATGTGTGTGTGCGTGCATACATGCATATGTACGTATGTATGTATGTGTGTGTATGTATGCATGTATGAATGTTTGTGAGTATGTATGTCTGTCTGTCTGTCTGTATGTATGTATGTATGTATGTATGTATGTATGTATGTATCAGTGAGTGAATGAATTATTTGTCTTTATTTCCTCCAATAATGTCGGAGAGTACAATGAATTAGGACATGAATTCAAAATACATGATTACATGACATACATGTGTGTGTGTGTGTGTGTGTGTGTGTGTGTGTATGTATGTATGTGTGTGTATATATATCCCTTTCTCTCTTCGTCATATGAGCGAAATAGTCTCAAGCACGACGTTAAACCCAATTTCACCTCACCTCACCTTTCTCTCTCGATAATATATGTACATGTGTGTGTGTATTGTATGTATGCATATATGTCTGTGTATGTATGTATGAATGTGTATGTATGTATGTATGTATGTATGTATGTATGAATGTGTATGTATGTATGTGTGTATGTATGTATGTATGTATGTGTGTGTATGTATGTATATATGTGTGTATGCATGTATGTATGTGAGTGTGTATGTATGTATGTATACATGTGTGTATGTATGTATGTGTGTGTATGTATGTATATGTATTTGTGTATGTATGTATATATGTGTGTATGTGTATGTATGTAAGTATGTATATGTGTGTCTGTATGTATGTATATGTGTGTGCATGTATGTGTGTATGTATATGTGTGTATGTATCTGTGTATATATGTGTGTGTATGTATGTATACATGTGTGTGTATGTATGCATATGTATATATGTATGTATGTATGTGTGTGCATGTATGTATGTATATGTATATGCGTATGTATGTATATGTGTGTATGTATATGTGTATGTATGTATGTATGTATGTGTGTGTATGTATGTGTTTGTTGTGTGTGTATATGTATGTGTATGTATGTGTGTGTATATATGTATGTATGTATGTGTGTGTGTGTGTATGTATATGTATGTATGTATGTATATGTGTGTGTATGTGTGTGTATGTATGTATGTGTATGTATGTATAATTGTGTGTTTGTATATATATATATATATGTATAATTGTGTGTATGTATGTATATGTGTGTATATATGTATATGTGTGTATGTATATGTGTGTGTATTTATGTATATGTGTTTGTGTATGTATGTATATGTGTGTATGTATGTATATGTGTGTGTGTATGTATGTAAATATATATATGTGTGTGTGTATACACACACACTAAATCTCAGCAATAGTTTACGTATTGGACAGTTGCATATACATTTATTGATTTCTTTCAAAAATATTCAAAATGTTCAAGGACACAAACTATGGATAGTGTTTACAATACACGTGTTTAGTTAGTTAATGGATACTGTACTATATAAAAATATCGATAAATATTATCGATAAATCACCTTACCAAATGGTCATAAAGAAATAACCCGAATTTCAATGCCCAGCGACAGTACATGTCAGAGATATGTGCTTAGACCTTCCGTGTTTCCCTTTGTATTAAATGTATCGCAACGCATTGACTTTATCCCCCATATAACCATTTACATTCACATCATAATTATGTTTGTTTTTCTATGATTATTTTGACCCTTCGGGGGCACCAAAACATTGACTTTGGATAAGCACGTGCTACGATCCAAGCCGAGCATCACATGTAGTACCTATATCTGTCATGAAGCAAATATCCAGTTTAGTACACAGTTCTTCCAGATCAAAATCTTGGAAAATCAAGTGAATTTAAGCTCCTCAACTGACATCTGCTCAAAGATGACAAGTGTTTGGTGTGGGCTCAAGCATCACAGGTTATTGTTGTGCGGTATGCAGTAATGATGCAAGTCTCATTGTATGGCTCAGAGCTATGTTGGTAGAGGACAGTGACAGTGTTTTGAAAATATTTATTTTACTCAAGTAAACATTTCATAGGGTAAGAAAGCCAGTTGAAATGGTTTGTAAATGACCCATAATTGTTTTTCATTAAGGAAAGTAGTAGCAAACTAACTACTGGACAACAAGGGAGACGGACCAACATATACAGCTGAGCATATGCTACACACTAGATAATATCGCTTCTGCGAGATAATCAAAGTTACTATAAACATCTTCAATACATTGATACGTTTGCCTACACATCTGAGTTAACCAATACGAAGACAATGCAGGATAAAAGTATGCGACTAAACTGTAGGTACAAAATTGTATGGACCACGAATCACCTAAAAAGCCCTGAGTGTTAAGATACAGAGCTGCCGACCATTGCGGCGTTGGGATAGCGATGAGAGGAGAGACAGTCGCTGCAAAGAGCCTTGCTTTAAGACTCGACGACAATACACACCATCATACAGTTTGTTTGCAGATTCCTTTGACCAAACATGGAGTTACACATTACAAAACACATTCAGAGAACACAAATACATACCATATCGAATGGCATAACATGTGCAAAAAGTGAAAAGCGAACACTACTTTACGAGTCCTTTCTTAACAGAGCTTGAAACTGGAAAACATCCCTTGAGCTTGGATATTTAGAGAATTTTTTTTTTTTTATCAACAAAATTGAAAGATGATGATCAGAATATGAAAACAAGAAAGATATAATTCGAAACTTGTTCCTAAAATCAAAAAGTAAACTTTGAGTGTTATGCTATTTTAATTGCGTTAAGTGGTAGTTGTAAATTACAGCCCTTTCAGTGAGTCAAGCATCAACATTGGATCGGCTTTGTTAAAAAAATACTTGGACTCAATGAACTTCGAACAAGGACATATATTTTATCTGCAACAAAGAAAACGTACAACTTCGCTAATGGACCTTAAACAATATTTACTGAGAGATACTCCTGTCAGTTTTACGATCGGCCGTTTTGTGTTAACCAGCTCAGAAAGGTCGGTGTCCGTGTACCTGCAGAAGCCGTGATACTTAAATCAAAGTCAATCCTCTCAAGAAGACATTTGTGAGTTCCATGCTGTGCAGTACTAATGCAGTCGGCATTACTTTGGCTGTTATTCCAGATCCGCTATAAATGTCCGGCGTATATCGTCGTGAGCATGTTTATCCTCCCCCACGTCATAGCCAGACACATTTGGCAATTAACATGGATAAGCACTTCTGTTGGAGGCATAAACTCACAGAGTGTTCTGGTTATCATTTATTTACAACGAAAAAACTATCACCTTCAGTGTTCCTTTATGTGTAATGAAGAAGGCATTGCCACTGACGAATATAGCTGGGGAAGTGAGTGAAGGTTGTTCTGGGTGAGTGGGTGGCTTTCGGTAATATTCCAACCATTTCATATCAGCCTCTAAATAGTCAATTTTGAACTAGTGGTTGATAGCTCGAACAACACGCTATTATGTCGTCATCGAGTGTAGTTAGTCGACCTTTTCCACCAGCATGATTGAGAGCGAACGTTTAGCAATAAAATCGTGCGAAGATCCTTGCTGGTAACGTCTCTTACAAGTAAGTGAGTGAGTGACTTTAGTTTTACGCCGCTTTCAGCAATATTCCAGCAATATCGCGGCGAAGGACACCATAAATGGGCTTCACATTGTACCCATGTGGAGAATCGAACCTGGCTCTTCGGCGTGGCGAACGAACGCATTAACCATTAGGCTACTCCACCATAAGATACTGGGGTGGTGGTTTTGGTGGAATTGGGTTTAACGTCGTGTTTGAGAATATTTCGCTTATATGACAACGTGCATACGTGTGTATGTGTATGTGCGGCTGCTTGTACTAGCCCAGACTGAAGCAGGTTTTATAGTGCTAGCCCACTGAGATACCATGCCGCAGTGAAGCATGAATACCCCACTCAGACACATTAAACTGACTCCGAGCCGACCAGTCCTTGTTGTACCCATTAATGCCGAGCGCCAGGCAGGGACCAACAAGTACCATATTTTAACGTCTTTTGGTATGACGCGGTCGGGGATCGAACCCGCGACCTTCCGCACTCCGGGCGGACGCTCTAACCACTACATCACGGAGGCGGTCAAGATACTGGGGACATGTTATGACGTTGAAAAGCCACAGAGCTGAAAATCTTTATCGGCAGAAACAGAGGTTTTGAAGTTGCCCAGAGACGCCATATTATGTTTGGATTCCATTGTTTTTGACAGGTAGTTGGCCCTTGCACCTGCTGAAAGTGGGTAATATATGAAGCTGGCTGCCACGATTCAGTTAGATTTTGGATGTGACAGTTGACCTTGAAACTCATTCGTAACAGTGCATGCCTCCTCTTCCAAATTAGTACATGGGTAACACGAGCCTTAAGTTAAAATCGTTTCCATGGAAATCAGTAAACATTTCAGGACCCCACAACTCGATTGATAATAATGTGCAAAAATCGCAAAGATATATAGTTTTGTAGTTCAGCTTCGAAAAGCAAAGAATTCAAAACTATTTTACTGACCGATAGCCACTTTTATCTGTTTAACTGTTTCAACGCCGTCTTAGATGAGGCCCTTACCATCCGATAGTCTCATGTATGAGACGACATAGTGGGATGGGATAGTCAGAATGGTTGCCTCCGCCCACCCCGACGGCGTGGAGCGTTGCTGTTTCAACCGCCGCTGGTGTGTCGGGCCAGATTCGACTATCAAAATGACGCGATATATCTGGAATATTTATAGATCAGTCTGTGGAGTATCTAAAACTTGGATTGTGTGACTGGTAAGGTGGGGTTAAATGGAATCTATAGCTGCTTTCAAGATTATTTCACAGTGATCTGTTTGAAAATGAACTGGCAGAAGCTTACGCGGGTCATTCTCAATACTACGTCGCTATTTCGACACTTACACAATGCACTGACCTCGAGCTGAAAAGTCCTTGTGTTTTCAACTGGAAGCCAAGCCCCAGACAGTACCACTTTTCAGTCTATGGTATGACGCGCCCTGGGGATCGAAGCACTGACCATCTGCTCTTAGGATGAACGCTTTATCCATTCCACCACCGAATCGTTTCTGGAATAGCGAGATATTGCAACATTTGCTGGTGGTCGGAGGTGACCAAATGGATCTTGGTCAGTAGCGCTGTCCTCCACAGCTGGGGTTTTGTTCATATTATCCATCACTGGATTCTCTGGTCAAGGTTCGACAATAAAAGGTCACCGTAGAGGGAACATTGCCGAGCGCGGCGTTAAACAATATACAAAAATAAATGTAATGAAATACGTGATGAAACGTGTGAATACACCATTGAAATCGTTGATTCCAAACAGCCAAAACGCCTAATGTCATAATGTATTTAAACGGAAGAGATATACATTGATTGCATTGATCTCTGATTTTTAAAACTCTGAAAGCTTACTGTAGTTTGTCAAAGCTAACAGTAAATCATTTATTCATATGTATTGTATGTATATCACAAACCAGTTTATGAAACGTCACCTCTAATACATCAAAATAAAACCGGTTCGATGACCACACCAGTTGGCCAGTTGTATCAAGCTGGCGCGTCTACCCGTACAGAGTGGTGTCCCTTAGTTGTTTCAAATCCAAGACGCCCCCAGACAATAACTGCATATACCCTTTCACACGGGATTTACGCGTGGAGCATGCATTTCTACACACAGCTTAATCATCATGTATTCAACGTTCAGCTCATGCGTTCCCTGCCATGCAGCGCACTGATCATGTCTTGCACGTGCAAGTCATGCATTTCTCGCCCTTGAAATTACCTTTCCACGCGCTGTGGCAACAACCACACTCTGCTGATTTGAGGTGGTAGATGCGTGGTGATATCACTCTAATGGGAATACTTAGCAATAAATGTCTGTCTGTAATTTGCTTAACACATACTAAATGACAACCACAACATCATTTTCTGCGTTTATTTTTTAAAAAGATATGATTAATGTTTGCGAGTGAGATTGACATGAGAAGGGTTTAGGAGCACACACGATACCCGGATGTGGTTGATATTGCAGGTTCACAATGCTAAACAGGAGGACAACACAGAAAGGTTCTATTACCTTGTTGTGCACAAACAAACAACATACCAGATGCCCATGAAACAATCCCCGTTTCATTCCGTTCCTCCGAAGTCGAATAAATGTGTTAATTTGTACTGCAAACACAATTCAACAAAACCGTCCTGAAGCCCGCTTTCGTTTGGTGTTCTGCGTGCAACGGAAGAATCCATTTCTGCAGTGCACGTGGAGTTCATGCTCTACGTGTTATCACCAATGCATCACGCAGACTCCACACAAGCACGGATTTCAAAGCTGTCAGTATCACTTGACATCTAGTTGTTAACAACTGCAGGTTTTAAGCTGATCCACAGGTTCGTTTCTCAGGTCGTTACTTTTCTCACATTCCAAAGCCGTAAATAACACAGAAAAATTGACTTAAATAATTAATATCGTCGCTTACAGTTTGTCGCACACGAATTTGTTCCGCATATCAGATAACAATGTCAGCGGAACGCAATGTCAGAATGGATATAAGATATAAGATGTTTTACTAGTCAAATATCATTCTCATAATATTGCGTAATGGAGTAAAATATTGGTTGCCAACACTCCGAGTATATATAGGTATATTCATTGCCATGCATTAGGTTAGCAAAACTCCAATAAATACATGTATCAAATTCATAGACCTGTGAAAAGCTTTAAAATTATTTTAGGACACAATGACAGTATGTCTTTTTCATGACGTCAAACCTTTTGTCGCCACTGTTCCTCTACATAAAACATGAAACACTGCATATAATAGATTTCA
Source organism: Haliotis rubra (assembly GCF_003918875.1). Classification (NCBI taxonomy): domain Eukaryota; kingdom Metazoa; phylum Mollusca; class Gastropoda; order Lepetellida; family Haliotidae; genus Haliotis; species Haliotis rubra. Next base: position 297,516 of record NW_025767338.1, on the reverse strand, counting down.
GCAATATATAGACCTTCAGGAATTTTCCCGAAGAAGCAATTTATTTTTGCATATAAAGAGACATACTTATACCGATAAACAGGAACCGTTTTGTAATGGCAAAGGTTGCACGAAGTGTTTCTATGGTAATGATTAGATGCCGAGGCTTTCACTTGTTTCTTGGTGACTCAGCACCTTGAAAAACTTCTAGTGGCCTTGTATGAGCTTGCAAGATTGTCTTCCTAGCATCTCTCAAAACACATGTACTATCAATGTCAATTGTAGACATTCAAACGAATTTGGGGCGTTCGGAAAGCCGAGAGACACAAGGTGTAATTTCCAGGTGGACAGTTAATGATCTTCAGCTCTAGTTTTCTTCCCTTTATTCCCCCCTCCTCCAAACCCAATAAGGACAAATAAATACATACATAACTAAATAACAAAAAATAATATAAACAAAACAAACTAAACCATCAAAAAACCCAAACCAACACCACCTCCCCTTGTCCGTGGGCTAGTAGCCAACTTATCGATATAGCCCACGTCGTCATATCCGAAGTTCAGATCATACTGTCTTGATTTTGTCTTGATAGTTCGACTTGCTGGTGATTTCATTTCCAGCTCAACGTCTGACACTGAAAGTGAAGTGGTTGTTTGTGAAACCTGCAATCTAAGTATACCATGTGAGGAATTGACTTCAACACAAACATAAACACATGGTATATAATGCATTAGTTATATACTAGTAACATATATAAGAAAATATAACGAACACGGGCGCACTTGTAAGTAAGCGAGACAATGAGTGCGACATAAATACAAATATCTAGCTCACTGTTACATTGGATACTTTGTAGGTGTATACAGGCTCCACGACATGGTGGCACTTCAGTGAGGGGTACACGTTCACACGACAGTCAGAAAAACTTTTGTTTCCTTTTTAAACTTTTGAAAATATGTAAAGATGCTTATGTGCTTAATTGTTGTCTTCGTTATTGAGAAATGGGGGTCTTTCCCACAAGGGGGTTTCCAGCACAGTATTAGGTGAACCTGAAATTGTCTCTACCAAACCCTGAAAAGGATTTTTGTAAACGATGCGTCGTTCACAAGGTTCAAATAATCGATTTGAAATGCCCACATATTCCAGTAATATAAAAAAAGAACAAATTGAATCTAAAAATGAAAATTGACATAGTCGAGCAGTATATACACAAAGAACTTAGTTAAACACCCCCTGACATTTCCCACGATTGAATGAGCCCCGATCCTAACTCTTTGGAGCATATCTGGGACATGATTGGTCGTCGTGTGCAACAAAGGGATCCTCCTGTACAGAACCTGGCCCAATTGGAAGCTGCTTTACACGAGAAGTGGCGTAGACTGCCCTTTCGGAGGATCAGGAGGCTGACAAGGGGTATGAGGAGGACAGTGCTGGCTGTCATACAGTCGCATGGAGGTTACACTCGGTACTGAGCTTGACACGCAAAATGACATTTTGAATGTTCACATTCATCAATAAATAATTCAACAAGAAACATTCCAGGGCCATACTTCTATAGACATGATTTTGTATGAAAATCAGTGTAGTTTTTAATGTGCAATTATCATGATAAAATCAGCATGGATTCCAATAATTTTGTCGTGAGTCAAGGGATCATACGGGTCAGAAATGTTTTTCCATCGTGGTCACCACAAGAAGTTTTATGTACGTGTTGAAAACCTATCATTGCTAAAATACAGTGGGTGCTTAATTAATTTCTTTGTGTATATTTTAAAAATCCAACCGTTAAACCAACAACAATACTCACGTCTTCAACATTAAAAGCAAACAGGCAACTTAAAACAACCACATGGCAGTGTTCAGCATTTGCCAACACATGAATACACGTCTACCAACAAAAACTCAGTTCACGTTTCCATTTACAAAGTATTGCTCATGGCGCCAAGGAAGTCGATTGCATAAATGGTGGCACTTTGTGTTCCTTCAAAACGTATCACTCCGGCTCCTAACGATCCGCTTCTTAAAAGCCTTCTTCATATTGTAAAGTCGCGAGCGTTTCTCGAGACCGGAAACGGCAGCAGTGAGACCTTTCACAAATTCTCTTTTCATCTGACAAAGTAGTTCTTCCATTGTTTCGTTCACAGCTTGAAATCCTTCCGCCACAGATAGTTCGTATTTTGGGCAGTCCATTTCTCCCGCCAATCCAAGTCCTTCGTCTTCCGTCACTGCACGTGCAGTAAGGAGGTCAGATTTATTGGCGACCAATACGATTGGAGTATCTTGACCTCTGACCTTAAAAAGCCAGTCTTTTAGTTTCGTAGCCTCTTGAAAACTCTGCCGATCTGTTACGGAATACAACAACACAAAGCCGTCGCCCCATCTCAGATGTTTCTCCAGAGTTTCTTCTGTCATCTGAAAGTATCACATTCATATTTTATTTTATCAAAGGTTTGTTAAGTTAATTATTCGTCAGTGCATTAACGGAAAGTCGTTTTCGTTACCAGCTTGTAGATTTCACTCATGGGAGACAGAAGCTCAAAATAGCCGGCACTCTCATTGAAGTTATTACGTAACAATGGTCAAGAGCTTCAACATTGTCTGATCCAGGGCCTAGATTTTCGAAGCTCTCTTAGCGCTAAGATAATCGTAAGTGCCATACATTAACATTAACTTACAACTATCTTAGCGCTAAGAGAGCTTCGAAAATCTAGCCCCAGTAGTCTGTGAAGTATAGTTGGTTGGTTGGTTGTTTAACCACGCATTCAGCAATATTCCAGCTCTCGAGTCTGGACCAGACAACCCAGTGATCAACAGCATGAGCATCGTTTTTCGCAATTGGAATACGATGACATTTGTCAACCTAGTCAGCAAGCCTGAACACCCGATCCCGTTAGTCGCCTCTTACGACAAGCATGGGTTGCTGAAGATCAACTCTAACCCGGATCTTCACGGGTCTGTGAAGCGTAGTACACTGGGGAATAGGATAGGGTGGGACTGATGAAGCGGGAGGGGTTGGGGTGGCTGGGTGTTGGCAGAACGGGTACCTGTTTCTGTTTCTGATCGAGCAGACTAAAATGGGGATTGGATGGTCAGGCTCTGTGACGTAGCCAGGCTACCTCGACCTGGGCATTCAAGTCGTCAATCAATGGTTTTCATGGCCGAGACTCGATTGTATTTTAGACCGCCAATCCATAACAGAAATATTGCTGACCGCGGTGTTATTCACATACTCACACGTCTGAGTGAGTGAGTATGGTTTTACGCCGCTTTCAGCAACATACCAGCAATATCACGGCGGGGACCCCGAAATGGGCTTCACTAATCGTACCCATGTGGGGAATCGAACCCGGGTCTTCAGCGTTTCGAGCGGACGCTTTAACCACTAGACTATCTCACCGCTCCCACTCGTCTGAGAACTTATCACAATCTTCGCAGATACTTGATGAAAACATTTAAACTATTAATGCAAAAATGACTATGTTGTCGATGTCCATACCAGCGATGCTGTATCGAGAATCTCCAAGGTCAGCTCGTCACGGGGGGCGGCTATCTTGTGTGTGTACATCATCTCTGGAATGTAAGATGGACATGTTAATCATGGGCTGGCTGATGGCGTTATCAGTGCGATGGTGATGATACACTGTGTAAATTGTGATACACAATGTAAACACTTGGAAGTAAACATGTTTAAGAATGTGTTTAACTTATATATATGAACAACACATTTAAAGTCCCTTTTAATTGAAAAGCCATTTTGTGAAAGTATGTAAGTGTGTAAGAACAAATCGTTCACATCAATATTCAGGCATGCAGGATTGGGTCCATTCAAAAAGAAATAGAATGTGTCATCACTTTCCGATTTCAATGAGACACATGTACCTTTTGGTAGTCAAACAAAGAAAAGAAGTGTCTACTGCACCCGGTGTTCCCAGGCGTTCACCCCTACAAGTACATTCCGGGCCCGATGTTGCTTTAGTTCGTTGATCGGACGAGAACCAGTGTTTTCAGCATGGTATAGTGGTGGTGGTGGAATTGGGTTTAACGTCGTGCTTGAGAATATTTCGCTCATATGACGACGTGCATGCGTGTGTATGTGTATGTGCGGCTGCTTGTACTAGCCCAGACTGAAGCTGGTTTTATAGTGCTAGCCCACTGAGATACCATGCCGCAGTGAAGCATGAATACCTCCCTCAGACACATTATACTGACTCCGAGCCGACCAGTCCTTGTTGTACCCATTAATGCCGAGCGCCAGGTAGGGACCAACAAGCACCATATTTTAACGTCTTTTTGGTATGACGCGGTCGGGGATCAACGTGGTATAGCCGTAAACAGTACATCTCGGCAAAGTTTAGCTACATGTTCATGCGGGATAATGGCGAAGTGAAGCACACTAACCACAAGGTCTTACAACGAACGTGGTACAATATCAGCATGAAAACGTACACCTAAACCAGGCTAAGTTAATGATGATTGGGAACAGTGACATATCTGATGACGACAGTGATTATAGTAGAGGTGCAGGAAGACATGTTCTTTCTGAATGACAAATCGTATTTTTACCGGAAACGAAAATGAAAACTTTCCCCATTACTACAATACACACTGAAATTCTTATCAACGATTATCACTTACGATTGAATCACGAGTGCAGATTGGAGATTGAGTGTCCACAATGGCGGAAACCTGTACTTGTTGATTTACCTCGTCGTGTGACTTACCTTCATCAAACGTAGCTTACATTTGTTACATTACCTCCCCCTAATCTTTCCTTCATAGGCACACTGAGTCGTTGGGTAGGTGAGCGGTTGAAGCGTTCATCTAGTTTGACCAAGGCCCAGTTTCGATTCCCCACATGGTTACAAATTTATGGCGTTCCTGTGCCATGACATTTCGTGAGTGAGTGAGTGAGTCAGTCAGTGATGTTTAGCAATAAACCAGCAATATCACGGCGGGGGCCAGAAATGGGCTTCACACATTGTACCCATGTGGGGAATCGAACCTGAGTCTTTGGCGTGAAAAGCAAACGCTTTAACCACTAGGCTACCCCACCGCCCCGACATTACAAGAAGCCCACGTGTTTATAGGCAATTGTGTCTCACTCGTTCGTGGCCCTCTGTGTTGATCATTCTGACTGTAACAAATCATCCGTCTTCGAAATATCATGTTATCGTTGATCCATGTCTATTGTCTAAAATTGAAGTCCGCAGGTGCAAGTGCACGAAACAGTGGCACCTGTGGAATGCGTGACTTCTTATCACCAACCTTTCTCTGAAACTATTCCCACCTAGACATCATAACCCATCTATAAATATCAGACTGTTCAAAGTAATTTTAGCACCTGTCAGATATTCTTGGATCAGACACCGCCGCTAAACAAAGACTCCCCGCGTGTGGTTGATCGTCTCACTTCTCTAACATCCCGAATCAGCTTTTGCATGCATGAGATGAATATTACTCAACATCTGCCAAAGACGTGTCTAAAACAAGAAGTCCCGTAGGATTTCCGGAGCAGAATTCTCCTTTGCTCCCTACCGTGGAGGTGTACGTTATCGCATCTCGACGACGTCGGCTGTTGTCTGGGGTGCGGTGGGGTAGTCTAGTGGTTAAAGCGTCCGCTCGTCACGCCGAAGACCCGGGTTCGATTCCCCACATGGGTACATATATTGCTGGAATATTGCTGAAAGCGGCGTAAAACCATACTCACACACTGTTGTCCGATCGGTCTACCGTTTCGCTGATGCGCCTGGTTGGTCTGCTGTTAGCACCAAGTTTATAAAGTCCTGTGACATTTTATGATTTCCTCAAACGTCATGCTGACCCGTCGTGAAGTAAAGTGAAATACAGTCGAGCACCACTGTGTCGAACTCTGGTAACTCGATATCTCGGTTGTCTCGACATAACATCTCGGGCCCGGCAAAATCCTTCTTAATTTATCATTATTCAAGCTCTTTTAACTCGATACGGATGTCTCGATATTTCGGATAACTCGATATACATGTAATTTCATGGTCCCAACAAGCAAAATTACGCTTTAACTCGATATTTGGAAAGAAACTCGATATTCACCATGTATAGTGTTCAAGTAAAAGCAGCTCATTCACTGCAGCTCATTCATTCACTCACTTACTGTCTCGAAACTCGTATAGGTATATTTTCGAAAGGTATTAGTGAAACCATGGTAGCTCAGAAACTTCAATAGCTGGTGATTACTGTTGGGAACCTCTACAGATATTGAAATAAAATCGCTCCAACCCTTTGTTAATCCGGACCTTTTAATTTGCTATGGTTTGAATTAAAGAGGTTTAATTTCCGCCAGTGCCCCTTTGTTGATACATTTAAAGCAAAGCCTCTCTTTTCTGAGTTTCGTGTCTTCTTTTTGCAATCAGCAGGTTCGAGTCACAAACATACCTGCTCTATAAGCGTAATACAATTCAAAGACAGTCGCCTATATATCAACACGACAAGGCTGAGTAATTTTAAAATTAATTGAAAATTCGTTGCTCGTAAGTTCTTACATGACACACCACATCGTCTTCCACGTGTTTCGTTAGCAGTGAAAATAAACCTTTAACACATTGCCAGATCTATTTTTTTAGTTTCGAAAATGTTAGAAGGGATATGGATATTTTTGAATTTCGTAGATATATACAAGTTTGTATATTTCCTCGCGTTGAGGTATTTTTCTTTTACTGATTACATCCCTTGCTAAGTGAAGACTTGAAGAGAGATGATAAAGGTAAGATAAAATCTGTCAATTTACAAATAACAAATAGCCGCGCCAGTGTTCTGGAATTACGTCATTATGTCGACCTTGATTATGTTTAGAGAGGCTTTACCACCACATTCATCCTGAAAACTTTTAAACCTCATGTCCCTTGTCAATCGTAGCGGTTATTTTCGGTCTGCACATATCGTTTTCATTTAAACCGTTGCATATTTTCTGTTAAAAGGACGGCAATTTAACTTTCCACATTTTCATACGTAATGTTAATTGAAACTGACATGTAAGGCTTTTGAAACTATTGAAATTGATGCTTATTCCGAAGTTGACTAATATGAATCAAGATTGAGGACCAACGAACTTGGTGTTCAAATATTCGCGACATCTCATACATTTTGCCGAAATACAGCGATGCGTTATAACCAAAATATCTCTCATTCACTAAAAACAACTCAAATAAACACCTTTTGCTGCCAGTCAATTTGGGTGCATTCGGTTTTTTTAACAGGGTCAAATATGCGATAGACAAAATGTCTTTGAAATCGACACATATTAGCGAAGCGGAACGATTCTCAATTAACATTTGGTTAAGGAAGTGTGAAACCTACGATCTGAAGACGTCTAACTGCGACTACATGTACATCAAAATGTTTCTCAAACACAAAAACCGCATCCTTCAGTGAAATTATTTTTTCCAGAAGATATACACTGCACACTCTGAAACTATCTTTTGCCATGTTTAACTTCAAACTATTAACTATTTCCGCTATGACTGCGGCAACAACCAACTACTTCCTCTACGACTACGCATTCACTACTGTAACTTGTATGCATCACTGCTTACATCAACCATTACTACACCTGCTCTACAACTTCACCATCCACTGCATACATCATCTCCGACTTCCTAAACTTCGACGTCGACGACCCCCCCAACTATTACATCAACTGCTGGTACAGCAACGATGACCACGAGGGTCTGCTATCGCATGTCGATGTATGCCTTTTATCAGACTGTCTTCCCGCATCCTCTACTTCCTGAGCAGGACGTAAACAGGATGCACGTGCATGTCCTCGTTATTGTCAAACACTGACGTCAACAATTTTACTGTTTTGGTCTTGATAATTGGCGAACACAAATATTTATTCAGTGTACATAGGCCCAGGTCCCAGAGGCGTGATGCGGTCGAACATACATTCGATGGCAAAGTGTGTAATCTGGGCTTAAAGTAGTCCCGTCATTGTGTTTATAGAGTTTGCTACTTAACAGATTTCTTTTGAAATAACAAAGCGTCTTCTGCGGGGTGGTCTAATGGTTACAGTGTTTGCTCATAACACCTACTGTTTCAGTTCGATTCCTGACTAAGTACAATGTTTGAAGCCTAACAGAGATCCAGATAATATGTATACAAGCGTAGTCTGTCAAACAGACCCCGAAACAAATATATCCAAGAAAGCCCATGTAAGTCTAGATTATGTGGAAAGTCTAGATTTCCACAGTTTCAGTTTCTGACAATGAAGAAAGTCTCTGGGATCCTTGTCTGTATATTTTATGATTAGTTTTATGAACAGTTTTCTCTGTAAAATATGTTCATTTCAGAGACTAGATGTTAGTCTAATACAAACGTAAAATGCACAAATGAAATTACCGTAACACAAATAATGTTTAGTTGCTTGCGTTCAAATGCGTATATAAAGTTAAACCCCATTCAAATCTTTGAAGGGCATTTAGAAGTGGAATCCACCCGATGAAGGAGCAAGTATACACTCCGAAACGTCGTGTTATTTACAATAAAGAAGTTGACATCCATAAATCTTGCTTTTCTTAAAACCCATTGCCTTTATAACAGCAGTGTGCGAAACTAGCGAAGTACTTCCAGCTTGTGGATCTGTATGTACAGATCTTTGTTTGCAAATCAAATACGATTATCAACTACACAATAACCATATTGCAGTGTAAAACATTTGCTACTTATCTCTTCATATTAACTCAGATATGTATCACTTTCAGCCGAGGCGATGTGTCGCATACATTGGTATCACATGGACAGATGCACGATAGAAGTCATCTGAAATAGCTTTTAGAGTCATGTTCGACTCTTTGGTTTCCCATACAAATACACTGCCCCCAACAGCGTAAACATATGTGTACAGAATACCCAAACGTAAAACTAAGTGGCTCAAAAAGGTATCTGATTAAAACAGGGTTGGAATATTGCTAAAACCGACAGGGCCAATTTAGACCACTCTCTCATGTGTCAACATACTGATCTGTGGATTATAGAGAGATCTTACGGGCAAGTACGACTGGCTGGGTTACATCTATGCCACGGCAGGTGATAACAAAGGCAAGCTTTACAAAATTGTTCACAGTGAGGAATCGAACCTTGGTTTTTGTCCCAAGACCTAACACGTAAACCATAAGACCACCTCACCCCCCAGGAGAGAAAAGGTGAGTTTGTAAAATGTTATTTCTTACATAAATCCATTGGAAGAGAAAGGCAACAAACACATGTGTGAGATCGAAGTCCAGGGCCGTGATTGCAAAAATTGGCTGCTCCATGTTGATGACCCAAGGTCAAATTGTGATGAACTGCTTTTCCTAACGTCGCGTTTCAATTTAATTCCTATGCGTCTGTGTCAGATTTTATGGTTTTAGAGTGTTTAATAAAATTTATTTCAGTTGCATTATCACCGTCGTCTTGTTAATCCACAGATCTGGATGAAATTTCTTGATAGGGGTCGCACTAGATTCGGGTCGTGAGCAGTAGACGAGATAGCGTCACAAATGACCTTTGTATAATGTATAAATACGCTAATGTGATCAATTGAAAAAACAAAATTGGCATCAAATCAGTGATAAGATGTTGCATTTCTAGTTGTGTTAAAGAAACAAATGACTGTAGTTGTGCCTGTCAGGAGTCATTAATCTCACAAATCTTTCTTTCAAAACGTATCCAACTTGCTTTCGCTAGTTAGATATCTTTTGAAACAACTTGTGAGATAAATGATATCTGACAGACGCTCGTGTTTTAATCTCTATTTCTTACACACCTGTGGGTGAAAAATCTATTTGAGATAACTGGTAACAAACATGTGCCAGATCATGTCCGTGATTGGTTTCTCCATGGTGATGACCTAAGGTCAGATTATGACGGACTACTGTGTGTAATCCATTGATACGTTTCTCGTGCTGCGGTCGAATTCACTAACGTCTCGGTGGAAACTGTATGGATTTAGGATGAATAATGAATGTTCTTGGTTCTTGTTTATTTGGTATAGCTATCACCTCCTTGGTAATCCACGGATGTGGTGGACTCTTTTGTGGAGGGACACACGGGGTATGAGTTGTAGCAGTAAAGGGGATCTCGTGAGCATATGCTTGCCTGTTTGTATATAGGTGTGCATAGGCGGATCCAGAGGGGTGGGGCTGGGGTGCAGGGATGCGCACCCTCCCCTTTGTCCTGAAAGTTTATTAAATGACCATTGAAACTCGGGTGAAAATGAAGTGTGCACCCCTCCTTTTCTCAATAGTGTGCACCCCCCCTTTCTCAAAAAGCTGTATCCGCCCCTGGTATGTAAGTATGTGTGTGTGTGTGAATGGATGGATGGATAGATGGACGGACTGATTTAAGAGTTTTACAGCGTGAAAACCGCAAACTACATTAAGTAGTTCACTTCATTTGCATAAAATATTAAGAAATACGTTTATCATTAAAGCGTCTGGAAAATATCAAATAGATATGACACATTCTAAAATTAAGACTAAATATCGGTCGTATTTATCTGACATCATATTGATATAGATGAAGTTTGCTTTATGTTGGTGCCCTGCTTTAAGGAAATGTGTACTCGTATGGAGACAAAGTCAGTTTGTCGTTAAACGACGTACTCTAGTGATTGGTATGACGGGCATCGATCTGCGCAATGGGATACGATGAGCTGACCGCCTGATCCATTTCAAGAGTTGTCGTATCACGATAAGCATACTCCGCCCCATTTACTGCAGAATCCATGTCGTTCTGGAACAAGCCGAAGGGCCTTGTAGGTTACGGAAAACTGCGAGTTTTGACGAATCAGTTTGCTTTGGAGCACTGCTGGTTACTCGGAATCCCCGAGTCGTTTTCCGAGACAATGACCTCATTGATCAATTTAGCTGTGTTTTAAAGTCACACATTGTCAGAACAAAAAGAAAATACATATTTTTCAAATTCTTTCTTTAATTTATGACGTATGTAGATGATGAAAGTTGCTTCATAGTTCCTATACTCTCTTCAAAAACGCATCTTAAGGTGCAAATGTTTCACCTGCGAATATCATTTGACTACATTTAGACATCGACAGCATTATGAAAATGGCAAAAACGATGTTTACACTGTGTTTTAAATCTATTACCGGTCTGGTTGATGGAGAGTATGTCAAACGTCGATGTAATGTAGCCCAACAATCATCACCTTCACTTGGAATATTGCTAGAAAAGCAGGTTAAAACAGTGCCAAGCTACATTCTCGAAGACTGGTTCTTGGGTAACTTTTGCCGTTAAGGTTTTGGCAGAACCAAATTATATCTCCTAGTTCTCTCTATCCTATGTGTAATTACACCCCACCCCCCCCCCCCCGTGTCTGTGTGTTTTGTGGGAGGGGAGGGGTTGTGATCAGCATTTGTCCGTCTGTCCGTCTGCTCTGTGCGTCTGTAATCGTAGTTTAATGCTCCGATATCACAAGACCTAATATTCGTTCATGTTTCATTACGTACACAACCATTGTCATCTAAGCCCTTTTGCTATTGAGGCATTTATTAAATTTACATTTTTTCCGTTTCTATGGCAACTATCCTTACCTCGACCCTGTTAATTGCCGCGTGTTTATATGTATTACCTTCAAATTCTGAAGATATTTTTCATGTAACTTAGCACTCAGAAAGAACAGGATGTTCTGCTATTTTTAAGGGTTTTCTAAAAGAAATCCGTTTCCAAGTCTTTCCTTATACTGATGTGCTTGTCTGCACTATATCTCCGAATCTAATAAGTAAAGACATGTACCTTTTTCCTTTGACGGCTTTTAGAATTTGTATTGTCTTCGACTCCATGGCAACAAGTTTGACTTTGACTCTGTACATATTGGAGAGTGACCATATTTCCGGAAATACGTTTATTCATTTATGAGACTTTGCACTCACGGAGATCAGGATGCCACTTGGTGTCATTAGCTGTTTAGGACAATATTATATTTTCATCGTAAACTGGTGCAATTATTGTGTGACATTCACAATCGCATCTTTACTCAAACGGGTGAGTGAGTTTAGTTTTACGCCGCTTTTAGCAATATTCCAACAATATCACGGCGGGGGGACACCAGAAATGGGCTTCAAACATTTAGCCCATGTGGGGAATCGAACCCGGGACTTAGGCGTGGTGAGCGAACGCTTTAACCACTAGGATTCCCCACCGCCCCTTGCTGAAACGGACCTGACATCCAAATACAAACGCCATAATGCAAATTCCATGGTATTGTTTTGATAGCTCAATAACTACTCTTGAACAATGACAGACATATTCGATGGGAATAATTCTATCACGTTGGAATGACCACCCTGGGAGGCCTTGCTGTAACAATCAGATGAGTCGTTCTTGGAATTAGTGGGAGCCTGGGTGATTTGTCATCTTCTGATGACTCTTGTTATATAACCCAGATGTAGCTGAAATAAGGCTCGTTTGGATTTTTTATGGGATCGAACAGCGCTGTGATATTTCCGAGAAGCCCGACTGCCTTACACAAGATGCAGAAGATTAAAGAAGTTGTCTGGAAACTGTATTCTGCTCTGCGCGCGGGGAAAATGAAGCGCAGGGAGGTCACGTGATGTCAATTATCCTCGGAGCAGGTGTATTTGCCGGTATATTAATGAGGGAAGTGTTTTGTGTTTCAGGCGTGGCACTTTCTTTTAAAATAACAAATCACTGATCATTAATCATAGTTGAAAATTAATAACCCTGCGTACATAATTAATGTAAGATGCTAGCCGGTTAATTCTGGTTAAATTGACGTCAAGAGTGAATTCTTTTAATATGTGTTAATTTTACAGATTGTTTTATTTAACGCCTCTCTGAGCAATGCTCCAGCTGTATGACGGGAACCTGTAACTAATTAAGTCTGGGCCAGAATATAATGATCGCTATTGTGAGCAACGCTATCAGCCAAGTCATCGAGCACAGGCAAACTGTAGCGCAAATAGGGTTGCGCAACAAAGAGAAAATTACCAGTCTTCCTATGTGCGAGCAAAGCGAGCAAAGGTTGGCAACGTGCTTTTCCTCGCTTCGGTTCGAAAAATATTTTTATATCAAAATAATACCATCAAAGGTAGACGCCTATTCCCTCACAGGGTTGAGCTCTCAGATTTCCAACCTCGTATTGAATAATTACTCACGTAAAATATAATTATTTAAGCCACCATTCTAAGCGCCACTCGTCGCATGTCAAATCGTTCTTCGCCTCCATGACCCCGGCCGGCTTCCGGTTCAACGGAGTGAAGGAACAAGCATTAAGCAGAAATTAAAAAGAAATATCATATTGCCTAATTTTACCATTAAACTGTTGGAGATTATTTTACTTATCTGCCGTCGTTGTTGTTAGAATTTTCATAAACTTTATTCTACAAAAAGACTTCTGGCGTAGCGGGTGAATGAAAGCAAGGGAGGTAACACCGCAGGTATTCTATATGGCGGACTTAAACTCCATGTACATCAGCTGTAATATTGTTTGGATTCCAGCATATGTTGGTTTAGCTGGAAACGAAGAAGTTGACAAACTTGTTTAGCTGGCTTGCAAAACTCAGCAGCCAGATATTGATTCTATTAAGCCAATTCCAACAGATTACGTGTTTGCCATTTCATCTTCAGTAAATGCATCTTGGCAAAATAAATGGGACAATGAAACTACAGGTAGACACATGTACTCTACTTGTCCTGTAGTAAGCAAACATGTTTTAAATTCGTCGGCGTTGTCGCAGAGATGAAGTCGTTTTAACTCAACCCCTGCCCTTGCGTTCGTTCAAAAATTAAACGGCTATTGAAACGCATAGCATGCCAAGGATTGACGTCTGACTGACTGGGGAGTCGTTGGCTGCACATTTCCACTTCCACGCCTGCACTGGTTACCAGAATACAAATGACGCGAATTCTGGACGTCCCGTGTAACAACGCCAAGACAGGACAGATGGATAAGGGTGACCCATCTTCGCCACAGGTTTCAGACTGCAGTGATGACTGCCCGAACCATCCCAGGACTTCGCCGTATCCACCCCAACACAGTTCGACAACGTTTACGTCATCACGGGATCAGACCACGACGTCCCGCCATACAGCCTATCCTGACACAACGTCATCGACAAGCTCGCCGAATGTGGTGCCGAAATCATATATCCGCAGACCCTTGTTTTGGTGGAGAAATGTTGTTTTACGTATGAGTCAGGTTTAACATTTCCCATAGTGATGGACGTCAACGTGCCTATAGACGCGTGGGAGAACGTTATGCACAGGCCTGTGTCTTGGAGAGGAATCGCTTTGGTGGTGGTTCCGTGATGATTTGGGGTGGAATAACAGCACGCCAAAGAACTCCTTTGGTGATTGTTCAGGGCAACTTAACTGGTGTGGGCTACAGGGATCAGATTCTTCGACCTGTGGCAATTCCTTTTCTGCAACGTCATGGCCCTGGATTAACATTCCAACAGGACAATGCCCACCCTCATACGGCAAGGGTTGCTATGGATTTCTTGCAACACCACAACGTAGACTTACTGCCATTGCCTGCAAATTCACCGGATCTCTCCCCGATAGAGCATGTTTGGGACGAGATGGATCGACGTCTACGCCGTCTTCCTCATCCGCCAGATAACGTCCTTGACCTTGCAACAGAACTTGAGAGAATCTGGCGTGACATCCCACAAGCCTTCCTTGCACGTTTGATAGGCTCTATGCGTCGTCGTTGCACTTCTGTTCTCAATGCCGATGGTGAACATACCCGTCATTGAGCTTGTGACATGGTCGTTTGACCCCTGTCCCGCTTGTGGACTCGTGACGTCATTGTGATTGACTTTTCAATTGAAATTCTCCCGACTTGTTATGGTCTCATGATCCCTCCATTAAAGTTTATATGTACCTTTGACATTGTTATCGTACTTATCAACTGGGATAATATTTTGACAATGCACAGTTTCTTTATGTGGCTAGTATATTAGATAACGACATCTCTCCTATATGTGAATGCTGCCCAGAAATAGTTCAGCACTATCTCATTGAACAGGGGCGTAGCTACCATTACAAAAAAAGCCCGGGCTTACACATGATTTTGTCTATGAAAGTTGGATAAGCCCTCAAAACTATCTAAATATAAAGCTTTGCGCCCTATCGGGCTTACACGAAAAATGACTTGCTACGCGCATGCTGAATGTCAAGCTCATGAAAAACAACGACAGGCTCTTAAAAAAACTGTGCTTAACAAAACCAAAAAACATTTTTACAATAAACACAATACTTGGCGATAATTTGATGTATGGTTGCATACAAAGAGCTGTGTTAGATTTCCTCGTTAAAACGGGGAAGCATGACAATATTTAACTGAACATAAATATAACCGTTTGTCAAGTGTTGGGCGCATATAGGCCTTTTGAGGCCCAAGGTCGCCCTAAAACCTTACCTTTCCTACCTACCTACCTACCTACCTACCATATGGCGGACATGTGATTCAACAAGTATATATAGATTTAACTCCCCTGTTCCTGTTTAACTTACAATGCTTAAAATTTTAAATTTTAAAATGTTGAATCAAATATATTTTACGTGAGTAATTATTCAGTATGAGGTTGGAAACCTGAGAGCACAGCCCTGTGAGGAAATGGGTGTCTACCTTTGATGGTGGCGACATTTTACTTTAATATTAAACATATCTTTCGAACCGAAGCGAGGGAAGTACGTTGCCAACCTTTGTTCGCTTCGCTCGCACATAGGAAGATTGGCCATTTTCCTTTTGTTGCGCAACCCTATTGCGCTACAGTTTGCCTGTGCACCGAGCCTGACCACCAATCCACCCCAGCTGACAATTTCACGTTGTTACAACGTTATTCTGTGGACTCCCATTCAATTCATTTCAATGTTTATTCGTCAATTTCATATGCATGTTGTTTTGGTCGTGTGCTTTCTAAAGCACTAGCAGAATAGTGAAGAAATCGTCTTAAAGTGAAACATTTCTCAGAAAACTATCGTGATACCAAATTATAAAAAACGTTGTTTAAACGTTGTGAGGAGCGTAAAGCATAACGTTTCCTCAACGTAAATTTGCAACTTTGTTATTACGTTGTGAGTGAGTGAGTGAGTTTAGTTGTACGCCGCTTTTAGCAATATTCCAGCAATATCAGGACAGGGGACACCAGAAATAGGCTTCACACATTGTTCCTATGTGGAGAATCGAACCCGGGTCCTCGACGTGACGAGCGAACGCCTTCACCACTAGACTATCCCACCGCCCTATTACGTTGTGACAAAACGTTATCAAATAGTATGTGTGCAGTAGTGTGTACCTCACTTTTGTCCCGAAAGTTTATTAAATAATAGGCGGATCTATTTAGCCTCAGGTAAAAATGAACTGTGCAAACCCACCCAGCTCAGCCCATTCTATAATGAAAAAAGCCAAAGTAACACAAGTTTTAATTTTATGTCACCCCTCCCTGAGGCTCATTTTAAATTCAAATAGAACTTTTGGCTTTATCAAAATAATACGTTTCTCAGAGATTAAGCGTTAGTGTAGTGCAAAAGGTGGACACTAAAATTACCATATGGTAAAAATAAATTGCTTTCTTCCCTTCTCAAGGGAACAACCAGAGGTTTCTTTGAAATCGACACTTTTGAAGCGGACATGAAATAAGAAAAAGCACGTGTATTTCATGCGCGCGCGACTCCCGATGACAGGCTAACCCACGGCGCGGGAAGATTAGCCAATACCCTGGCTTTTACAAACAAGATATATTTAGAATGTTTACATCCAGTTCTGATCTACATTCGTTTTGACATTTTCTCCTCTGGAGATTTTAGCACCAGGGTAAATGAAACAACGGTTGGAGACAAGTCTTGTGAGGCACCTGGCGCCCCCTCCGACAATACAGTAGATATGCTTGACATTTGTTATGTTGTTTTACGAAGATTTTAACATTTGGCTATGGTATTAATAGATGCGGATATTTAGGCTTCTGTCGACAAACGTATACAAACGATAACCTACGTTTCGTTAAAGTATATTTAACTGAAGGAGTGCGATTGTTGGTGTTATGCGGTAATGTAAACAAACATGGTAAACACGTGCGTTGAACATGTGAACAGTCATGCATGTTTGTCGATGTTTTTAAATGTTTATAGCGAGATGCGTCACGATTTTGTAATGCCCCTTTAAGAAGCATTGAGATTATTGATTGATGTCCCCCAGCAATGTATTTGAAGAATTCAGATATATTAAAAAAATGTGATGTTTATAAGACAGGTGTGTTGGGTCCTACATACTCTGATAGGCGATACTTAAGTGAGTAAGTATGGTGTTACACCGCTCTTAGCAATATTCCAGCAACACGATACTTAAGAATTACTCCGTGTATATATATACCCGTGAAGAACCATGTTAGAATTGTTTTTCAGCAACCCATGCTTGTCGTAAGAGGCGACTAACGGGATTGCGTAGATTGATGCTCGTGTTGTTGATCACTGGATTTTCTGGTCCAGACTCGATTATTTACAGACCGCCGCCACATAGCTGGAATATTGCTGAGTGTGGCGTAAACCTAAACTCACTCACTCATCTGCAGCGGGCATTGGGTGGTCAAAATGGCGATAGTAAACAGAACATGCACTCTTGCAACCCCACACTGACAGTGTCATCGTGTCCTGAGGTCTGAATACAATCTCCATCAGTTTAACAAGTTATAACCTGCCTCATCGTTCATCCTTTGTGCTCTATTATTTATCATCAGAAAACGGAGAGGCAGACAGACTTAAGAAAGCAAGTAATCTTTGAGGGACGTAAGAATACATTTATTACGGCTACCGGAACAGCTATCTCCTTGGAAGGTGATATCCCAGTGTAAAACCGTTACACGATCAGACACGTCGTAGATAATAGATCATGCATGTTTGTTTTGACTCGCCTGTTTGTAACGGGACGCTTACTCTGTTACAACACCAAGACAGTGTGTAAACCTGTCAAAACAATGCAAGATGAAGCTAGACACGTCTCACAGAATGTAAATAAAGAACAGACAGTATCATCTATTTTGTGACATCTTAGTGTTATGTTAAAACGTTTCATAACAAGATATTCTTGTTCAACAGGGCAAACCAATTCTCAAGAGCGAATGCACTTGAATAAACATAAAATACGATATAGATTAATGCGTCAAATTTGGAAATGTCCCCCGCGTCTCTTTCTAAGACGTTTTGAAAGCTGTAACTGAGGCCGTGCTTGGCTGTAACCGCTATAGCATTAAATTACTATATACACTTTAAACTACGGTTATAACAAACTCAGATGAACCATTT
The DNA here is from genome assembly GCF_003918875.1 of Haliotis rubra. Classification (NCBI taxonomy): domain Eukaryota; kingdom Metazoa; phylum Mollusca; class Gastropoda; order Lepetellida; family Haliotidae; genus Haliotis; species Haliotis rubra. The sequence continues at coordinate 279,240 of NW_025767338.1, read as the reverse complement.
ATTCTAGTTCGTTATAAACGTATTTCGTTACAAGCATTTCGACCTATATGATAAATTGAATAGCAAATGCCCGGGACCAAAACTGTTCGTTATATCCGTCAATTTCTTTTAATCATGTATAAAGTAGTTTTCTTTAATCAAAAGGAGCTCGAGTATTGAAACTGCATTAGTATATAACCTTGCATGGGCTGTACTGGATATATTTGTTTTAGGGTCTGTAAGACAGACAAACTCAGTTCCTACCCAGGTGGGGGCGGTGGGGTAGCCTAGTGGTTAAAGCGTTCGCTCACCACGCCGAAGACCCGGGTTCGATTCCCCACATGTGCACAATGTGTGAAGCCCATTTCTGGTGTCCCCCGCCGTGATATTGCTGGAATATTGCTAAAAGCGGCGTAAAACTAAACTCAGTCAGTCAGTCCTACCCAAGTGATAAGAAAGTCAGTTACACCAAGACCGTGCCATATTATTTGCGCTGTGGGTTTTGATAACAATACTGATCTGTGAATATATATTGATTGGTAAGACCAACATCTATCTCTTCCTGGTTTTGCAAATTTGACTCAGAATCAATAAGGTTTGGTTATGTGAAAGCCCACACATTCCCGAATTCTATAGATATGCACTATTTGTTACAAAACAGGTCGGGCAAACGAATGGTTATCAGAAACTACATGTACAGGCTGAGAAGCACAGTTGTGTATGGTTTCATATCGACTGTAAATTGGACCTCTCTGCCATTTTAAAAACGGGTTAGTCTAACTACAGTGAATAACCGGTTTAACCCTAACTACAGCGAAGGACCGGTTAACCCTAACTACAGTGAATGACCGGTTAACCCTAACTACAGTGAATGACCGGTTAACCCTAACTACAGTGAATGACCGGTTAACCCAAACTACAGTGAATGACCAGTTAACCCTAACTACTGTGAATGACCGGTTAACCCTAACTACAGTGAATGACCGGTTAATCCTAACTACAGTGAATGACCGGTTAACCCTAACTACAGTGAATGACCTGTTAACCCTAACTACAGCGATTGACCAGTTAACCCTAACTACAGTGAATGAGCGGTTCACCCTAACTACAGTAAATGACCCTTTAACCCCAGCTACAGTGAATGACCAGTTAACCCTAACTACAGTTAATGACCCGTTAACCCTAACTACAGTGAATGACCGGTTAACCCTAACTACAGTGAATGACCGGTTAACCCTAACTACAGTGAATGACCGGTTAACCCTAACTACAGTGAATGACCGGTTAACCCTAACTACAGTGAATGACCGGTTAACCCTAACTACAGTGAATGACCCGTTAACCCTAACTACTTTGAATTACCGGTTAACCCTAACTACAGTGAATGACCGGTTAACCCTAGCTACAGTGAATGACCGGTTAACCCTAACTACAGTGAATGACCGGTTAACCCAAACTACAGTGAATGACCGGTTAACCCTAACTACAGTGAATGACCGGTTAACCCTAACTACAGTGAATGACCGGTTAACCCTAACTACAGTGAATGACCGGTTAACCCTAACTACAGTGAATGGCCCGTTAACCCGGTTATGTTGTAGAGTATCTCTGTTTTCAGCGACTGTTTACTCATTGCGTGTATCACTCGGAAGCGATCATGCGGCAAATAGCATTTGGTATCGTTCGAGTTTTTGAGGTTCAAACGGTATGTGCGAATGTTAACTTTCGCGATTTGGTAAGCTGTGTTTTGATTGGTCAGTCCAAAAGGTTAGCTGACGCGACCTTCTACTAGTTTTTGTAATACCCCGTTTACATGGACACATTTGCATATGTGAGTAAATGTACACACGTAAGTATATTTACTCACGTATGCAAATATGTCCATGTAAACGCAATTACACACGTGTGCAAATTTACACTGGGAAAATTGCTCCCTATGCTGTTGCATACCTATATAAATATGACAGAAATAGATAGTAGTAATTATTCCGAATAAGTTCTCGATTGTCATCCTGGCACGACTCAACCTGAAGCTGAAATCTTTCTGTGAAGGTGATAAGGTTGCGTGGTTGGTAGATGGTTTTAACCGGGTCTTCAACGGGTAAGCAGCATCTCCAGGCAGGAGAATGGGCATGGTGACTGCTTTGCCATGGCTTGTAAGAGTCTCGTTCCATTCTGGTAAGAGATTCCTTGTTTCACCTCAATAGAAAAGTTTTGAAATTCAAAATACTCAAGCCTCGTGTACCTGGCCAGGACAACCAACTGTGATATCTGTGAACAGGTACCAACGACTACTTGTTAGGGTTCGGCGGGACTTACAATACGGTTTGGATTTTCTCTTCCCTGGTCGCTGACATTGATCTATCAAGAAACGAAAATCCGCATAAAACACAGATATTTGACCTGCAGTATATACGCTTATGGGTTTCTAATGACATGGTTACTATTTGTTTATATTTTCGCAAGATGACATCCTTGAATATTGACAAAAAACGCTATTTTCAGCAGGGAGACTATATAACGTTGTGTCGCCATGGGCTTCTTTTGGACCAATAACAGGGATATGAGTGCCATCTATACATCCAGCACAATTTGGGAATCCCCTGCATTTTCAAGTCCTCACGTTCTTGAAACTTCAGATACTTGGGCAGGAGATGCTCCACCAATGTGGCGCACACATCATTAACACAAATATATACAGTGACTTATGATACTCCAAACCGATTGTTCTGTAGTCTGTCGCAGTTGCTAGCCAGTATACAACTATGGCAACTTTGTGGTCAACATTAAGGAAATCACTGGATTTGAGTCTTTATGCAGAAGGGGGGTGAAGCTTTTCACAGAGAAGGTCCAATGTAGCTTTAGACATGTAACATTTTCAACCCATTCATTATCTGAAAATGCCATTTTGACAGTGTTTGCCACCAATGAACTGATCTCTCTTTCGTCCAAGCAGATCTGTGTACAGATAAAGCCAAGATAAGTGCAGAGTTCAGAAGCATAGGAAAATCTTGATACTTTCGCTTCAACATATATCTCTCCATCATGAATGATGCTTGCCTCAGATGTGAAAACTTAAAATGAGACAAAAACACATGACCATAACATAAAATACATATACAAACCGAAACATGAGTCTCATTAACCTATTCAGACAATGACCTACTTTTCAGCCGATCTGTATTTTCTCGAGTGAAAGTGAAAATAGACATCTCAAACAACTATGGTTACACTGAATTCCAATTACTTGTTTCATAAGAAAATGATATTTACAAATGACTTTTAATTTTAAACTTTAATAACATCGTATCATGGCAAGATTTAGGCAGCATGACCTTAACTAAGACGTCACAGACTGCCCTGTTTGATGAGGTCGTAAAATGATTCACAATTCATCTGGCTCACTGGTTACACCTGTTATGTGTTTTTTTGCGCTTATTCAGTGTAGTTCTGTGACGGACAATGTAGTTGATATAACATCAAGTCCGTACCAGACTGCTAAACTGTTCTAGCGACAGAACCTCGTTTTGAGATTTCCACGATTTTCAGGTTTCTTTTTGTCAGAGCTCTCTGTACGACAGAGCGTAGCGTTGCAATATACAAGTGCTTAGATGTATCAAATAATACTGATTAATATTTATGTATCTAGTTAAATGAATTGGTCTAAAAATTCTGGACTGGTTATTGTACTAAGTTGCGCAATAGGACGGAACCCAGTCAACAGGAGACGAGACTGTTGTGTAATCAATGTTTTGACTTGAGTGTAGGTTCTAATTCTTCATGTAAACGCAAAGTAAATATACTTTTACCTGCGCATACAAATACGAAAAGTGTCCATGTAAACGGGTTACTAGACTCTGTATAGCAGTGTAACGAATAATACTGAGCCTAAGTTTACTTAGACTGATTGTATTCTCCGATCACGCAGATGAAAGGTGTCTAACCTAACGCTCATTGCACCTTGTGTATATGGCTGAAACGTTGCTCAAGACGACGTAGAACTGAACACACTCACTCACTCTTTGCAGTGAATCTCGTTGAGCAATGCACGCATTCTGCCGGGCTCCCTGCCAAACCCAACACTTCTCTCGGAATGGTTTATACATTTTACAGTTATTCAATTGCGCTTAGCTTCATCAACACAGCATTACATAATCTAGCCATTATCTCTGGTTTTGCACATGGCATCAGAAGGGATACCTCGAAGATCCGAGCTTCAGGCATGTCAGTCACGTCAATCTCGGTCCACCCGCGTTATTGACGAGACCTCGCGAGACCTGGTGAGATTTTGCCAAAATCAGCCATCAAGACCACCGCGAATGTTTATTGAAAACTGTATTTACCACAGTTGTGGAGAGATAAGTCTCAACACAGGCAGATTCCCTCTTTATTTACGTGTTGGTAGTTGCGAAATTAACAGGGGACATCTGTAATTTTTAAAGATTAGTGTTTGAAAGGCAATGTTTCGTGCGTACAGTATATTGGGTATACAATGTATGCTTTATTTGCACCGCTTGTCCACGCTCGTTTATCCAAAATCTGTGTTTTTTCTTGGTAAACCGATGTTTCATTTCATAATATTGTTATTCATAGTGTACCACACCCACAACCTAACTGGCGCTAGGGAGGCCATCATATATAGTATAACGGCCTTTTAAAGATAGAGGCGACGGGGTGGCCTAGTGGTTAATGCGTTCGCTTGTCAACCCGAAGACCCGCGTTCGATTCCCCAGATGGGTACAATGTGTGAAGCCTATTTCTGGTGTCCCCCGCCGTGATGTTGCTGGAGTATTGCTAAAAGCGGCGTAAAACCACACCCACTAACTCACTTTTGAGGATAGGCCCTTTACTTCGCGGACACTGCAAGTCCTTTGAACAAGAGACGGCCTCTTGTAATTCCAATCGCGTCTGCCTTGTTTAGAAACATTTCAGCTGTTTGACAGCGATCCGTAAATAATGTGGACCAGACAATCCAGTGATTGGAATCATGACCATCGATGTATGTGACTGGGATACGATGAAGTGGATCAACCAAATGGACACCAGAAATGGGCTTCACACATTATACCCATGTGGGGAATCGAACCCGGATCTTCAGCGTGAAGAGCAAATGCCTTAACCACTAGGCTACCCTACCGCCACATAGATGATATTAATTCCTGCATAATGCATATAGGGGTAACGACTGCCCAATATTATTTTGTGTAACGTTATTGTCACAGGACCTAGTGAAACAACCTAAGCCAGCTCCAGTGTAGACTCTTGTTAACACTTTCAGAGATGACTTCGGATGATTTGGGTGAGATGAATGGCCTCCTTTACACACTTGTTAATGGGAAATAAACCGATACAGAGCAGGAGAAACATCTCCATCAATATCAGTTACCAGAAATATTATAAGAACGCTCTATACAGTGGATTTTGGTGCATCGCGAATGGTGAGGTGAGGTGAAATTGGGTTTAACGTCGTGCTTGAGAATATTTCGCTCATATGACGAGCATCGCGAATGGAGTGTTTGGAATGTGGAAAGCTTTCGTTACAGACGTTCACTGGGAAGTCTGAATGTTAGACTGGAGATTGTGTGACCGAATTGGTAGGGTATCATATTCACTCATGCTAAACCATTGGTTTAGACGGCCATTTCTCGGTTATTTACAAGGTGTTTTGATATGGTAGGACCGCTGCGAAGCGCAAGCTTCACTGACTTTATCACCAATGACTTACCGCCCAGTTCTCGTTCAATTAGAACACATCTTGGCAGGAATTCGGAATAGAACGCAGAACATGGGCGACGCTACAATCGAACACTTTAACCACTTAACCACCCCATCATCCTTCACTATAGACTGTGTCTTATTGATGGCGAAATATAAACCGTATATAGCTGCATACTTTATATGAACATTTCATATGTTTACAAACGACTCGCTTTGTTACCAACATACTATGGTACGACACTCGATACATTTCTTTTGAGTATACGTTTCTCTACAACGTAAGTACTAGGGCTGTGCAACATAACCGGTTAAACGGTATTTACCGGTTCAAACATGAAAACGATACGTATTGCGATACGCTGATCAAAAACCGGTATTTCGACTTGCATTCGGAAAACTTCGTAACACTCGGAAATCTTCGAATATTTCCTTGTTTCATTTGTGCCAAATATTATTTACATTTCTATTTTGTCATGATTAAAGGTTGCTGTTAAAGCTTAATCAAGCATAGTTATTTTGTTGTGTTTATGCTCTATAAATCATGCTTTAACTCGATTATAAGTAGTTTTATGTTTAAAAATACTTCTTGCAGTATATTGTAATACATATCGCAAAATATGCTTTCGCATCGCAATATATCGCAATGTGACAATTCTCTGCAATACCCACCCCTAGTAACTAAACACAAGTTAATAAGGTGACTTTCTGAGGCAGTTTCCGTTAAAACTTGCGTTCTAAGAAGCAACGTTTTCGCACTAAAGGTTGAAAGCTGAACCAGTTTTCTTAACAAAAAGGGACGAGGGCGAACGATTATGGGTGGCACAAGATCACGGGTTAAGATCGTTTGTGAAAAAAGCTCTAATGAATAGAAACTAGATCTTCACACATTTAGTAAAAAAAGAATCCGAAATAAAAAGACAGTAGGGTAAAGATTTCACAGTAATGTATAGCTCTACAGTTGTAATTCTTTAACAAAGCACGCCCAACCCTTAAAGCTGCATTTGTGATGAAGCTTGTATATGTCCAACATGTCAAGACGACTGGTCGGGTTTGAGTTAAAGGATAACGGTTTTTGTATCATGAAGATATAAATGGCTGTATGTTCGTCAATAAACGCGGGAGACTCTACCAACACGTGTTCAAATTGCCTTATTACCGTTAATCAGCTAGGCTGGTATTAGCCGGATTTCCATGTGAAACTACTCACTGTTGGAAACAGACCTGGTACATATTGACCTGAGAGACTGTTCATTGTAAGTTCCGCGATATCCGAGGCATGGATGGAATGTCGTATCTGGGATATTTTCAAGCTATGCTTTGCTATCTTCGCCCTAAGTTGAATATAGTCAGTTGTTGTTTACTGTAAACATACCTCGCAGGGGCGAGACTTGTGTTTGCATGTAAGACCTGATAAAACGGCAATTTTACAACAACAATTAGTGGCACGTGACACCCCGACTCCCACGTTGAAGGATGGCTGTAAATACATATAATTGAAATAAACATCCGAATCTATATCTGGTTCGTCATACGGCTGTGGCAGGGTAAGTGGCGAGGGGTTCAGTGGCTACAAGCTTCTCATGGTGCCCAATAGGGAAACACATCTATCATGGAATGACACTCATGGTGTGATTGTTGTGATGTCGTTGTTGTTTTTTACCGATTTGTTTAAAGATTTATTTTTTACAGATTTGTTTTTCGATGTTGTAAAAAACGTATTAAAGTATCAGTTCATCACGACACGATATTGTAATTGAATGTAATTGAAATACTGTTTAAAGCGGTGTCAGCATGTATTTTGTATTGATGACTGTGTCGGGATGTGTTTGTTGTATTGGTGACAGTGTCGTAATATGATTATTGTGTTGATGTATGTGTCATGATATGATTGTTGGATTAATGACTGTGTCGAGATCTAATTGTTGTACTGATGGCTGTGTAGTGATATGATTGTTGTGATGGCTGTGTAGTGATATGATTGTTGGATTAATGACTGTGTAGTGATATGATTGTTGTACTGATGGCTGTGTAGTGATATGATTGTTGTACTGATGGCTGTGTAGTGATATGATTGTTGTACTGATGGCTGTGTAGTGATATGATTGTTGTACTGATGGCTGTGTAGTGATATGATTGTTGTACTGATGGCTGTGTAGTGATATGATTGTTGTACTGATGGCTGTGTCGGAATATGATTGTTGTACTGATGGCTGTGTAGTGATATGATTGTTGTACTGATGGCTGTGTAGTGATATGATTGTTGTACTGATGACTGTGTCGAGATGTGATTATTGTACTGATGGCTGTGTCGGAATATGATTGTTGTACTGATGACTTATCGAGATGTGATTGTTGTACTGATGGCTGTGGTATGAAGTTACTGTTGTATTGATAACATATTAATGTGGCTTATGCTAAGATGACCTCACGTTATGACTGTTATAACTGATAACCTCGTAGTCATATAACTGTTGCAGTGATGACTGGGTTTTCAATTGATGTCATTTAACTCTAGGAAAGCAGTAATGTTCATACTCAAAGTACATATGTATCATATTACATGTTATATGAATGTCATAGGGTCGCAAAAATTCTACATGAACACATGGGTAAAACTACCACGCACGTTGAAGTGAAATGGATACACCTCTATGAAAATATATTAAATGTGTTTTCCTGTGGTGCGGATGAACCTATCTTTAAGATATATACATTTCGGGAGTTGAAATTTGTTTGGGGGAGATTTCTTCTATTTATCTGTCTAGCAGCGCCACCTACACGACGTTTAGTGTCTGATGTTGTCTAAGGCTGAAGGTGAAATGTTCCCACTTATTTTGATCTTGAAGTGAAGGCTTGTTATCGCTCATGCTGTGAAGCTATGATTAGTCGTTTTGGAAACGTTTGCAATGTCAACAGAAACTGCGACGGGTTTTGTTGGATCTTTCCTCCACACCCGATCTGCTATCACAGCGATATATAAGAAAGCGTATCACGCATAACTCTTTAATAATTTTAGGCGGGTTTACAGTGTTTATCAGGTTTTTAACAGCAACATAATCACTATCATCATCTCTTCGTGCGACTGAGTTTATCTTGATGTTCTCTCAATGACTGTTCGTGTCATGGTAAGGGTGCTGGGAAGGATAAGGTAGGATATCTCAGATTGTCTTTGAACTTTGGCAAAAGGAAAAAAAGGCATTTCACAGAAGAAATAGTTTGATTGGATATCAGGGCAAAACTAACAACCCACGTGCAGTAACTATGGTAACAAAACAACTACTTCACAAATCGAACCGGATCCCCATTATAAGACATACCCAGAGAAATGTTTCCAGTATTCTGAATTTAAATGTGTATACGTGCTTTGTTGTCGGCCTGTCGTGGATGCTGACGCCTGTCTCTGGGTGATGACGTCAGCATGGGGTTGCTGGGATGAGTAACGTTTACCGTTTTTCTGTACCACGAGTGTTGCATGACTTAAAACCTCTAGCAGTATTACTATAATTTATTTTTAGAAAGGCTGGGGTTCTCACACAGTGCGGTGGTCGGTACCCACGACAGGTTTTTTTCAAACATTATGTTTTAAATGCCAAATATTTCACAATCATGTATTTTAAAGTATTATTGGTGTCTAATAGGCCATATGTTATTATATTGTTAATAATATGTACTTTTATTGAATTTGGCTGTACCAACAATGTGTGACACCTTAATAAACTAATTTTCTTCTTTTTCTTTTTCTCCATACATGTATGCCCTGGTGTGAGGTCCCTAACGAGCAGTGCGGGCATAGCCCCCCAGGAAGAATATATCCCTCCTGTTTGTTTGTTATTTAACGCTGTATTCAGAAATATTGCAGCTCGGTGTGGTTTTGAGTAAATCTATTGACATACACAATCCAGTGATTGACATCATGGGCATCTACGCATTTGGTACACGATGAAATGAACCAACCAAGTTGAGCTCCGGGTCCAGTTGGTCGCCTCTATAGATAAGCATGGCTTGTTGGAGATCCCTTCTAACCCTCATCCTCACGGGTACCCCTTCTTGTAATAAGTTGGGGTTAAAAGGGAATCCGATAGCAGCAGTCCGTGTAAAGACCCGGGTTAAAATTGGTCTTCAGCAACCCATGCTTGTCGTAAGAGGCGTCTAACAGGATCGGGTGGTCAGACTCGTTGACACATGTCATCGTATCCCAATTGCGTAGTTCGATGATCATGATGTTATTCACCAGATTGTCTGGTCCAGACTCGAGTATTTACAGACCGCCGCCACATAGCTGGAGTGAGTGAGTGAGTTTAGTTTTACGCCGCACTCAGCAATATTCCACCTATATGGCGGCGGTCTGTAAATGATCGAGTCTGGACCAGACAATCCAGTGATCAATAGCATGAGCATCGATCTGCGCAATTGGGAACCGATGGCATGTGTCAACCAAGTCAGTGAGTCTGACCACCCGATCCCGTTAGTCGCCTCTTACGAAAAGCATAGTCGCCTTTTGTGGCAAGCATGAGTTGCTGAAGACCTATTCTACCCCGGATCTTCACGGGTCCATATAGCTGGAATATTGCTGAGTAAATAATATACAAAAAGTACATGTACGGGTGATCCCGCTCACATTCATGATCCCAGTGGTGGCGAGTCATCAGACCCTAAACACGTGGTCAGGTTACTAACTGCTGTATTTTCTCTGGCAACAGATCGTGGATGGTCAATATATTTACTTTTTATGGTCGAGCGGGTTATAGGCAGAAACGTTACCGTTTTATACCGATTGGGCAATGTACAATGAATGTAGCCTACTAAATTTATGTTACTCCAACTGAATTTGATTCAAAGCTGAACAGTGTATTCCCACCTGGATGAGATAAACCCTTCGAACTTGTCAAAACATTTCATGGCAAGATATATACATGCTCGTGCATTGGTAGTATCACGTGGAGACGAACACCTGCAACATGGACTCGTCCATAAGTAGGGGGTATTGTCATGAAGCATACATTCATATACATTTGCGAGATACATGCATCCTTGAACGGAAAACAACGTAACTTGATAGAATGAAGAGTATGGTATCAATAAATGCCAGGTCAACTTTTGGCATTTTGTTGAAAGATGGAAACGAAACAGTATCGCCACATCAAACCTTGATAAAACAGACTTCACCTTGCACCTGTGGACGGAGCCAAAATCTCACATCTGCAACTATCATCAAACGATTAACCAATTTCACTATCTCACTTTTTGTTTAATGGATACATAACGCCGTATCTTTGATAAGGAAATGTAAACAGAATACAACAGAAGAAAACAGTGAGCAATAAACATCAAATAAACAAAGTCGCGTATCCATCAAACGCCTCAAGTTTATATCGATAATGGGACTTTAAATAATTCCCCCAATTTCCTCTTGTAAAGAGAAAAGGATCGTTATATAAATATTGATATGATAAGCTATATGACCCGGAAAAGATAAACTACCTCATTCAACAAACAATCTTGGTATCACAGCTAACAAACTGCTATATATACACTCTGTGTTTCCTGAAATACACGCAATGATATATAGGTCTCGACAAGCCATGGCCACCGGCGAGATGGGTTCACAAGTTCGTGCACTGAATCATATATGGTGCTTTATCAGATAACGACTGAGTTAAACCCTGGCAGTGATAGTAATTGTAAATAGGGGTGTATTCTGACATTGCCAATTGCCAATTATTTCTGCTGACCAACAGGTGTGGTAGGTGGGCTGGGTTAACGAACTCTACATTACAGCCAGCATACCATCCACATTCCCCCGAAATAGTTATTACATGAGGTAAACTGACGCCCTAACGCACCCCTACTGCCATAATGTATGTTTTACTTCTCAGTATAAAACATCGATAAAGATAGATATAACTAATCAAAATTTTAATTTTAATAAAGTGAGTTGTGCATATAATTCCGAGACATTTAGAAAGAATCCCGCCCAGTGAAAGAAAATCAAGATAGATATACACAGCGATGTATGCGAAATTGAAACGAATTAAGAATGAAAAGAACGAAATACGACATGCGCTAACATTTACATCTGGAAAAACGTTGAACACAAACACTTATATCTGTCTACCTTTTGGAAATATCTACAAACGATAATCCCCTTGAGGTAAGAGTTTAACATGAAACTGACATCTGCTGTTGGACTTTACACAACATGTGACTCCACTTGATCTCGAGTCATACCAGCAAAGTAAGGGAGAGCGCCATTAAAATGTTAGTCAGCTATAGACTTGGGGCGCTTATATGTAATGCATGCTCTGGTCATGCATTCGTAGCTACTCGTCCCTTTCCGTAACCTGAAAGAAGACTCGTACCCCTCTCGTAACCATTTTACTGACCTTAACACACTCTCCTACCCAGAGTTCCATTCGGCCAGCAAGCATAGTACCTCTGCCACAGGCCAGAAAAATGTGACGATTCGTCACATCTGACACAGTCCATTTAATCAGGGATACTCTACAACACCTACTCTACCTTATATAGTCTCCCTGATTTAATGAAATGTACATATTTCTGAAACTCTTTTTTTTCATTGACGAGTCTACACATCTAATTAAACATCTTTGATAGAGTGGTGTAGTTTCACTGAGAAAATATTCTAAAACATGTAACACTATTTCGATTTGCGTAGCGATCCTTTGTTTACATAGGTTGTACGGCTTCACGTGCTGTCATCGAAGCTAACAGAGAGCAAACGATGCAACCAGTTTGATATCTAAATATGTACTGTCATAAACCTTACTGTCGTAGTTGTGGAAGAATATATATGTAACAATGTAAAACATTGTGAAGAGCGCGCCGAAAAGCTTGCGTAAGACCAGGCTCTTCTTATTATAAATATACGCGCTTGTTTACAAACAAGAGAAAAGTCCGGTCACGTGATATGCAAATTAGCCTGTGGCAGTGATGTTATGCTAAGTCATCACTGCGCCGGAGTGTGAACTTAACTCTGTCTGAGCGCAAAAGCGCAGAGAGAAAGAAATAGTCTAGTCGCCGAACTATTTTCAAGGGCATGTAACTCTAGTTTACTTGGAAAACAAACATGGCATCCACGCCAAGGAAATTACCTCAAAGGGTATGTTTAACATGCTTAAATATTTTCCTACGCCATAATGTTTATATATCCTGGTTATAAAAATTCAGGAAACCCAGGAGGACTATGCAATAATTAAAATATACTTGAAGTGTCTGGGAAAATATTATGCAATCCGAATTGAAAATTATTTCAACTAACTATTTTACCCAATTTCATTTCTACATACGCGCATTGCTGATTGGCTGGGGGGATATTTCTCCCGGACATGGCTACGAGAGGGGTACTAGTCTTCTTTCAGGCTACGGAAAGGGACGAGTAGTTACGAATGCTGGCCATGGACACATTGTGCATGTCAGCATGTAAACAAATCCAAGTGTGTTCTGTCTAAAAGTCCCTGTTTGCCAGAACACACAACAAATCAACGCCCGAGAAACATCAGAGTTCATTATCTGCCGAAACCAATTCTAATTGGCGCAAAAAGAAAACAGTAGTGAAATATGTAAAACAACCGTAACCTGTTTTAACAGATGATTGATCAGGCGTGCTGCTTAATTGTAAGTGTAAGACATTCCTCCGAGGGATGCCCTCATCAGTATGCCCTCACCCGACAGTGGGATTCAGAAGATGGCTATCTGTGGCCAGACGCCAACACTTGAAGTAATCGATGTTAGAAGAGACTGAACTCAGTGTACTTGAAGAACTCTTGAACTGCACCATTCCAGTTCCTATCTCCTTATTAATGGCAAGATTGTGATGATAGTGATTGGAACGGGATATATACCGTTGTCATTGTTCATTCACATCCTTTATATTTTTACCTATTCAGGTATAAGTGGGCAAAGTTGTCAGTATGCATAACACGTACTTGATGGCCAGAGAGGTTACTAGGAGGTGAGGTGAAATTGGGTTTAACGTCGTGCTTGACAACGTGCATGCGTGTGTATTTGTATGTGCGGCTGCTTGTACTAGCCCAGACTGAAGCTGGTTTTATAGTGCTAGCCCACTGAGATACCATGCCGCAGTGAAGCATGAATACCCCACTCAGACACATTATAGTGATTCCGAGCCGACCAGTCCTTGTTGTAACCATTAATGCCGAGCGCCAGGCAGGGACCAACAAATACCATATTTTAAGGTCTTTTGGTATGATGCTGTCGGGAATCGAACCCGCGACCTTCCGCTCTCTGGGCGGACGCTCTAACCACTACACCACGGAGGAAGCAGTGGAGATATTTGAATAGTACTCACTGTGGTGTAAAATAGCATCCCTCTTTACTCTATTTAACCTGCACCTTTACCACAACACTCACCATCACCATCACCATCACCATCACCATCCACACCTAACTCCACCACCTACAGGCCCGTGAAGGTCCGGGTTAGAATACTGGCCTTCAGTAACCCATGCTTGTCGTAAGAGGCAACTAACGGGATCGATTGGGCAGGCTCACTGACTTGGTTCACACATGTCATCGGTTCCCAATTGGGCAGATCGATGCTAATGCTGTTGATCACTGGATTGTCTGGTCCAGACTCGATTATTTACAGACCGCCGTCATATAGCTGGCATGTTGCTGAGTACGGCGTAAAACTTAACTCATTCACTCACTCACTCCACCACCTACATCCTAACCATCACCACGGTCACCCTCTCCGACCACACTCTCACAACCAGGACCACCAACACTACCTACCACCTCAGTCACAACCACCAACACCAACACCACATCCTTACCAGCACTACCGTCATCCCAAAGCCCTTGCAATCACTACCCTCACCATCACTACAGTCACCATCACTACACTCACCATCACTACAGTCACCATCACTACACTCACCATCACTACAGTCACCATCACTACACTCACCATCACTACAGTCACCATCACTACACCTCACCATCACTACAGTCACCATCACTACACTCACCATCACTACAGTCACCATCACTACACTCACCATCACTACACTCACCATCACTACACTCACCATCACTACAGTCACCATCACTACACTCACCATCACTACAGTCACCATCACTACAGTCACCATCACTACACCTCACCATCACTACAGTCACCATCACTACACTCACCATCACTACAGTCACCATCACTACAGTCTCACCATCACTACACTCACCATCACTACACCTCTCACCATCACTACACTCACCATCACTACACTCACCATCACTACAGTCACCATCACTACACTCACCATCACTACAGTCACCATCACTACACTCACCATCACTACAGTCACCATCACTACACTCACCATCACTACAGTCACCATCACTACACTCACCATCACTACAGTCACCATCACTACACCTCACCATCACTACAGTCACCATCACTACACTCACCATCACTACAGTCACCATCACTACACTCACCATCATCACAGTCACCATCACTACAGTCACCACACCATCACTACACTCATCACTACAGTCACACTACACTCTCACCATCACTACAGTCACCATCACTACACCTCACCATCACTACAGTCACCATCACTACACTCACCATCACTACACCATCACCATCACTACACTCACCATCACTACAGTCACCATCACTACACTCACCATCACTACAGTCACCATCCTCCACCCACACGGACAACACCCCCACCATCGCCACCACCACCCTCACACCATCATCACCTCCACCCTCACGGACAACACCCCCACCATCGCCACCCACACCTCACTCACAATCATCACCTCCACCCTCACCGACAACACCCCACCATCGCCACCCACACCCTCACCACAATCATCACCTTCACCCTCACTGACAACACCCCACCATCGCCACCCACACCCTCACTACAATCATCACCTCCACCTTTCACTGACAACACCCCACCATCGCCACCCACACCTCACTACAATCATCACCTCCACCTTCTCACCGACAACACCCCCACCATCGCCACCCACACCCTCACTACAATCATCACCTCCACCTTTCGCTGACAACATCCCCACCATCGCCACTAAGCACCCACACCCTCACTACAATCATCACCTCCACCCTCATTGACAACACCCCCACCATCGCCACCCACACCCTCACTACAATCATCACCTTCACCTTCACTGACAACATCCCCACCATCGCCACCCCACACCTCACTCACACAATCATCACCTCCACCTTTCACCGACAACACCCCACCATCGCCACCCACACCCCTCACTACAATCATCACACCTCCACCTTCGCTGACAACACCCCCACCATCGCCACTCCACCTCACCAACACCCTCACACCCTCACCTCACCAATCATCACCAGCCCTTTGCACCACCTCTCACCAGCTCATCACTCACCACTACAGTCACACAGTACACCACCACAGTCACCTCAGTCACACCACCATCACCAACACCCACTCACCAGTCACCATCACCGTCACCATCACCACACTCATCACTACATCACTTACCCTCACCATCACAGTCACCTACACACCTCATCCCAACAGTCACCATCATCACAGTCACCATCACTACAGTCACCATCACTACAGTCACCATCACCACACTCACCATCACACAGTCCATCACTACTCACATCAATACCTCACCATACAGTCACCATCACCATCACTACGGTCACATCACTACACTCACCATCACTCGTCACCCCACAGTCACCATCACTCACCATCACCATCACCAATTCTCCATCTCACCATCACCAGTCACCATCACTACCTTCTCTACCATCACACCTCTCCACCATCACCAGTCACCATCAATTACGTCACCATCACCACACCTTCACCATCACTACTACAATCACATCCACCTTCACCCACCTTCACCGACAACACCCCCACCATCGCTCACCCACACCTCTCACTACAATCATCACCTTCCACCTTCACCGACAACACCCCCACCATCGCCACCCACACCCTCACTACAATCATCACCTTCACCTTTCACCGACAACACCCCTCACCATCGCCACCCACACCCTCCTCACCACAATCATCACCTTCCACCCTCACGGACAACACCCCCACCATCGCCACCCACACCCTCACTACATCACCATCACCTCCACCTTCACCGACAACATCCCCACCATCGCCACCCACACTCCTCCTACACCATCACCACCTCTCACCACCATCCACACCTTCGCTGACAACACCCCCACCATCGCCACCCACACCCTCACTACAATCATCACCTCCACCTTCACCGACAACACCCCCACCATCGCCACCCACACCCTCACTACAATCATCACCTCCACCTTCACCGACAACACCCCCACCATCGCCACCCACACCCTCACTACAATCATCACCTCCACCTTCACCGACAACACCCCCACCATCGCCACACACCTCACTACAATCATCACCTCCACCTTCGCTGACAACACCCCCACCATCGCCACCCACACCCTCACTACAATCATCACCTCCACCTTCACCGACAACACCCCCACCATCGCCACCCACACCATCACTACAATCATCACCTCCACCTTCGCTGACAACACCCCCACCATCGCCACCCACACCCTCACTACAATCATCACCTTCACCCTCACCGACAACACCCCCACCATCGCCACCCACACCCTCACTACAATCATCACCTCCACCCTCACGGACAACACCCCCACCATCGCCACCCACACCCTCACTACAATCATCACCTCCACCCTCACGGACAACACCCCCACAATCGCCACCCACACCCTCACTACAATCATCACCTTCACCCTCACCGACAACACCCCCACCATCGCCACCCACACCCTCACTACAATCATCACCTTCACCTTCACCGACAACACCCCCACCATCGCCACCCACACGCTCACTACAATCATCATCTCCACCCTCACGGACAACACCCCCACCATCGCCACCCACACCCTCACTACAATCATCACCTCCACCTTCACCGACAACATCCCCACCATCGCCACCCACACTCCTACACCATCACTGCCTTCACCACCATCCACACCCTCGCTGACAACATCCCCACCATCGCCACCACACCCTCACTACAATCATCACCTCCACCTTCACCGACAACACCCTCACCATCGCCACCACACCCTCACTACAATCATCACCTCCACCGACAACACCCTCACCATCGCCACCACACCATCACTAAAGTCACAACCTCCACCCTCACCGACAACACCCTCTCCATCGCCACCCACACTCCTACACCATCACTGCCTTCACCACCATCCACACCCTCGCTGACAACACCCATGCACTCACCGACCACTCCACCACCACCGACAACCTCACCGTTCACACAATCACAACATGTCCCCTCACCAGCTAACCCATCACCATTCACCTCGTCTTCAGTCTGTAACATCTATAGAGAGCGAATTGCGCCATTAACCACATAATGCATGGTTAAAAATACAGAACCAAAAAGAAAACATACCTATTGGTGGTAAGGAACATCACTGATCCCCCCGCTGGCGCTATTAATCAACTCATCATCTGCAGTACAAAATTCATAACTTTTGGTTTGGAAAGTTCAGTGAAGAACGGAGGAAAGTACATCACTCCTAAACCGAAAATGATTAAGTGAAATAACCCAATGAACCCACGATCTCAGATTTTCTAGTTAGATTTGTGTGCCATAGTCTTTTTACAGAATTCATATTTTTTAGAATCTACAGTTTGGTGTCCATAACACGCTCCCTTTGTTCAGTTTGTAGAATTCATTATATTACATTTCAACATTCAGTCATAATTAAATAACTCATAGTATTATATTACGACATTCAGTCATATATGTATACATTCACTCTATTACATTACGGTATTCAGTCATAGTTAAATAACTCATAGTATTATATTACGACATTCAGTCATATTTACATACATTCACTATATTACATTACAGTATTCAGTCATAGTAAAATAATTCATAGCATTATATTACGACATTCAGTCATATTTACATACATTCACTATATTACATTACGGTATTCAGTCATAGTAAAATAATTCATAGCATTATATTACGACATTCAGTCATATTTACATACATTCGTTGTACTACGTTACCATATCCAGTCACAGTTGTATACATTAATTGTGTAGCACTCTCCCGATGTTCTGTTAAAGTTCTATACATTGGTTGTATTACACGTTCCCGATGTTCAATCGTAACTGACTTTAACTTATTGCGTGTTTGAGATGATCAAACGTTTGTGTATACATTCTTGTTTTGCCTTGAGACGTTCTTGATGTTCAGCCTGTGCACTAAACCCATCACCATACAGAAGATTCAGGACACGTAAATGTTTTCTTAGGGTCGGAAATAGTTCTTTGAAAGTGGTAGATAGTTTTCATTTGTTTGTATGTATTATTTGCTAACCAAAAGAGTGAAGTCGACATCCTTTGTGAAATGAAAGCCAGTCAAAACACACACAAACCACAGGGCTAGCTGGGAGGAGGAGGTAAGTGCTACTATGGGTTGTAAGTTGTAGGTTTGGTATCTGTTAGGAGAGGAAACGGCCTCTTAGGGCAACAAACACACCGAGTACATATTGTGATCTAATATGTTGAGGGTGTTTACATGTCTCGAAGGCAAGATGTTTTGAGATATAGATGTTTATTTAACCATCTTTACGACTTGTAATGTAGGGAACATTGTCGTCTCTTTTATCTACAATAGACAAAACACAACACATTTAAACAGTGTCTGTGGCAAGGGAGATGTTTTCTTCCTTACGTTTTACTTATAATACCTGAAACCTTGTCTGTAAGATTCAAGGACCCGGTATTAGTCAGAGAGCCATTATGCGAGGTTCTAGATCTGAAGACACTCAGTGTTATGATATGGGTTCCACTTGGTCCAGAGATGGGACTTCTGTTTTCTACGCAAGGATGTAATTTATTTAATGATGCTACTACCAGGGTCCATATCAAGCTGACATGAAGTGATATAAATAAAGTAAGGTTCGAAGCGACATAATGCAAACGCTCTTACTCCCGTGATGATATATCATTAAATGATGTGCAATAACATTTATATGTATTATCCTGAAGATGAAAGATAATGTTACCCCTCTTCAAACAACTAAATCGCGGTTCCACGCATATCCGTCTGTACTTATCACATGTTTGAGAATAATGCGAATGTAACAACCTCTAGCGGGTCTAAATCTCATTGAATGTTTTCTGGATTTATTATGACCGATCAATTTGTTGTCATGAAAAGATACGCCTTATTGTTCCGACAAGCATTGCCTAATAGTCTGGCCTGGAGCCACCACTTTAATGCAACCAAAACGTTCCATTTACTCCTAACATATGGTCGTGATCAGTGTGAATTTCAGTGTTCCTGACTTAATTACAGCCGTCATTTCACCCAGTTGCCAGACAGACAACCTTGGCAACACAGTCAATCACCGCTCACGATTGCCACACGGAAAATCTCTTCACCTTACGTGTCTGTGGCATAACTAATAACTATTGATATCCAATCACCTCTCACCATGGCAACACGACCAATCTCCTCTCCCCGCTTGTACAAGCACCGCTCCCTACTGTCACACAAAAAAGATCACCACCCCTTATTGCCACTAAATTGACATTTAGTGCCAGAATCAACTAATATATACCTACAAAACCAACCCAAATGGGACCAAGAACAATTTATACTATCTGGTGCAAGAACTGAGTAATGTGGTCTTGCAAAATCATTCTGGACTTGATTTATTGTCGAGGGAAGACAAGCTACACTGCCATCAGAACTATCATCATTACTCAGTGCTACCATTGTCAGATGAACTATGGCCCTTTCCAATTGATACACGCACAATCATTCCTACACATTATGACATGGACAATCATTGATCCCCATTGTCACATAGACAATCATTCCTACACATTGAAACATGAACAATCATTCCTACAAATTGTCACATAGACAATCTTCCTACACATTGTCACATAGACAATCATCCCTACACATTGTCACACGGACAATCATTCCTAAACACTGGCACACGGACAATGATTCCTACACACTGACACACGGACAATCATTCTTACACATTGGCACACGGACAATGATTCCTACACACTGACACACGAACAATCATGCCTTCACATTGTCACATTGACAATGAATCCTTCCAATAGTAATTCATAAATATACACGCTTTCACATCACTTTCACACTGACACACTGATCGCTTCACCAAAGACTCTCAATCTGCACACACAGTAAAATCCCTCTGATGGATGATCCAGGACAATTTTCGTTTCCAAATGAAATCGTACTTGGGTTTTTAGTTGTTTTTGCAACATCAAAATAGTTTTACAATGAACTGAACACGACAACATGAGGTGGGCATTACTCATCTTGAAATTGACCTCGATCTTAGGGGAGTATCTCGACCCCGTCATCCGTCACACACGTGTTAATCATTGCATTGTTAGTCATTTATGCATCACACTTTGAAATTTAGACTGGTATTTTACCTCACGCTGCGCATCACGTTTATTGACTATAATTGCCAGTGTTTGAGAATAGTTTCTTTGAGACACAAAAATACCGCTAAGGTCTCTAAGCAACAGATGTTAGCCTCATATCATGTCTTGTTTTCTGTTCTCTTGAAGTAAGCGGTGAAGATAAATCCGGTTCTTTTCAACACCGGCACAGTCTTTTATGGCATCGGCCATTGGTAAGCACCTGAATATTCCATGTTAAAGCGATCACGCTTGTAACCCACTTCGCCTCGATGTGAATATGTTTCATGCGTGAAACATTAAACCCGCTAAAACTCACCTGACAGTAGTTGTTTGGAGAAGGAGCGAGCTTATGTCCACACATGTAATCTTTGTCAGTGGGTGGTGTAGAGAGCAGGATGAGGTGGGGGAGGGGTTGAGGAGTGTACGGGCACAGGTAGCCCAAGGGATCATGGCCCTCACCAGAAACCTACGTGGTCTCCCGGTTGGCACCAGGTATATGGGTCTAGGTTGGTCAGCACCACGTCCATGCTCTTGGGTTTCTCAATGTAGCTAAGTTTCTGAAGCTTCTGGGACCTGCATCACTTCGTACATCTCACGCATGAAGCAGACACGAAGTCATCTAATTGGAATACTATTGAAAATTAAACCTCTCCCCCCACCCCGCTCTCTCTCTCTCTTTATTTATATCACTGCTTAGACCTTCTGTGACCTTCCGTATATATACACAGAGAGAGAGAGAGCGAGAGCGAGATGCACGCACGTATTTTATTGTACAAGAATGGCCTTTGACAAGACAGTAAGGATCTTTCCTCTTTCCCACGAGGAATCAAGTAGTATAAAACGCCAAATATGAATGATATGATCTGAGGATTCATGATCTTAAACACATGCCTTCATTACATTTGACTTTTTAATGCCTTTTAAAATTTCTTCAGTGTTGATCACGGCACTGAAAATACGATCCAAAACTAATTTACAGCAGTAACAAACCACATCAAGAGATTCGCCGAGATTACATTTATCGCTTTCAGTTGGCGTGCCGCTCTGGCGGACTATTTCTTTATGAGTTGTGACACACATAATAATACGCCATAGCTACGTCATTCAGATTAGAACCTTGAACTTACTAAACTAATCTCTCTCTCTCTCTCTCTCTCTCTCTCTCTCTCTCTCTCTGGGCCCATTTCTGGTGTCCCCGCCGTGATCTTGCTGGAATATTGCTAAAAGCGGCGTAAAACCTTCCTCACTCACTCACTCACTCTCTCTCTCTCTCTCTCTCTCTCTCTCTCGTGACGTTCAGTTATTGCATGCTGTAACACGTCTTAACGTGTGAATGAATGATGTTTTACGCCTCAGAACAAATACAAACTACACTAGACGCCAAAAGAAACGTTACCTCCCTACCGTTATGAATTACTGAAAAACTATCAAAGATATGGTAGAAAGTTTTAGTTTACAAGAAAGCTTAACAACACAGATTTATTCAAATCACGAAACAAAATTCTCAAATGCATTCATATTTAGGTGAAATGCATCTTCTTCAGAAGCGTTAAATTGTCCTATATTCGTCCATGCCGAAATACCAATAACAGTGATCTTGATGTCCAAAAGAAAGGTTGAAATAAATTTCTGTTTTGGGACAATGATAAACCATTGAAAGTCACCATTTTCAACTATTAAAACAAGAAACAACTATTGTAGAGTGTGTACAATTGTAAAATAATCATTCCTATGATTTCAGTCTTTTAAAACATTTTCTGCTGATTTGCATTAGTGAAAACAAGTAAAACGTGTCTTTGATATTGTGAAAAAATGTTTAGGAACATCTAAAATTATCTTTGTTAACATTGTTAAAATTTCTCCATTTTCTGTTGACACATAGCAATATCAATCGCCAAAACGCAGCAATATTCAAGCAGTATTTCCATCCATTTAACATGTAGAATGATTCTATAGGGTATGAAGAGAGCCTAGAATACATGATATGATACACAAGTACGAAAAATATGCCACGATTAACAGCTGAAGAGAGAGAAAGAGCCATTGTGATGGTGCAGATGGGGTCGACATACAATGCTGTTGCCAACGCCCACGGATGCCACCTTATCACGGTTATAAGACTTATTCAGGGCTTCAGACAGACTGGGGTCACTGTAGACAGACCAAGAAGTGGACGTCCACGCATCACAACGCCAGCTGAAGATAGGTACCTCCGTCATTAAGGAAGGAGGGTAACGTTTCTTTTGTCGTTTAGTGTATATTTCGACGCTCTGTAAATAACCGAGGTTTGCCCATGGCCGACTTTTGAAAAGAGACCTAAGGACGAAGTCTGCTTTAGACATATGCTAAGCATAGGATTTAAGCCCAAGCGTTAAGGCTCTTTGTGTAAGTGAACACCTGGACACCAGCAGTTGAAAGCACAAGCTATGGCAGGCAGGCACTCAGTCATCCGTTCCCCTTTAAGATATAATGTGAATCTATTCTACAGAATCAATATTTATAACTCATTAAACAAAATGAACGAACTCTCCGAACTTAATCTTGACACAATTGTACCACCTCGTCTATTACATATTGACTGACTGACTGAATGACTGACTGAGTTTGGTTTTACGCCGGTTTTAGCAATATTCCAGCAACATCACGGCGGGGGACACCAGAAATGGGCTTCACACATTGTACCTATGTGGGGATTCGAACCCGGTCTTCGGCGTGACGAGCCAACGCTTTAACCACTAGGCTACCCCACCGCCCCATTTTATATATTGAACTGACAACTGATAATACTTTAAAGAGTGACAAAACTATTTGCAAATGTGGTTGATAATTTTGATTCCTGTCGGTGATACCGAAGAGCTCCCCTGTTGATAAAGTGCTAGAGCGTCAACAATCCTCTTTGATCGAGAATGGATTACTTACAGTCTGTCATGGTCTGTTGACAGCGGCGTAAAACAACATGCCTTTTGTTACTCACACAACGTTGCGGGTAGCTTATGATGGATTTTTTGCTTATGACGTTACAAGGTTTTAAATTATTCCTGAATGTATATTTGGAGCATATAAAGAATTTGAACCCTAATAAAACCAGGACGTTAAAACTCAGTCGACTGAGATGGAATTAATAATTCGCAAATGTTTCTTTCGTAAGTGCAACAATGACTTCTGTGTTCTGAGTTCTGAGAATGATGACGTAATGATACACGGCGTTACTGATGACCACTGGCATTTAGTCTCAGTATTCTTGACGTAATGTCTGGCATCTAAAACATCAACTTCAAACGAAGTGAAATTATTCCGAGATGTATTTAACACCATGTTACCCCCTACAGTGTCAGCTCCGTCTACAGGTTCTAGAGAAGTTGAAAATGTGGAAGCCATGAGAACACATGGAAGCGAAATGAACTTGAAAGGTTACAAAGATTCTAACGCGAAAACGGCTTCACCAAGACGCAAACATGATTTTACGGCCCATTGGTATTAATTACAAAGTGTTAAATTGTGGTGCACTCGGAATTGGCATATCTACAAATACTTCTTGCATTGTGTAATATCTTAATACGAAATAACCAATTTTCTTCGGAAAGGGAACATTCAAGAATTTTTTCACAAATCGACAATGACATTGATGTCTTTTAGCAGCATTTGGAAGTTGTTATAGATGACCAAGATATTTTATGGATTTAAGCTTCTTTATTCTTTCCCACCCAATAACATTGTTCCAAACGCGCGGGTCTGTGGAGGTAGTCTAGTGGTTAAAGCGTTCGCTCGTCACGCCGAGGACCCGGGTTCAAATCCCCACATCTTTACAATGTGTGAAGTCCATTTCTGTTGATATTGCTGGAATACTACTAAAAGCGGCGTAAAACAAAACCCACTCACTCACTAAAAAAACCTCCATATCAAGTTCACAAATAGCACCCAGGCATTCGACCTTGACCTACAGGTTAACATATCGGAGATATCTTGGTTCTGATGATCCCAATGTGAACACAATAACTCTGCCACCGTGTGATGACCTGGGATCTTTGACCCCATTAACATGTCGAGTTGCTGTGTATGACACGACATAAAGTTCAAAGTGCTGGCAATTGTACAGGTAGCCTCCAGATAGTAAATGCCAGTGTTGCTGGGGATGCTGGGCAGGTGTCGGGATGTATCTAAACGAGAGATGCGGTTACATCACAGCACCCAGTGTTGTGTATACATCATGTAGCAAGATAGCTTCAAGGTTTGGTCTGACATCTTGCTGCTCCGTTCGTTGTCCGAATGAAAGTAGGTCTCCATCAATCCCTGTCAATATTGGCGATCTAATGGATAGATGGTTAAGGACGGTGAAGTGCGTGTTTCCCAACCGCGATGGAAAACGACGGTGTTTACAATATCAATCACTGGCAATACCATATCTACAAATACTTCTTGCCTGTTGCATTATTTGAATGCGACATAGCAGATTTTCTTGGAAAGGTGGACGATCATTGTCACGAATCAACAATGACATTGTTCCAGTGACTGACATCATGAGCATTGGTCTGCGCAAATTGGATACGATGACATGTGTCAACCAAGTCAGCGAGCCTGACCACCCCACCCCGTTAATCGTCTCTCACGACAAGCATGGCTTGACAAATTCTAGCATAGATTTTCACGGGTCCGCTTTCACAGCGATCGTTACCGTATCATTCAGTACCATAGGCGGATCCAGAGGCGTACTTATATGGTAACATGAGCCCCTAGTACCACTTCTACATCTGAACATGTTTTCAATGTAGAAATTTGATCACTGGATTGTCTCGTTCAGACTAGATTATTTACAGACCGCCGCCATATAGCTGGATTATTGCCGAGTGCGGCGTAAAACAAAACTCACTCACTCACTCAATGTAGAAATGGTTTGCTTGTGTTTCCAACTTAAAACTCCACATAATCATCAACAACACGTAATCAATCCCATTTCAGCGGAAGTATCAATGATGTGGACCCCATTCCTTCATTTACCACGGTTATCATACGCCTATTAGAAACTTTGGCGTTTGATCATCCATATACCTTGGTTTACTCCCATGAGAACTACATCCCAAATTAACTACAGGGATATAATTAGGGATGAATTATCTGAGTAGAGGCACCCCCATGGCATGTAATAAAGCACAGCCCATCAGCTTTCCCAGAAGAACTACATGCTTAAAATCCTATTGACCAGTAATTATGTTGCCTCTCAAAGAAATGATGTTGTTGTAAAGGTAATCTAATAACCAGAAAGTAAAGGACAAGAGCGAAGGGTATGCTGTAGTTAGTTAATGTTCTTATATTCATATGATAGCAAAAAAACAAGCCAAGCTTAGTATATTGGAGTAAAGGTAAAGGTATATTGGAGTAAAGGCGATATATAAACGAATGAGTTTTTAAGTTAAGATAGTATTGTTATACACTGTAACCCAGGACCTCGATGCAGTTGGCTACTTATTGAAGCTGGGTTAAACTAGTTCTACATGGATCAGATTGAACACTGAGGATGAAAGTGACACTAGATTATCACACTAAATATATAAGCCTACCTAGATGAACTATCTATCCATCTATATATAAAACTCCAGACTTTATCTGCACCAGATCTTTCGCCGGTCAACGGTTCTTCATGTGTACAATGAAAAGTAGGTGTAGTCATAGGCCACGCATAACGGTAGTAGCTATGTCGTCATCATGTGTATGACGTTACAGTTAGTGACAATAGGTAATATGTAATAGATATATAAGACATATCTTCTTAGGTAGTTGAAAATGCTGTTCTTAAAGCAGTAAAAGTCCCAGGAGAGACACTTAAACCAAAGCAACAAATACAGAGATGGACATTCTTCTATTTGTTTGTACCTACAATCCTAATAACTGTACAATTATGCCCATTATAAAAGCAAATCTTCCAATTTTGTATAAAAGTGATACTGTGATTAAAGGTTTATCAGTCAGTGTAATAAAATGTCAAACACCTCGATGTGGAACTTGTTCAATCATAACTGAAGACTGCAAATTTACATTTTGTGAAGGCAAACTATTTACTATCAAAACCAACATGAACGTGCATGTGAGGACGCAGAAATTACGTATCAGGTTGAGACGATGACGTATCGTGCGGTGTGATATCTCAAATCAGCACTTCGAACGCACACCGAGTTCAACCATCCATCTGACGCCCTTATAGCCACCTTGGAAGAGTGATCGATTGATTGAGTGAGTGAGTGAGCATGTTTTTACGCCGCCTTTAGCAATATTCCATCAATATCACAGCGGGGGACATCAGAAAGGGCTTCACACATTGGACCTATGTGGGGAATCGAACCCGGGTATTCGGCGTGACGAGCGAACGCTTTAACCACTAGGCTGCCCCACCGCCATCTTGGAAGAGTGTATAAGCTGCACGAAAACCGGAGACTGTTTATCTGACGTAACGTCAGCTGGATACGACGTGGAGTGTGAACCCTCACTAATGAACATGTCCTCTTTGTACCAACCGTAAACGTTTACACGTGTAACGTAACGTTACGTGAACTATCACTAATCCCTCTACAAAAAACAGAGGTGAAATACATCCCCATTAAATATATCTGCAAGATCGTAGTTATTCAACCCCAGCTTACAATCATCTCTACTGACAGCTCACCTGATGATATCTATCGTTTGTTGCCGTTATGAAGTTCATGGACCTATTCTTCTCCACACCAACAGATGTTATCGTCGATTGTTTATTTCTAACTGCCTATTGCATGTGAGATGAAACGCTTTAACAGGTTACCCAATTAGTGTCAGAGCCGGAGTTTCGCAGGGATCCCAATGGGCTGACTGATAGCATTTCCACTGTAAATATTTTACAGGGATATGCATTATCATTCCTGGGAGATTTAACTAGACTACTTAAAGAATTTGTGATGAAATGAATATCACAAACAAATCTTTGAAGATTACCTGATTGCATGAACTCACCTGTGATATGACGGTACAGCGCCGTTGTTGAGATCACATGATTAACATGAACTCAGTAAAGAAATGGATGCACAAATCACGATATACGGTACTTGTACTATAGACAGGTGAGTGTCATTGGTCGCTGTAACGTGACTGTACTTTGCTGACATTGGTAATTCAACCTACCTTTATTGGCGTCGTAGTCCCCTATGTATCGTCGCGTAATATAGCGCACCGCAAAAGCTGAAAAACAAAACAAAACATTCTTTTCATTATACTTCATTCAGAATTTCTCGTGTAGGCCTACATATATATACGAGAAATACCTAAGGAAATACTTAATGAAATAACTTTTCAAAGTAAAATATTTATCATACATCAGTACTTTTCAATTGTTTTAGAGACAATGACATAGCCCAGTAGGTAAGGCGCTCGATGGTCGCACCGAAAACCAATGTTCGATTCCTCACGTCAGTACAGTATCTAGTGCCAACTTGTAGTGTCAGTGATATTAGTGGAATATTACTGTGATACTGTTGTGTCTAAGTAAAATATGAACACGTTGGGGGACCCCCAGTTTAAACTAAACCTCATGTATTCCACGCGTGCTTCGCGAGCCCATTAATGAGGATAGGTTGTTAAAGTATATGTCTGGCTTCATCTCTCTGGATCGTTGTTCATTGTAACAGTCTCTGGCCCGATAATTTTACAGGTACCATTATATTTTGCAGCATGCGACATAAAACAAATAATTCACTCACTTACATGTCACGCGTGAATGAGAAAAGCGATTACGACAAGATCGTTGCACTTGTAAGGGTCAAGACTATGAATTCTGTTTCACGTGTACTACACAACATGCATGTTTTACATTACCCAAACATTACTGCATCTCAGCTACGCGGTAATTCCTTAGTCATCTCAGGAATGATAACACAAGAACTCAAATTCCTAGCTACACTAAAAACATATGAATATCTCTCATACACGTCTTGCTCAATACTTCGCGGAGAGCGACCATGTCATGCGAACAACTCGATACCGCTACGATACGCTTAATGGAAAAAAACATAAATATACCCACGAAGTTGATAACGCTTTTGACACGGGGGCCAAGTGAATGTCTTGTCACTTTCCCACTGAGGTAATACAAGAAACCCCACAACAACGTAAGTTATATTCCACAACTTGCACACAATAGCCCACTCCGGTTTTCTGGCGAAATCTGTGTTTCTAAAAACGTCACAATCAACCCTTCAGCTAGAACACAAACCTGTCAGCTAATAAACCTGTCCTTTTTCGTGGTGTTTTGTTTGCGCGTTTTGAAAAAGGCTGATTCCGAGATGCTGTTTTTTGTGATTTGAATAATGCCAGCAATTGCTGCTTACTAAGGGGCATTGGTTCGTGTGACTGTT
The DNA here is from genome assembly GCF_003918875.1 of Haliotis rubra. Classification (NCBI taxonomy): domain Eukaryota; kingdom Metazoa; phylum Mollusca; class Gastropoda; order Lepetellida; family Haliotidae; genus Haliotis; species Haliotis rubra. The sequence goes on along the minus strand of NW_025767338.1, from coordinate 249,581 downwards.
GCTTTGTCTAACCAGTTTATCAGCATGTCTAGACAGAGGGTTGAATGGGAAATACACGTGTAGCATGCTTTGTAAAAATATGTGTACTCAGCTGAATGTTTGTAGCTTGTGTGAGTGAGTTTTAGTTTAACGCCGCTTTTAGCAATATTCCAGCAATATCACGGCGGGAGACACCAGAATTGGGCTTCACACATTGTACCCAAGTGGAGAATCGAACCCGGATCTTCGGCGTGACGAGCGAACGCTTTAACCACTAGCCTACCCCACCGCCCATTTTGTGTTAGTGATAGAAGGGGTAACGAATATAGTTACTCGTATTATTCAGTTTAATTTCGAAAAAACACTTTCGGTCGCTTGGCCAATGTGTCAGGTACACGTATCGCTGAAATGAACTTTCAAGCAAATAGGGGCGGTGGGGTAGCCTAGTGGTTAAAGCGTTGGCTCGTCACGCCGAAGACCCGGGTTCGAATCCCCACATGGGTACAATGTGTGAAGTCCATTTCTGGTGTCCCCCGCCGTGATGTTGCTGGAATATTGCTAAAAGCAGCGTAAAACCAAACTCAGTCAGTCAGTTCAAGCAAATACCCCCTTGGAAACTACACAAGCAATATCAGTTCACTAATGCTCGGGGGGGATAACATATTAATCAGAGGTGAGTGTTTGAGCAGGGTGTATACAGGCCTGCAATGTTTCAGTCCCTAGAATCAAGTTGAACCCTTGAAGGGTTTTGGCAGGTCGTGCAAATTCAAAACAGTTTGATCGTCATAATTTGATTCTGAGAATGAGCAGGTTAATTATTGTCAGCAGAATGGGATGAATTACGAGAACGATCCATTCCATGCCTGGTGTCGAACTATGGTTTTTTTGCCGAGCGTGTTTTGAACATCATCATAGACGACCTTGCCACCAGCGGACCCCTCGCTGTGAAGCATCTACGTGAAGCAGTCCAGCTAATAGGTTGTATGGAAATAATTACCCCATCAATTCAGTCCGCCGTGTACGTCCTCTCTAACAACATAAACACATACACGTCAATACACACAGACTGAACACAAGCAGGAACACACGTGCATGTAGTCACACTGGCGTAATGTGTTTACTCCACACATCGACACCACGGTGCATGAGTTGCGCTGAGTGGAGTGAGTGAGTGAATGAGTATAGTTTTACGCGTTTTTTTAGCAATATTCCAGCAATATCATGGCGGGGGACACCAGAAATGGGCTTCACACATTGTACCCATGTCGGGAATCGAACCCGGTTCTTCGGCGTGACGAGCCAACGCTTTAACCACTAGGCTACCTTACCACCCCTCACTGATTGGAGGATCCAAATCACCATTATCATCTATTAAAAGGTATAGAAGTCTATCATTCGCGGTTAACTTCATGACTTTGACAAGATATACGCAATCTTATCGCGACTTCACCAGAGATAGGTTGTTCTTAAGAATTCCAAGTATAAAAAGGCAAAAGATCATTTCAGACCGTGCGGTTTTATGAAAGATTAAACCTGGATGGTTTTACGATGTTTTGACAGGTTTTAGTAGCACCGCAATACAGATTCTACAGGTAATACGACACCTCGACGTCTGCTAGGCAAATAACATCACTTGAAAAATACAAATCAGGCTGAAGATTCCGTGTAAACGTTTGTTCACACACAGAAAAATAGTAAGCGCCACACGTCCGTCATTAACTTGTAATTATTCTGATGTGTAATGAGAATATTCTACTGTCACGTTTTGCCAACAACTTGAACAGGGTAATATACAGAAATGATGATGTTTTTTCAGGAAGCTTAAAACAGTTGAGGCGCACAAAAACCGAAAGGTTCACATTCCGAATCATCTTTTGATTAGTTCAATTTTGGAAACACTTTGGGTAAGGAGAGACAAATTCTTCACTGGACAAACACATTCCTATACTCACTACTCCACATCCTATTTCTTGAGCAGACTTTTGCAGGTTCTAATGTGTCGTATTCGCAGTGCAGAGTTACTTCCCTTAGTCGCTAGATCCTTGAGGTTATACAAAGCCAAGTATTTTCCCATTTTATTGTGACGTTATATTATTTTTAAAATAACTAACTAAGCTATCAAGAGCTATTACATATACATGTGTGCATAGTCTGGCCTTAAAGAAGCAATTAAAATATAAAATATGACTCAGCCAGCCAATTTTCCGAGAACCGGAAGCCTAACAGACTAATAGCATCAGTTCCGCACGAAATGTCAAGCGCTTGAAAATATCCGTGGTCACATGCAGCATAAGTCATCATGTAAAAAAGACAGCACTGAATATTGACAAATATTTTCAGTTTTAATTACAGGGTGGATGTTAATTTTTTTGACAGCTGTCAGATGAAGAATCGTGACGAAAAGTGCTTGTTAAAGTACAGTCTAAGTAAACTTAGGCTCCGTATCATTCGTTACACTGCTATACTGAGTCTAACAAAGTCTAGTTGAGCGACCTATGACCGTCCAATCAAATGCGAGACGGCCGAACGGATTTACCCAATCAGACAACGGCTACTGTTTAGGGTTCGGCGGGACTTACAAAATTCCCCGGTCGCTGACACTGATCTCTCAACAAACGAAAATCTGCATAAAACACAGGTATTTGACCTGCAGTATATTCACTTAGGGCTTTCTGATGACATGGTTACCATTAACTACTATTTCCGCAAGCTGACATTGTGGAATATTGACAAAAACGCTATTTTCAGCTTACTATTGTGGCGTGCTCCATGTGCATCAATCTGAAGCGATCGTACGGTAAAATAGCATTGGGAATCGTTAGTTTACAAACTTTTTCGAGGTAAACGTTCAAAAGGTATGTGCGAATGTCAACTTTCGCGATTTGATAAGCTGTGTTCTGTTTGGTCAATTGAAATGGTTAGGTAACGCGACCTCCTACTAGGGTTTGTTAGACTCAGTATAAGCAGTGTAACGAATAATACTGAGCCAAAGTTTACTTAGACTGGTTAAAGTACGGATTCTGATTTGGTGTAGTGTAACCTTGATAGTCCACGGTTGACCCTGGGTTGGCCTTTCTTGTGACTATGGGCTTCATCAATGTCATAAATATCTTGAAAGCTAAAACTCACGAACTGAACTAAAGCCGCTGATCTGAATGATGCAAAGTAGTGGGCAACAGCAGCAGGGGTGGACAGTTGACTGATGGGTCAGTTGCGTGATTCTGTTTCCGTATGTGGAGTTACACATTTCCTTTACTCCTGAAGTATTTCTGTTGGGAATGGTATTGGTGTACTACTGATGGTGCATGTCTGTAACGGCGCTGTGATGTTGTATGAGTACTGGGTCACTGCCGTAATACTGCTGTAACAAAGCTGATATTATGGCAACATATAAGCTTTATTACAGCAGTATTACGGCAACATATAAGCTTTATTACAGCAGTATTACGGCAACATATAAGCTTTATTACAGCAGTATTACGGCAACATATAAGCTTTATTACAGCAGTATTACGGCAACATATAAGCTTTATTACAGCAGTATTACGGCAACATATAAGCTTTATTACAGCAGTATTACGGCAACACATAAGCCTTATTACAGCAGTATTACGGCAACATATAATAAGCTTTTATTACATCAGTATTACGGCAACACATAAGCCTTATTACAGCAGTATTACGGCAACATATAAGCCTTATTACAGCAGTATTACGGCAACACATAAGCTTTATTACAGCAGTATTATGGCAACATATAAAGCTTTATTACAGCAGTATTATGGCAACACATAAACTTTATTACAGCAGTATTATGGCAACATATAAGCTTTATTACAGCAGTATTACGGCAACATATAAGCCTTATTACATCAGTATTACGGCAACATATAAGCTTTATATTACATCAGTATTACGGCAACATATAAGCCTTATTACAGCAGTATTACGGCAACATATAAGCCTTATTACAGCAGTATTACGGCAACATATAAGCTTTATTACAGCAGTATTACGGCAACATATAAGCTTTATTACAGCAGTATTACGGCAACATATAAGCTTTATATTACATCAGTATTACGGCAACATATAAGCTTTATTACAGCAGTATTACGGCAACATATAAGCCTTATTACAGCAGTATTACGGCAACATATAAGCTTTATTACAGCAGTATTACGGCAACATATAAGCCTTATTACAGCAGTATTACGGCAACATATAAGCTTTATTACAGCAGTATTACGGCAACATATAAGCTTTATTACAGCAGTAATACGGCAACACATAAGCCTTTATTACAGCAGTATTACGGCAACACATAAGCCTTATTACAGCAGTATTATGGCAACATATAAGCTTTATTACAGCAGTATTACGGCAACACATAAGCTTTATTACAGCAGTATTACGGCAACACATAAGCCTTATTACAGCAGTATTACGGCAACATATAAGCCTTATTACAGCAGTATTACGGCAACACATAAGCTTTATTACAGCAGTATTATGGCAACATATAAGCTTTATTACAGCAGTATTACGGCAACATATAAGCTTTATTACAGCAGTATTACGGCAACATATAAGCTTTATTACAGCAGTATTACGGCAACATATAAGCCTTATTACAGCAGTATTACGGCAACATATAAGCCTTATTACAGCAGTATTACGGCAACACATAAGCCTTATTACAGCAGTATTACGGCAACATATAAGCCTTATTACAGCAGTATTACGGCAACACATAAGCTTTATTACAGCAGTATTATGGCAACATATAAGCTTTATTACAGCAGTATTACGGCAACATATAAGCTTTATTACAGCAGTATTACGGCAACATATAAGCTTTATTACGGCAACAATTAAGCCTTATTAAAGCAATGTTACGGCAACATATAAGCTTTATATTACATCAGTATTACGGCAACATATAAGCCTTATTACAGCAGTATTACGGCAACATATAAGCCTTATTACAGCAGTATTACGGCAACATATAAGCATAAGCTTTATTACAGCGGTATTATACGGCAACATATAAGCTTTTATATTACATCAGTATTACGGCAACATATAAGCAGTATTACGGCAACATATAAGCCTTATTACAGCAGTATTACGGCAACATATAAGCTTTATTACAGCAGTATTACGGCAACACATAAACCTTATTACAGCAGTATTACGGCAGCATATAAGCTTTATTACAGCAGTATTACGGCAAGCTTTATTAGCGGTAAATAAGCTTTATACAGCAGTATTACGGCAACATAAGCCTTATTACAGCGGTATTTAGCTTTATTACAGCAGTATTACGGCAACACATAAGCTTTATTACAGCAGCATTACGGCAACACATAAAACATATAAGCCTTATTACAGCAGTATTACGGCAACACATAAGCTTTATTACAGCAGTATTATGGCAACATATAAGCTTTATTACAGCAGTATTACGGCAACACATAAGCTTTATTACAGCAGTATTATGGCAACATATAAAGCTTTATATAACATCAAGTATTACGGCAACATACAAACCTTATTACAGCAGTATTACGGCAACATATGTAGCCTTATTACAGCGGTATTACGGCAACATATAAGCCTTATTACAGCAGTATTACGGCAACACATAAGCCTTATTACAGCAGTATTACGGCAACACATAAGCTTTATTACAGCAGTATTACGGCAACATATAAGCTTTATTACAGCAGTATTACGGCAACATATGCTTTATTATTACATAGCTTTATATTACATGAGTATTACGGCAACATATAAGCCTTTATTACAACAGTATTACGGCAACATATAAGCCTTATTACGGTATTACGGCAACATATAAGCTTTATTACAGCAGTATTACGGCAACATATAAGCTTTATTACAGCAGTATTACGGCAACATATAAGCTTTATTACAGCAGTATTACGGCAACATATAAGCCTTATTACAGCAGTATTACATTAAGGCTTATATTTTGATGTAACACTGCTGTAATGAGGCTTTATGTGTTGTAATACTACAGTACTGATGTAATGCTATAAAGAAACTGCCTTTGCATTGATGTAATACAACAGTATTGATATCGTACAACAGCGAATCTATGCAGGTTTTACAGCTTAGACATAGTCGCCATATTTCTGTGATTCTACTGAGACACTGGCTACATTCCCCTGACTCTGTAAATGTTGTTAGATTTGTTTGGCATCAGGGAGCAATACTCATCCAGTAGCTCGCTCACACATATTAACACGTAATTGTCGTATGAAATATGTCTCCAGTGTGCGTTAGTTTGTGAGGTGGAGTAGTCAAGTGGTTTAACGTCCGCCCGCGACACCACATACCCTGGTTTGAATCCCAGGCTGGGATCAGTATGTAAAGCTTTTCCTGGAGTTCAGTGTATTTGGAAGTATCTGCTCAAAATCCCCGTCTTATCTCCTTATCTGCACCCAGTCCTGGAACCAATACACCCAGAAACTCACATGTCATAAAAGCTGCTGGTTCAAATAAGGATCAGGTGCTGACTGACTCAGCCGAATATGTAACAACGTACCAATATCGGTTAAGCACTTGTTACCTCCGAATTACAAGCTACCGCGACACAGTAGAACAATGCTGACTGAGGGAAGCAATAATTCACTCATTACACGTGAACTTCAGCGTCCGTATCACAGGTGAAATATGTCCGACTCCACCAGCTATACATCATCCTCGGTAATGGTGTATAACTAGCAGACACGTTCAGTAAGTCAGTGCAACGCATCGCTAATCAAATTCTTTTCCCCGATGCTTTAGATCTTAGGTAGTACATCATGGCTTATCGTAATTGGGCTGTTCAAGATACGAGGAAAATAGATAGAGTTTGAAATTATATTTCCTATTTCTTATATAATTAGTAGTGTGTGTTTTGTGGGATCATATAAACTGACGTAAAAAAGAAAGTATACATTTGGAAAACTGACATGAAAATTACAGTCGTTATCAAAAGGCTGAAGACTGCTCCAAAACACAACATTGCTACCAAATACACCATCGTCGAATAAACATTGTTAGTGTTACCTTTGCCGACATCAAATATGAGTGTATACTTTGTATATACTTTGTGTATACTTTTCTCCCCCACTTTATATATCGGGGCATGGATGACGAAGAGCAAATATAAGAAACCTTTGTTCACGGGTTTGAATCCCATATTCTTACCGTCACTATTTGATAGTGTTTCGTAAACACATGCTCACGATACAATCGACTTTTATCACTTCAGCCTTTCCTCCCATAAAGATCTGACACTTCGTCATATAACCGAAGAACTGTGTTAATTACTTCTTCCGGCTTACCCAGTGATATACAATGTATTAAGTTAGATATTGAGCCTGGAGGAAAGAACTCTTACAAGCTGCCTCCCCTTGTCATTCCAGGATCTGCTGATCTTGAGCTTGAATCACAGGTTCGCCTATAAGTTTACCCTGAATCTGTCGGCATCTGAGTTTTATGAAATGGACAAATATATCTGGGTCTTCCTCTCACAGTAAGCTGACAGATCGTGATAAAACTGAATCGTTAAATAATTACAAACCTTTCTTAAATACGCTCGACCCCATATACCACATTATGATATGACTAAAGTTAATGTGGGGTAGCCTAGTGGTTAAAGCGTTCGCTCATCACGCCGAAGACCCGGGTTCGATTTCCCACATGGGTATAATGTGTGAATCCCATTTCTCGCCGTGATATTGCTGGTATATTGCTAAAAGCGGCATAAAACTAAACTCACTCACTAACGTGTAAGAGTCGTTACAAGCAAGGATGTACACCCGGTTTGTCCCGGCTATCAACGCTGTGTGAAAGATTCGCCACAAACACCACCACAATATATCCCAAATCCCAAGTTCTCCGCGCAGTATCTAGTGACAGGTGTTATTGTATTGTATAATATGTGTTACATTTGACCACTTTCTATATGACATTGTATAATCATAGGTGTTACTCGTTGAGTCAAAGTCCGAGTTCGATTCCCGACAATGAGTTTGCGGATTGTTCAATGGTGTTCCTTAATGTTACTTCACTGCTACTTGCTCAGTATAAACCTTCTCCCCATGATTCATGGATGATGATACAACGTACAGGGTATGTGTATCCGCGCCCAGCGTCGTCATGGTGTAGCACTGACGGCGTGTATGCCTCGTCATACAAGTATACGACTGAAGCTATGTCTCATCCTTGTTATCCTGTGGGCGTAGCATCTTTATAATAAAGCATAGTTTGAAGGTTTGTATAACACATCAAGCATAACATTGAATCTGTGCACGTTCCGTCCTTTATATAGGGATTAACGTTAAATGTTTGTACGTCACATATTTGATATTGTTAATAACAGTGAATGTTTGTACGTCACGACTTTAGTATAGTTAATAACAGTGAATGTTTGTACGTCACGACTTTAGTATAGTTAATAACATGGAATGTTTGTACGTCACATCTTTAGTATAGTTAATAACATGGAATGTTTGTACGTCACATCTTTAGTATAGTTAATAACATGGAATGTTTGTACGTCACATCTTTAGTATAGTTAATAACATGGAATGTTTGTACGTCACATCTTTAGTATAGTTAATAACATGGAATGTTTGTACGTCACGACTTTAGTATAGTTAATAACAGTGAATGTTTGTACGTCACGACTTTAGTATAGTTAATAACATGGAATGTTTGTACGTCACATCTTTAGTATAGTTAATAACATGGAATGTTTGTACGTCACATCTTTAGTATAGTTAATAACATGGAATGTTTGTACGTCACATCTTTAGTATAGTTAATAACATGGAATGTTTGTACGTCACATCTTTAGTATAGTTAATAACAGTGAATGTTTGTACGTCACGACTTTAGTATAGTTAATAACAGTGAATGTTTGTACGTCACATCTTTAGTATAGTTAATAACAGTGAATGTTTGTACGTCACGACTTTAGTATAGTTAATAACATGGAATGTTTGTACGTCACATCTTTAGTATAGTTAATAACATGGAATGTTTGTACGTCACATCTTTAGTATAGTTAATAACATGGAATGTTTGTACGTCACATCTTTAGTATAGTTAATAACATGGAATGTTTGTACGTCACATCTTTAGTATAGTTAATAACATGGAATGTTTGTACGTCACATCTTTAGTATAGTTAATGACATCGAATGTTTGTACATCACATCTTTAGTATAGTTAATAACATTGAATGTTTGTACGTCACATATTTGACATCTTGGATATGGTTAATAATAACATTGAATGTTTGTACTTCCGTTCCTTCATATAGAAACTGTCAGTGAATGTTTGTAGGTAACATCCTTGGGGATATCATTGAATTTCTTTACATTCCATTCTTGTTAAGAGGAATAACACTGAATATTTGTACAACAAATCTTTGTTTCAGGTTATAACATTGATGATGACGACGACAAACCCGTTAAATTCCACTTTTTATGAAGTATATATTACTGAAGTTTTAGCTTAAGCAAACAGCTATGTAGTGACTACCTTTGTAACCTCTTGCAGATGGAGACATAATTAAATACACACATTAACTCTTGCATCTTCTCATTATACCATAAAACATATTTTCATTCCTAACACGACACGCATGAACTCATATCATTGTCCCAACGCTCATACAGATCTAAGGATTTACTAAGTATGATATATGTATGTTAACATAGCCATGTAATATATCCGTGTTGAAGTTATCAAGATGTGCGTGTTGCACTCATAGCGTTGAAATGGCGTATTTACTAATGCACATACCTGTCTTCCCCACACCTGGGCCCCCGAGGATGACAACCTTTGCTTGCGTGAAGCGTTTCTGCGACATGTTCATCCACTGTGGTTCTATCCACTAACGTTGTTCGTCACAGTCTGTCACATTGACTCAGGACTGAAGTACACTACAAATACCATTTTACATCCACACTCCGTGGTCCGTTCTGTACTTCCTCTATAATCTCGTCCCAAAGAAGAACACTGAATCGAGTAACGTTTAGTTCACGACAAGCAAGTACTCTCAGCGGGTAGTCACTCCAGCAATCACCTCCTAAAACACTGCAAGGTACCCCGTCGGGATAGAAATACGTAACAGCCTGCCTAATATCAAAATTCTTTGAATTTCTGAAATCCGTATAATCTATCACCAGCAGAGGTTAATCTGAATATACGCTTAGAGTATCTATTAAATATCTCTGGGACGTTGATGTATGTCGTAAAAATCTAGGAAACTAAACTCCGCACAGTGCTGTTCTCTGGTACAATCCGTTATCAGGCGTTAGTTGTTCTTCATTCCGAAACAGACTGAAGCGTACGAAAGGCATGGTATGGATTAAAGAGCAAGGCGAGAGGGTTTGGTATCAGCTCCACAGCTGTTTTCAGCATTAAGCACTCTCCCATCACTCTAAGGTAGAACGACTCATAGCTGCCTCTCGTAGTCGCGGGCAGGTTTCGTGAAGCTGGAGAACCAATGGTTGATACATTTGTGAGGAGGAAGAGCGAGTCTTACTTTCCCTGCAGGGAGCTTATGTTACCGGTAGTGCATGCTTCAGTGTGATGTCACTTTTTGCACGTGCCAGACTTGCATCGCGAGTTATCGGTAATATCATCCCAGACGTGAAAAGTGAAATAATTAAATGGTTTAGGCTGTCTAAAAATATATCCTATTCTATTTACAGCGTTAATTTATTGCTCGTATTCTTTCAGCTTACAACGTTCATGATCGAACACACTGTTTAATTAAACCGGTGAAAGAAAAATTGATTAGTAAAAACATTTTTGTTTTTGAAGAGATCAGTAGGTAACTACCTATTGTTTTATATATAAAACACAATACAAAATGTGTTTAGAGTTTAAACATGTTTAGGTACATGTGTTTAAAAAACAGGACAAGATTTGCGTTTGGGAAAACGTTTAGGATCAAAACACCATATTTACAGTGTATGGTATCATGAATGGCGTATAACGTCAGAACTTCAAAGTTGTTCAAGGGGCGGTGGGGTAGCCTAGAGGTTAAAGCGTTCGCTCGTCACGCCGAAGACCCGGGTTCGATTCCCCACTTGGGCACAATGTGTGAATCCCATTTCTTGTGTCCCCCGCCGTGATATTGCTGGAATATTGCTAAAAGCGGCGTAAAACCATACTCACTCACACTCGAAGTTGTTCAAAGCAACGTCCTTCTCTGCTCAATATCTACCTCAAAGGACTTGATGTTCAAGTGGATGTATTTCATCATAAGGGCTTGAAGCTTGTCATAAGTACGTGTACGCGGTCAATTGCCTGATTTTACTGATTTCGTTATGTACGATTGTACGTCGAACTCATGTGGGAATATGTTTAAGTACAAACTCATTGGCGTTAACGAAATGAAATAGGTTGTTCACCATTTGATAGAGCATATGTAGCGTGGCGCTTGGGAACGAATGCCACTGTGTGAATGAGTGAGTGAGTATGTTGTTACGCCACTTTCAGCAATATTTCAGCAATATCACGTCGGGGGACACCAGATATGGCCTTCACACAGTGTACCCATGTGGGGAATCGAACCCGGGTCTTCGGCTTGACGAGCGAACGCTTTAACCACTGAGCTACCCCACCGCCCCCTGTATGCAAGAGTCAGTTGTCCTACACATTTCCACAGGTTCCTTTGAAATTTTAATCAGTTTGAAAAAGAAGGTATCATTACCAAAACCAGAGTAATATTTTCTTATCTTTACATGATAAAAGCAAGTGGAACAGAATAGGAACACCAAGTTATTTCTGTAATAATTTTCCTTTGATTTCATGAACAAACCATCACACACAGACAGACAGACAGACAGACAGACAGACAGACAGACACGACACACACACACACACACACACACACAAACACACACACACACACACACACACACACACACACACACACACACACACACACACACACACACACACACACACACACACACACACTGGATGTGCCAGAATCCAAAGTTCAGCATCATTTTGATCACTGTCTTGCATGCACCCGAAACATGGTCAGTCGTAAGCTTCCTTAACTTCCATCTCCTCGGGGATGTCTCCCACAAAATGCTACCGTGGCGTAAAACCCAACTCCCTCACTAACATAAATGCTATGGGGCTGTGTGTCAGTGAAGAAGGTTACTTGCCGATGCTAGAAGTGAGTGAGTGAGTTTAGTTTTACGCCGCACTCAGTAATATTCCAGCTATATGGCGGCGGTCTGTAAATAATCGCGTCTGGACCAGACAATCCAGTGATCAACAGCATGAGCATCGATCTGCGCAACTGGGAACCAATGATATGTGTCAACCAAGCCAGCGAGCCTGACCACCCGATCCCTTTAGTCGCCTCTTGCGACAAGCATGGGTTACTGAAGATCAATTCTAACCCGGATCTTCACGGGTGATGCTAGAAGTATTTCAGATAGACCAAGGTAGGGGAACATACTAAATGGCTTGAAGTATCGAGGTAACTGAATCAACGTTGGCTACGTATGCTGCAGCTATAGTTTGTTTGCAGTGAAAACGTACCGATGAATTTCACTTCAAACAAAAACGCAAATCAAATAAAGTGAAATTAGAAGTACGAATCCTCATGATTTTACCTTGCCAATTGAACATTTAAATCTCAGAATTTTATTCAACTTAGGATAAAAGTTGTTTAACAAACGATCATAGTTTCAAATCGCTATTGTTGGTTTGTATTACAAGGGGGTATGCACATTAAATGAAACACCGAGAAGAAGTAGGGTTGGTCTAAGTTAACGCTCATCACGTACCGCACGTGCATTTGTATCACTGTTCCAATTACTGCGTTTACTCCCTTGTAATACAAACCAATAATAGCGATTTGAATCTATGATCGTCTGTTAAACAACTTTTATCCTAAGTTGAATAAAATTCTGAAATATATATGTTTAAGTGGCAAGGTAAAATTATGAGGATTTGCAATCTTAATTTCACTTTATTTGATTTACTTTTTTGTTTACAGTGAAATTCATCGGTACGTTTTCACTGCAAACAGACTATACGTCGTATTGATGTCAGTGATGGGGCAGCTACATTATACTTCAACAGTGGCTCCGTCAGCAGACAGGCGTTGATTAATGTACCAGATGAGCTCAAGTGTTATGGCTTAGGTAATATCACCACAGAACTGTATATCACAGACGTCATGTGAAAATTTAAGATTTTATATTAAAATTTTGTAATTGTGTTGTTTAGTTATTTGTTAGTGAATATAATCATAAAACCTACATATCACATACACAGCAAGACGGTTGAAGAATTTCATATGTCCAAACGCGTTCTATAAATGTTTACCCGAATTGACTACAGTATATTACACAGAACATTATTTAAAAGGTCAAAGTTCCTTTTCCAATAACAAATACTGTTTCAGTTCAATCAGTTTACCAATTAAAATATTTTCAGTAATTTGTTTTCTCCGGGCCTTTGTGCACAAAGTTTAACGTCTTTGTACAGACGGAACTGAAGCTGCAGGTGTATTTTTATATGTGCAAGGTGCATATATTTTGATAAACTACAAATAATTTTAGAGTTTGGCAACGACCTCAAAGTGTTTACGATTTGTGATGATGTTTTCTGTGCTGTATAACTAGGTTAATGTTTCAGTGAATATTTCTTGACGTTGGATCAGCAGTTTTGCTGGTTTTCGAGGTGAGGTAGTATGCTCTTCCACAAAAGAAACGCATAGACCAAAAATAAGGAAATGTATAAAACGTATTTAAATGTACATAATTAGATTAAGCATGAAAATAGATGAAGGAAATTCGACACACGGATGAACATATGTTTTGTTGTCATTGTCAGCATTAATTCAGCTCACTCACTGCACATGTGTAGACACAAGGGGGCGTTCAGGTCAGTACCTGGTGGCACCACCCCTTGCAGCCGTCACTACCCGACACCGCCCTGAAAGGGATTGCACATTTGCTTGGGGAATTCTTCGCCATTCCTCCTGCTAAGCGTTGTCAAGTTCTGTAAGTGTCTGAGGAAGATGGTGGCGTTTACGGACGCGTCGATCAAGTTCGTCCCATAGATGCTCGATTGGGTTCAGATCAGGCGATTTGGAAGGCCAGGGAAGGACATTGACGTTTGCATTGGCGGGACAGGCACCTGTTACACGAGCTGTGTCAGTGTGTGGGGTCGGGCGTTGTCGTTTTGAAACAGGTCCCTCTGGCGGTTAAAAAGTCGGAGGAGGTGAGGTCGCAGGATTTGGTCGATGTAGCGAATTGCTGTAAGATTGCCGTGAACCACCACTAGCTCTGATCTAACCGATCAGGACATGGCTCCTCACGGGGGACAGGTCCAACTTTTGGTCATATGCTCGAATTCCCACTTCTCTCTCAGACGATTTCTGATGGTTTGGTCGGAAATTCTGCGAAGACCAGGCACCTGTCCTGCAGTGTCCGTATCTCGATGTCATCGATATATGGGCCTGTGGTGGACGTTGAAGTGACTTGCAACGGCAGACTGGGACTCCCTTGCTTCCAAACGTCCAATGGCAATAATTCGGTCAGTAGCATTCAATATGGGCATTGTTTTATCTTCGTTTACGTCGTATGTTTCGTAATGAAATGATGAATTTGGCTTGGCCTTTTATAGTCGATGATTCTACTCAAGTGGCCAACACATTACACGTGCATTACATGGAAAACGTTTTCTGCTTGCACTTTCCATGTATCGTTTTCATTTCTTATGACAAACGTTTACAAACACATTTTGGGATGCGTTTGCGCGCAATACACAGCAACCACGACATGATTACAAATTTTATAAACATAGGAATTGTCTTAATAACGATTGCTGTCAAGATATATCTAAATGAACTGCTGAAATACGCCTATGCATTTCTTATTTTGAAGAGTGTAGTTTTAAAGATTGCTGTTTAATACAGCAGTCAGTCTAATTAAACCTAGGCTCAGTATTAAATATACTATTAGGCGTCTCAGTACAGCAGTGTAACGAATGATATGATAAGTTTTCTTAGACTGATACAGCAGTTATGTTTATTATATAAACAGTGATTGCAAAATTTAGTTGCTAGAAATATTAATATATTAATAGTAGTCCAGTTTTATAGCGCCATTCTGGAATAAATATCTTGCTCAAAGCGCTATTATTAACCCGGATAAACCAAGCTGCCTGTGAGGCGCTAGAAGGTAATAGTCACATAACTTATTCCACTGGGTACCCATTTTCTGGTTGGTGAACAGAGGCAATTTTTAACAAATTCACTTGTCTAAGGTGAAACTATATGTATGACGTGCGCTTAGTTGTGGGGCAGGACTGACGTCCTAGAAACTCTCACGAGTCAAGCTGCCAAACATGGTCACCCATCCAATGACATCATAAATCCCAGCCGTGACCTCATTTCCGGTTCCAGTCGTCCAGTAAGGCTTCCTCCAGCTCAATCGAATGGTTCCGGTTTTGTGTCTCAGTGGGAAGTCTAGCCAAGTGGTGCCAAGGTGTTTTATGGCCCGTTAGACGAGACGGGTGAGGCAAGAGAGGAATATAACCTCTGGTCAGAAGGACCTGTGTCAGTACGCGATATAAGGTCCGGCGTTGTCCTGTCAGAGGTAAACACACCGGATCAGCTAATGTGAAATGAGGCAGCATGGGTGTGAAGAACTTATGGACAAGATATTTTCCCAAGGGACGTCTCTCGAATGTTTAGCTGGACAAGATATTTTCCAGAGGGAAGTCTCTCGAATGTTTAGCTGGACAAGATATTTTCCCCAAGGAAGTCTCTCGAATGTTTAGCTGGACAAGATATTTTCCCGAGGAAGACTCTCGAATGTTTAGCTGGACAAGATATTTTCCCGAAGGAAGTCTCTCGAATGTTTAGCTGAACAAGATATTTTCCCCAAGGAAGTCTCTCGAATGTTTAGCAGGACGAGATATTTTCCCGAGGAAGTCTCTCGAATGTTTAGCTGGACAAGATATTTTCCAGAGGCAAGTCTCTCGAATGTTTAGCTGAACAAGATATTTTCCAGAAGGAAGTCTCTCGAATGTTTAGCTGAACAACATATTTTCCCAAGGAAGACTCTCGAATGTTTAGCTGGACAATATATTTTCCCAAGGAAGTCTCTCGAATGTTTAGCTGGACAAGATATTTTCCCAAGGGAAGTCTCTCGAATGTTCAGTTGGACGAGATATTTTCCCGAAGAAGTCTCTCGAATGTTTAGCTGGACAAGATATTTTCCCAAGGAAGTGTCTCGAATGTTTAGCTGAACAACATATTTTCCAGAAGCAAGTCTCTCGAATGTTTAGCTGAACAACATATTTTCCAGAGGGAAGTCTCTGGAATGTTTAGCTGGACAAGATATTTTCCCAAAGGAAGTCTCTCGAATGTTTAGCTGGACAAGATATTTTCCCGAAGGAAGTGTCTCGAATGTTTAGCTCAACAAGATATTTTCTCGAAGGAAGTCTCTCGAATGTTTAGCTGGACAATATATTTTCCAGAGGAAAGTCTCTCGAATGTTTAGCTGGACAAGATATTTTCCCCAAGGAAGTCTCTCGAATGTTTAGCTGAACAAGATATTTTCCAGAAGGAAGTCTCTGGAATGTTTAGCTGAACAACATATTTTCCAGAGGTAAGTCTCTCGAATGTTTAGCTGGACAACATATTTTCCAGAAGGAAGTCTCTCGAATGTTTAGCTGGACAAGATATTTTCCCCAAGGAAGTCTCTGGAATGTTTAGCTGAACAACATATTTTCCAGAGGTAAGTCTCTCGAATGTTTAGCTGGACAATATATTTTCCAGAGGGAAGTCTCTCGAATGTTTAGCTGGACAAGATATTTTCCCGAAGGAAGACTCTCGAATGTTTAGCTGAACAAGATATTTTCCAGAAGGAAGTCTCTCGAATGTTTAGCTGAACAAGATATTTTCCCGAAGGAAGTCTCTCGAATGTTAAGCTGAACAAGATATTTTCCAGAAGGAAGTGTCTCGAATGTTTAGCTCAACAAGATATTTTCCAGAAGGAAGTGTCTCGAATGTTTAGCTCAACAAGATATTTTCCAGAAGGAAGTCTCTCGAATGTTTAGCTGGACAATATATTTTCCAGAGGAAAGTCTCTCGAATGTTTAGCTGGACAAGATATTTTCCAGAGGGAAGTCTCTCGAATGTTTAGCTGAACAACATATTTTCCCGAAGGAAGTCTCTCGAATGTTTAGCTGAACAACATATTTTCCAGAGGTAAGTCTCTCGAATGTTTAGCTGGACAACATATTTTCCCAAGGGAAGTCTCTGGAATGTTTAGCTCAACAAGATATTTTCCAGAGGGAAGTCTCTCGAATGTTTAGCTGGACAAGATATTTTCCCGAAGGAAGTCTCTCGAATGTTTAGCTGGACAAGATATTTTCCAGAAGGAAGTCTCTCGAATGTTTAGCTGAACAAGATATTTTCCCCAAGGAAGTCTCTCGAATGTTTAGCTGGACAATATATTTTCCCGAAGGAAGTCTCTCGAATGTTAAGCTGAACAAGATATTTTCCCGAAGGAAGTGTCTCGAATGTTTAGCTGAACAAGATATTTTCCCGAAGGAAGTCTCTCGAATGTTTAGCTGGACAATATATTTTCCAGAGGCAAGTCTCTCGAATGTTTAGCTGGACAACATATTTTCCAGAAGGAAGTCTCTCGAATGTTTAGCTGGACAAGATATTTTCCAGAGGGAAGTCTCTCGAATGTTTAGCTGGACAACATATTTTCCAGAGGTAAGTCTCTCGAATGTTTAGCTGGACAAGATATTTTCCAGAGGGAAGTCTCTCGAATGTTTAGCTGAACAACATATTTTCCAGAGGTAAGTCTCTCGAATGTTTAGCTGGACAACATATATTTCCAAGGGAAGTCTCTCAAACAGTCAAAGTTTTATTTGAGACGGTACGCCGTGTCAGGTTGTGGTATCACTCAGTGTGATCTGACTAGACTATGGTGGCAGATAAGGGCCATCGCTTTCTCGCCTTCTAATTCACGGTTGTGTCATCCGGACCGGACTGTTAACGAGGATATGGTCGGGTGAATGAGAGTAATTTTACGCCGCACTCAGCAATATTCCAGCTAGATGGCGGGGATATGGTCGGGAAGTAATGTAAAGTAAAGAATGAAAGATCGAAAAATACTGGCTTATTCTTTAGGTTTTCGGGAAGCATATTTTCTGTCTAACATTTGAACATCAGCCAGTCTTTGAACCAAACTTTTGTAGGAGAAACATGAGTGAGTGAGTGAGAGAGTGAGTGAGTGAGTTTAGTTTTACTCCGCACAATAACATGTGTCAACCAAGTCAGCGAGCCTGACCACCCGATCCCGTTAGTCGCCTCTTACGACAAGCATGGGTTACTGAAGGCTCATTCTAACCCGGACCTTCACGGGTAGGAGATATATGAACAAAGTAGAAAGAGATATTCTGGGTAGCATAAATCTCATAGATACATAATATTAGAATTTCCGTCAATATTTATATATATACGTCAAAGTTTTTTTAACTGTAAATCTTTACAGTTTCAGCTGGCGCACAGGACTCTTAGTGTGCATCGTCCTTTACAATACACAGATGATGTAACATTAAATTGCCCAGTACTTCTAATTATCAAAGCTATGAGAATTATGTGTGTATTTAAATATTTATTTTCTTCTTTAATCGTGAAATACTCGAAATGACCGCGTACTGATGGTCCGTAATTGGTTACGGAGAAAATGTGCGCAGCATAAAACACCCATAACTTAAAAGCATGCTAGCAATTCTCAAATTCTTTCAAGTAATTAGAATACCTATCTTTACTTTAAACGGGAACTGGGTTTATGTTAAGTAGATTCTTGATAAAAAGGCTACATAAAAGTTTTCAAAAGAACTAGAATAATCTGTGTGTAAAGTTAAAGTTAAACATATGTAATGATATCCGCAGAATCGCCCTGCACGATTACCGCGACCTCTGACTCGAAGCATACTGGGGATATTCCATCCACGACTTTCAAATATGTTACTGAGTTTTTCAAAGGATCGAAGCACTAGGTGCCCGTGATGTTTAATGATGCGCGGGACTGTAGTAATTACTGGATGTCGATACTTCTAGGTTCAGTTGTAATCGGCCATTATATCTCCTTCTGATAGAGGAAGATTTACGTGCGGGCATGTGGTAGTATTTACCGAGCATGAAGGTGATGAAATACCGTTAACTCAGCTGCTGTGAGAGGGTTGTTGTCATCATGTAAACACGTGTTGGAACGGTTCAAGATGTGTGTGGTTATTAGTAAATATTGAGAAATTGCCTGACTGTACCAGTGCTTGTATATGTACTGACGACGTTACTGACGATGTTGTCTGTCTCCGTGTAGGATGCCTTTGACGTGCATGTCAGTTTGTACTCCAAATCGTGTTTTGTAAGTGAATGTAATCAAATAGAAGCGACAAAACCCTTTCCACATTCTTCAGAAATATCTACTGAAAGCAAAGTCGATTGTGCAATTGTGACTATATCGTGAGCATATGTACTGATGGTAAAATTTGAAGCAACACCTAAAATTTGTAGTTACGAATGCTTTCAGATGCATTTTTGGTACGCAAAATGCAACCTGTCCTTCAAAAATGGTATGTGAATACATTGTACACTATCTGGAAAGTAACTGCAGCGATACAACACAGTATGTTTATGAAATCAAGATCATGTATTCCATTGGAGAAATATAGTGGTATATTCACCAAAAATGGACATACCAAAAGGTATTCACATTTTGATAAAAAATGTCTTCATATTGCCAAGTAACTCTGTTATGTTTTGTGGAACACTAGAACTTCTTGAAAATGAATCCACTAAAATTGACATTTGAAACAATAACTGGGTCATCATGGGCTGGTTCCTGGCGGAAATATGCCTTCTAATCTCGCACCACACGTGTTCGACCGGATTATGATCTGGACTTACACATCTACAACCGAGGGATTCAATGCTATGCTGCCTCTTGGGGTCGGTAATGATCCTAGCACGATGAGGGCGTGCGGGTAGATGTGGGCAACATGAGGATTGGCATGCAGAAAAGGAAGCAGAGTGTCCTCGATGATGTCTTGGCCATACTTCTCTGCATTCAGCGTTGACCAGCTCCAGTGACACATTCACTCCCGTCGTTTGATGCCACCATTGACGGAATTGATTTGAAGACCAAAATGGTTCCTGACATGACATTCGTAGCAGCCGTCTATCATCCATCAAATCGGTCTTTTTGAGTCGACCTCGACCAGCGGCAACCTTGACTTCACCTGTCCTGCTGTGGTCTTTCAACAACTCGCTGATGACGCTGTGACAGACGTTAACGCGTCTTGTAATCTGCCGCAAGGACATGCCACCTTCTCTCATGCCTACAATTTGCCATTTTGTAGCCTCATATAATGGTTGTGAGCCATATTACTGAATCATCAACTCACACAGTACTACTCTCGAAACAACGTATTGTGAAATGTGTACATGCATGCATTTCACCTTCATGCACGAGCAAAACATGTAATGCACGTGCATATTGTTTTCTGAACTGGAGAGACGAACACGTAGGCCACGGAAAACTGTTATTCATTCAATGTATTCATGTGAATGGTTTCATTAAAATCATGTTAAATCAGGTGTTGCCTCAAATTTTACCATCAGTATATTTGTTTCAGCAGCATTACAGCTGTATGACCAGACAATCCAGTGATTGTCACTATGCAATACGATGTGTTTATGAATCACTATGGTAATCGCGAAAAGATGAGCGTGCCCTGCCCCACCGGTGGCACCTGTCATAAACATATGTCTTGTCGATTGTTCACCTGGGCGTATGGTATAAGTCAAAAAAGGGAATTGCTTCGGATATCATTTTTGTCACTGATGCATCAAATGTCGAAATGGCCTCCACAGGTGTGCCATCAAACTTCTTGAAAGCTTTACTGAGGTCTTGAACCTTGATCAAACAACTTTCACGCTCTTTGAAATCCTGATAAAAAGAGCATGCTCGATTGTACCTCAAAAGCTGTGAAATGTAAACACCAAAGGCTGGAGGTGTTGGAATATTGGTCGACATGAAAGGGGAGATGACTATGGGAAAGTTGAAAAGCCTAATGATGATTATTTTAGAACGAAAATTTTGCGATTTTTTATTTGTTTGTTTATTGTTTTTCTAAATTTCGAGTTTGACATGTTTACGTGTTTTAGACCATCCACAATGATCAAGGGGACAACATCGCCATTCTAATTATGATAGACACCCTCGACATGTTTGCCACCAAAGCTTCGGATATGACACCCCCACCTCGTATTGTAAACTCAGTACAGAATGTCTCCCGCTCAACAGATATGAGGGGCGGTGGGGTAGCCTAGTGGTTAAAGTGTTCGCTCGTCACGCCGAAGACCCGGGCTCGATTCCTCACATGGGTACAATGTGTGAAGCCCATTTCTGGTGTCCCCCGCCGTGATATTGCTTGAATATTGTTTAAACTGGGAAACCATACTCACTCACTCACTCATGTTTGTATGCAGCATGACTGTATGTTCAAAAGCGGCGCAAAACCCAACTCACTCACTCACTCACTCATCAGATTGAAATAACAACCAGTCGAAACGACTCTTCTGAATATGAGCTCCGTAAATCCCAACATTGAAGATGTATGTTTTGAGGTGCGAGTGTTCGATGGATTGACCCTTATCAATGAATGAGCTGGAAAGGATAACTTCTTGAGAGTTAGAAGGACGGGTAGTCCTAATACCCCGAAAGCTATCACTCAAAGCTATGGTGGGTAATGTTAAGCTGTTAACATTGCAAAGGTAACACTGAAAAATGAAAAATATGATCCCTCATTATATAGATTTGCGGGAAGGTTTTTTCTCTAATATTTGAACATGAGCCAGTCTTTTATCCAAACCAATTTTCATGGATGAAGAAAGTAGAAGGCGACATTCTGTGTATCAAAAGGCACAAAGATACACAGAATCTTTGTTACCAACATTTCAAAAAAAAATTCTGTCAATTGTTCCACTTGTTGCCTTCACTTTTTCGAGATTTATTGTGTTTTCTCATAACTTTATCTATTTTCAATTTAATTTGAAATTTATTTTCTCGAAATGTCGATTTTTTTTATCGTAACTTAGAATCAGAATATTTAAAATAAACGTTCTCTGTTCGGTCCGATTATGATTCTTGAACTATCAGCAATATACCAGCCTTTACTGGTTCCACTAAACTGACCACTCTACAGCTAAATATATTGGTGGAACCAGTCTACTTAAGTAAATCACAAAACAAAGAATATATTTTAAAATTGGATTTTACCAAACGCTTATACACGTGTGACGACAAACATTTCTGCAACCGCCTCCGTGGTGTAGTGGTTAGAGCGTCCGCCCGGAGAGTGGAAGATCGCAGGTTCGATCCCCGACCGCGTCATACCAAAAGACGTTAAAATATGGTACTTGTTGGTCTCTGCATGGCGCTCGGCATTAATGGGTACAAGAAGGTCTGGTCGGCTCAGAGTCAGTATAATGTGTCTGAGTGGGGTATTCATGCTTCACTGCGGCATGGTATCTCAGTGGGCTAGCGCGATAAAACCAGCTTAAGTCTAGGCTAGTACAAGCAGTCGCACATACACATACACACGCATGCACATCGTCATATGAGCGAAATATTCTCAAGCACGACGTAAAAACCCAATTTCACCTCACAAACATTTCTGCAATGAAATAAGTTTGTGCGATACCCCACCAATACGATGCATGTAACACCCCTATGATATCCGTACATTATACACCAGTATCTCAAACTATTTGTTGGCTGTTTCACTTTTAGCATCCAACAAACATGGTTGTATACATGTGTTTGCCCGGTGTTGTATGTTGTCAGTATGGCGGAGTGTTAATGTGCTTATTACTGGCTTAAACAAACCGTCTAGTCTGAAATGGCAATAAAACTCAACAGCCGCAACGTATGGAACAAACATAGCCATAATTACTCTCAGAGGAGAGGAGTCATCTTCAAACGATGCATGCAACCAAGTTTTTTGTTTTTGTTACGTTTTTTCGTTTCATTTATGCGTATGTCTGTTGAACACTGCATTCCGGGGATTGTAGTTGGTGTTCTCCAGTACCTCCAGTGGAATAATACCCGTGAAGGTCCGGGTTAGAATATTGATCTTCAGTAACCCATGCTTGTCGTAAGAGGCGACTAACGGGATCGGGTGGTCAGGCTCGCTGACTTAGTTGACACATGGCATCGGTTCCCAACTGCGCAGATCGATGATCATGCTGTTGATCACTGGATTGTCTGGACCAGACTCGATTATTTACAGACCGCCGCCATATAGCTGGAATATTGCTGAGTGCGGCGTAAAACTAAACTCACTTACTCCAGTGGAATTTTAAGTTTAAGATCACTAAGATGCTTGTTTTTCAGTCGATGAGTACAGACACTTTAAAACCACATGTCGTAATACATATATCTAGTACTACGCATGCATGCATATATATTGTTATTATTTTTTTAAACGGAATTAATGTTACCACATGTATAGTAAACACATGTTACTGCATATATAGGGCTGCCTGGTCGTCTCAGGCGTGGCAATTAGCTGAGGAGAGTTCCATTCCTTGGACACGTCAGGAACTATACTAACGCCTAGTCTCTGCATGAATATATATAATTTTGATAAACACATTTAAATTGAAAAGGAGCGCCAGGGATACCAGAGATTCAGAACCTGAACATCTTTATTTGCTTCCTTTAGGGTTTTAGCATTGCAGGGAGGGCTGGGCTGCAGGGAAAATAATATGGTTCAGGGACCGTGAGACAGACTACAGTCGGGAACCTAGCTATGGTTGTGAGACTGAATTCACCCTGGCTATATTCTTCGATTTGCCAGCACTTTCTCTGTGTTCGTGATTTCATGGAGGCGGTAAAGGTCTAAGACCCACATCACTTCGGGGAAGCTGGTGATTTCAAGAACGAATAAACTTTGTTGTTTTTTTGCACACTTTTAACCATTACATATAAAAGACTTGTGGTTAGTCTTCAGCGGAACACCAAATTCATTCTTAAAAAACTTATTGTTAATTAATTCCGAGCGGCTAAAAGTTACCAAAAAGCCGTCTGCTTCACTGTCGCTCGCCAACGAAACCACAGAGAGGTTACGTAACTCTCGCCAGAGCACTGCAGCGAACCGGAAGTGACGTTATGTGAGGAAGGATTTTCAGTCAATTGCATATAAAGTGTATAATAACACTGCCACTCACGCACTCACTCAGCGTGATACGTTGGCTATGCTATCAGCCTTTTTCACACTGCGGCGTGAAACAAAACCATCGAGCAAAAACGTAATTTAACACCAGGTAGATGCTTCCATTTGTACGTGTTCCCTTATTTATTTCCATCAGTATATGTTGTGAACCGGTGGATGCACATTCCTCAAGTTAGCTTATACTCCTCTCTTGATGTAATGGCTTGGTTGGTTTGAAGACCAACCTCGTAAACCTTCTAAAGCTCTCTTTAAAATTCAAACAGTTGGGCAGATTTAGGTACTTGTAGATGCCAATTTGTCAAACGTCTTCAATGATCCTTGGTCTGACAGCCACACAGCCGTGTTTGTAAGTTTCACCAAAATGGTAAACACCTCCGCTTCCTGCTACAGGATGTTACTTGTTGTTGCGCTGTCTGAGCATGAAGGGATGAAGACAATGGGTTGTCGGCTCATCTTTCCAAGACATTTCCAAGCTTGTAATTGTGGACTATCTTCCAGTGTAGACTGTGTGGTACCCATGTACTGAGGCACTGGAGGGTTGACATTAGTCATGACTTATGTCGTTATATAATAAGACTGACCACTCCTGCACTCTACTTCCGGGTTTAATATGGTGAAATACCTGAAGTACTGAAAGCGACCCGTGAAGATCCGGGTTTGAATTTGGCTTTCAGTAACCCATGCTTGTCGTAAGATGCGACTAACATGATCGGGGTGGTCAGGCTCGCTGACTCGCTTGACACATGGCATCGTATCCCAATTGCGTAGGTAGATAATCATGCTGTTGATCACTGGATTGTCTGGTCCAGACTCGATTAATTACAGACCGCCGCCATACAGCTGGAATATTGCTGAGTGCGGCGTTAAAAGAACAAACCAACCAACCAACTGAATGCGCGGACGGACCAGCAGAAAGGTATAGTAAGACAGGGATAAGCTAGGAGGGCCGGACAGTGACTAGCCAATCCAGCCCATCTGCTGCCCAAGTGTCAGCAGAAAGATAAGACAGGGACAATGAGGGACGGACCCTGACCAGTCAATGTGGCCCATCTGCTGCCGAATGATCAGCCTGACTTCACCGCTTTCCCACGGTAGCCTCTGTCGGACTCTGTGAACTCATCGCCCTGTCTCACACGGTTGTACTACCAGAATACAAAACACCTATTCTTCGTACGCCACTACGACTCGTGTTGTTTCAACAGTGCCAAAGGTGTTACACTAGCCAGCTTGGAAAAATTTCAACATAATTAATGACCTCGGAGTGTTTTCGGAACAACACGCTAAGAAAAAGGGTCTTGCACTATTTTGACTAAGTCTGAGTCAATTTAATTAATACAGGATGATTTTAAACTATTTTGATTAGTAAGCTCGGTTTTACAAATAAACCATACAGGTCCACGTGGTCAGGGACTACTGGTTTATACATATTCTTTTCTATTGTAAATCTAACATTAATGCATCTAGGTACTTAAATATTTATATATTTCCAAGCATATTTCACCAGAACCCTGTATGATACCCACGCACAGCTGAGACAAGTCCCAGAAGAGGGTCAACCAGTACTATTGGAATGTACTTATCGCTTCTAATTACGAAGTGCCAACAAAGTACCCTCGGTAATACAGAGTATATGTACCATGGAAGCTTATTGCCCTCTTTGATCTGTTTCATCACGTAAACAGCGTGTGAAAATGTAAACAATTAGCCGACATTGCGACTACACACATTAGTCATGAAGACGTCGGCACCTTACAATCTAAAATATTGTGAATACGCTGTTGATATCGGGGTAGGGCGAGATTGATGGAATCAGGTAATCCTTCATCGACTGTGCCCAAAGGACCTCAATCATGGCTATTCTGAGATCCCCTGAGGCCACGGGAACACGAGTCCAAATTATGTTTAAGATATGTTCAAGATTAAAGGAGTTCTCGAGGACATACGTGAGTTCTCACAGGTTGTTTGCAAGTAATCGTTTCATTTGAAAATATTGTGAGAAGAACCCATATGTGTTTGTTTGTGCGTTCAGCAACTTTCTGCAAGAAATCCGATTGCACAAGTCTTCAAAAAGCATGTGATTTTACATGTGGCGGAGGATACGAAGACGCGTAATCTTTCAATTTTAGTCACTCTCCTAACAAATCTGGTTTATGTTTTGGTGAGGGAATGAAATTATGTAGACTTATAGGAGGTTTTTACCAAAAGTCAAGGCATTGGTGACAAAGGTGGGGTGGGGGGGGTGGGGGTGGGGGTTGGGGGTGGATTGGATTGGGGGTGTTGGGGTGTTGGTGGTTATTGTAAGGGTTAGGAGCTGGAGTCTAGACCAGGGAAACCAGTAATTAAAAGCATGATCCACTTCAGACGCGATCGGGTACTTTGCCACTACCAGCCAAGAAAGTCAACCTAAGCACCCGTTTTCACAGGCATGGGATGATGGGCACCACAGGATTCAACTCCAGAGTGAGTGAGTATGGTTTTACGCCGCTTTTAGAAATATTCCAGCAATATCACGGCGAAGGACACCAGGAATGGGCTTCACACATTGTACCCATTTGGGGAATCGAACCCGGACCTAAAGCGAACGCTTTAACCACTAGGCTACCCCACCGCCCTCGATTCCAGAAAGTGAGGTGAGGCGTAATAGCGTTTAGGGTCGCATTCCAGGTCACTGCCCTTGTATAGAGACTTGTGTGTGCGTGCGTGCGTATACTGTCTTCTGACAAGAATTGTCTACCTAGGGCAAGAATTGATCTTCAGTAACCCATCTTGTCGTAAGGGTGTCCTCTTATAAGTTAGACGTCTCATTTGTCAGACACGTTAAAACAACAAAAGCTATGGTTGGTTGCACTCAGGTACACTGCTGATGTGGTTGACACATGTCATCGTATCCCAATTGCGTAGATCGATGTTCATGCTGTTGATTGTCTGGTCCAGACTATTTACAGACCGCCGCAATATTGCTGGAATATTGCTGAGTGCGGCGTTAAACAACAAACAAACCAACCAACCCACCACAGAAGACTCCGAGCTTTATCCCTTTAATGCCGAGAGTCAAGCAGGGAAACACAAGCGCCATCTTCTAACACCTTTTGGTATGACGCTTCAAATGGATCGAACATACAACCTCCCACTCTCTGGACTGACGCTCCAGATGGACAGACAAACACAGAACCATTTCCGATGATGACTAAGTGTCTTTATTGCATGAAAATAACATGAAACATGACTTTGTTTGGATTAAATGCTGATACATGTACATGCACTGTAACCTACATCAGTGGCTACAACTTCAATACATCACAAGCACTGGAGACACAGCCCGTTAGAGACATCATGGCATACAAAACACAACAATAACATCTCAAGTCTTGGCCTCAAAACCCTCTTGACTTTCACTGTGATTACTTTGCGTAAAAATATATAATTCTTTTGCCAAGAATTCAGGCAGAAAACGCCTTCGCCAGATTCTTTTTATAAAAAATGAAACAATTTGTAACTCCATCGCGCTCTTGATATTTTTCCAAATTCGTAAAAACGAACACTCACATAAATATTTTTTAAAAGTTCGCAATGAATATATGTAACAGAGGTACATCGTTCCACGTACTTCCCAAGCTCTATCGGATTCTTGCAACAGAAAATTAATATTCAACAGAAAATACGTAAAAGACGATAACTGATACAAATCCAACATTTTATTAGCGCTTCACTTAATTGGCCTCTCCGATTCTTCTAAACATAAATTCCCAGATTAGTTGGACAGTCTGTCACATCTACACAAACCTTTACCTCGTTATATCTGTTACTCATGCAGCTGTGATGACTCCATTACCCATTTATGACATCCTAGGGGTGATGTTTACCCGAGTCTAAACTGTCCCCAAACGCCCTCTGTGTAAGTGGAGAACCGTTAGTGCTATAACATGGCCATTGATACCAGTAGCGCTACCAGAGCGCCAATAGCACCGGTTGTGTGAAGAATGTTTTACCGGTATACACACTTCTAAACCAATCCCTCAAAAGCGAACACTTTGTGACCACGGATGGACCATAACACATGTATTACTGGAGAGGCACAATGGACATATATTTAAATATTGGAATTATCACACAGATAATACAGATAGGTCACACTGTTTTATTTCATGATAAACATAAGATCTTGTGCAAAATACATGGTGTATGTGTGTGTGAAGAGGGGCAAGATGGCCGTGTGAATAGTGATCAAATTTTTCAATGAATATTTATTTTACCATATGCTCAGTGTTTGTTAAATTTTTAGTTACATTTCATTTGGTCAATATGCATCGATTTACAATGAGTAGATTGTGTGTTTCCTTCTCATTTCTCCAGCAATGGATAACAGATACAAGTGAATATATCACTATTGTTTAAAAGTTGCTCGAGAAGTATACACATTTTAAATTCTATTTAATTTAAAGTATGACAAGAATATCCAGTGAAATTATATACTTCATCAATACATGTTTTCCGTATATATATAAAAATATCCCTTGTCTATTAAGTGTCCGAGTTGGAACCAAATCTCATACATTTAAAACCAATATTACCATCAACCCTTTTATAGCGAACTTAAAGCACATTTTAACATAGCAATGATTGTCGATACATAGTTAAAATATGTTATCAGGTTAGGGTAAATATAATATGTTTTCTTTAAAAAAGAAATATTTATAGAGAATTAAAAAAACTTAATGTGTAAAGGTTGATAGTTGAAAATTGAAGATGCTTCCAAAACATTTCTTTTTCCAAAACACTGTGCTGCAAATACTTTGTGACAAAAACGTCATGTTCGATATACTGGTGGATTTCTTCATATTTAAATATACATCTAAGTAATATTACAAAAATAACAGACCTAGGAGCACAAGAACAATATATCGTTACTGTTGTAATATGATTGAGGTATTCATTGAAGATAAGGTGATAGAATTTGACATTCTGAAAAGTAATGGTCAAAACCTTCATAAAGTTAAAAAATAGAATTTTCTATTTTAGTCTGTGAAATGGCAAGTTGTCTCCACAGTCAATTGCACATACCCTTTTAAAAGCATCATCTCAATTAACTGAAATTATTTTAAATTTGAACAAAGATATCTAGAATGAAAGTTAATATTGTTCTCAAAATTACTGAAATTATGCATAGTCACATATGTTAATGCTTTCCATTGAAACTGTCAATGATCATAATTTAAATTTTTAAAACTAAAATAACTTGCCCATCAATGTTTAAATTTATGCAATACTAATTTGAACTTTTATCAAACTTGGTTCAAAGAAAATCAGTTTTGACCTCAATCACTTTCTTTGCATCTTAAAGTGTTGTAATATTTTGACTGCATGCTTATCATGCAAAAATATATAACAAACCATGTTATACAGTTGAAAGGATTGATGGGTAATGTCTTACAATATATAATCATACAAACAAATTCATCTGCCACAGTCATTAATCACTTACAAAGACCTGATAATATCATATCGTAAGGTTTCATCAAGTGCTCCTGACAAAACCTGTCCTAACTTTATCAATGACATATCAAGTTTACAAATGTCCATTTCATCCAGTTTAGGGAAAAGCTTCTATGTCATGAGTGCCTTCATTGAAGAAGTCCATCGCATCTCTACATGTACCGGTAATGTCTGTTAGGGTCGTGTCTGCTAACTTCCCTGTGCTGGCGGGGACGTGACATGACAGGCACACCCACGTCCGTTGTCCGTATACCCCCAAAGGGCTGTCGACTCCCGTATCGGGACAAATCCTCTTCACTATGTACAAAGTTTCTTTGTAGCTCGCTGCTGTTTCGCTGTTGCCGCTTCTTCCTCTCCACAGCGGTTTTCACTTTTCCCCAGTTGTCATCGACTCGGCCTCTGTAGAGTGGCTGTTGAAGTAAGACAACATGGCATCAAACAGCCACATCCTGGTTGAGAAAGTTAAAACTACTCTTTGTCTATGTTATCATTATTACAGAATTTTGGGCACCAACCACAGATGCATAATTTCAATTTGATACCACTCTTCCTCAGTCTATATACACCATGTCATTGTATTGCAAATTCAACACAATTCAACAGACCTACCACCAACCTTCTCTTTAAATTCAACACAATTCAGCAGACCTACCACCAACCTTGTCTTAAAGTCAACATAATTCAGAAAACATACCACCAACCTTGTCTTAAATTCAACACAATTCAGAAAACCTACCACTAACCTTCTCTTTAAATTCAACACAATTCAGCAGACCTACCACCAACCTTCTCTTTAAATTCAACACAATTCAGCACACCTACCACCAACCTTCTCTTTAAATTCAACACAATTCAGCAGACCTACCACCAACCTTGTCTTAAAGCCCAAACAATTCAGCAGACCTACTGACCATGCCCATGATTATACTCGACACATATTAGCAGACCTACCCACTGACCCTGTCTTCATACTAAGTTCAACCATAACAACATTACTGAACAGTTTGTTTCACGTACCAGTTCCCGGGACTCGTACAGGTGTATCGTCTCGACATCCTGGTCCACTGGCTGCCGGTCGTCTCCAGACCTCTGACTGTTGTTGGAAGACTGTCCTGATGACTTCCCTGAAACCGGCTTCCTGCCCTGAAGTAAAGTAGATGTTTATGTACAAATTGTCAAACTTACAAAGTCTTTACATGGCTCCATTTCCTTGTGAACACCTGGTGTCATCACTATTTCATAGTGATTCATAAACACATGCACTGTCTATAGTCCGTTCAGCTCAAAAGCGGACCGATGAATTGCAATCTAACTCGAAAAAAAATAAACATAAAATACTCAATGAAACACTGAACAAAATCAATTCGTCAGACCAACTCTGTGAAGCTTTTGCAGAATTTACGTCCTAAAAATTAAAAAGTTGTTTAACAAACTGTCATTAAAATATTGACAATGTTCACTATTTGTTACGAGGGAGGAGTGCAGAGAAAGGGACAGCCAAATGTGCGAGAAAGGATGGAGACGGCACAGCACAGATTAATGAATCACCCGGCTGTCCCGTTCTCTGCACTCCTCCCTCGTAACAAATAGTGAACTGTGTCAAAATTTTAATGATAGTTTGTTAAACAACTTTTTAAATTTTAGTACATATATTCTGCAAATAAATCACAGAGTTGGTGTAATTTTTGATTATGATCAGCATTTCATTGAGTATTATATGTTTATTAGTTTTCGAGTTAGATTGAAATTCATCGGTCCGCTTTTGAGCCAAACGGACTATAGTATCATATTGTGACAATCACTGGATTGTCTGGTTCATACCTGATTTGTTTACAAACAACATCATGCAGCTGTAATCCTGCTGAAACAATATCTGCTCATGATATAGTCACAGTTGTACAATGTTTCAAGAATGTGGAAAGGGTTTTGTCGCTTCTATTTACTTATTCTTTTGTGAAAGATTCTGGTCAGAAATTAGGGGAAAATGTTAAGCAATTGCACATAAATCTATGCATGGTTTTCAAAAAGATCTTTGAAGATGCTATATAAGCAGTGTTAGTTATAAGTTTGTTGTCAGGCCTTCAAATCTCACCTATTGTGCACATGCTTTTGGTCAGGTTTATGAAGATGTTTCAGCAATGTTCAGTTTGCAGATCGTAAAGTACCATGGCATGAGGCTGTCAGCCAGAGATTTGTTTAAGATTTGTATTACACAAAACAAAATTCAATGGAGCAACAAGCTGTGTACCCACCAACCCAACCCACGCTGGATCTGCAAGTGGCCATAGATGGTTGCAGTGGAGACTGGAATTTGCCTACCTACACAGGCTGGTAAATTTGGGGCAAATCAGATTTCGTGTAACATGCCTACTGGTTACTAGGTGACCAGTGTCAGACTGACCTTGTTCTGTTGTCCAGGTCTGGGTGCCTCCCCACTGTACACCTGTTCCACCCTCTTCTTCCTCTCCTGAAAATTGATCTGGAACAAGGAAACACACATTGACAACGAATGTATATTAGTTAGAATTAAAGGCTGCAATGTTTCATCTTGAAAACTGTTTTTTCTTCTGAAATAGACCTTCCTAATTACCCATATTGAGGCACTGGCAATACTCTATCATAAACTACCGAATACTTCAAGATGGCAAAGGTTACCTCAGAATCTGGGTCCCTGTCTTGGATCCGAGGGTCAGCCAAGATGTAAGCAGGAGGTGAATCATAGTGGTCCATGAGGCCATGAGGCCTTGCCTTTGTCTTCTCTGGGGGCATCTTTGTTTGCTGCCTCTGTAACATATAAAACAGAGGTCAATGTAACATCCCACATGGAGGTCAATGTAACATCCCACATGGAGGTCAATGTAACATCCCACATGGAGGTCATTGTAACATCCCACATGGAGGTCAATGTAACATCCGACATGGAGGTCAATGTAATATCCCTGATGGAGGTCATTGTAACATCCCACATGGAGGTCATTGTAACATCCCACATGGAGGTCAATGTAACATCCCACATGGAGGTCAATGTAACATCCCACATGGAGGTCATTGTAACATCCCACATGGAGATCAATGTAACATACCACATGGAGGTAAATGTAACATCCCACATGGTGGTCATATAACACCCCACATGGAGGTCAATGTAACATCCCACATGGAGATCAATGTAACATCCCACATGGAGGTCAATGTAACATCCCACATAGAGGTCAATGTAACATAGAACATGGAGGTCAATGTAACATCCCACATGGTGGTCATATAACACCCCACATGGAGGTCAATGTAAGATACCACATGGAGGTCAATGTAAAATACCACATGGCCATGGTCAATATAACATCCCACATGGAGGTCAATGTATCATACCACATGGAGGTCAATGAAACATACCACATGGTGGTCAATGTACCACAGGTCAATGTCAACACAAGGAGGTCCATCCCACATGGAGGTCATGTAACATAACATCACATGGAGGTCAATGTAACATCCCACATGGAGGTCAATGTAACATCCCACATGGAGGTCAACATCCCACATGGAGGTAACCCCCCATGGAGGTCAATGTAACATCCCACATGGAGGTCAATGGTCAATGTAACATCCCACATGGAGGTCAATATAACATCCCACATGGAGGTCAATGTAACATCCCACATAACCATGGGTCAATGTAACATCCCACATGGAGGTCAATGTAACATCCCACATGGAGGTCAATGTAACATCCCACATGGAGGTCAATGTAACATCCCACATGGAGGTAAATGTAACATCCCACATGGCCATGGTCAATGTAACATCCCACATGGAGGTCAATGTAACATCCCACATGGAGGTCAATGTAACATCCCACATGGAGGTCAATGTAACATACCACATGGAGGTCAATGTAACATACCACATGGAGGTCAATGTAACATACCACATGGTGGTCATATAACACCCCACATGGAGGTCAATGTAACATCCCACATGGAGGTCAATGTAACATACCACATGGAGGTCAATGTAACATCCCACATGGAGGTCAATGTAACATCCCACATGGAGGTCAATGTAACATCCGACATGGCCATGGTCAATGTAACATCCCACATGGAGGTCAATGTAACATCCCACATGGAGGTCAATGTAACATCCCACATGGAGGTCAATGTAACATACCACATGGAGGTCAATGTAACATACCACATGGAGGTCAATGTAACAACCACATGGAGGTCAATGTAACATCCCACATGGAGGTCAATGTAACATCCCACATGGAGGTCAATGTAAGATACCACATGGCCATGGTCAATATAACACCCCACATGGAGGTCAATGTAACATACCACATGCCATGGTCAATATAACATCCCACATGGAGGTCAATGTAACATACCACATGGAGGTCAATGTAACATCCCACATGGAGGTCAATGTAACACCCCACATGGAGGTCAATGTAACATCCCACATGGAGGTCAATGTAACATCCCACATGGAGGTCAATGTAAGATACCACATGGCCATGGTCAATATAACATCCCACATGGAGGCCAATGTAACTTCCCACATGGAGGTCAATGTAACATCCCACAGTCAACTTAACATCATACATGCACCCTTATCTTACCTCACACATAAATGTTGCTTTCTGACTGGCTGAGCGCTCTTCTATTATTTTCAATGCACCCCGCTTACCAGCGAGTAACATTTCAATGTACCCCGCTGTAAATGGCAATTCATTTGGTACTTCGTGGTAGTAATTCTTTATCTCGAATAACATTGAATCACGTATGATGTACGGAAATTACCGATGTTTTGCAAATGCAAATCGATGGAAGGGAGATAACTCTAAATCTGTTTTTCTTGTCAGCAAAATCTAGCGATGGCTACAAAAGATTTGTACCTGTGCTTCATACAATTCAAAATTAACATTAAGGTGTTCGGTAAGATAAATACGTTGTTCACTGGTCCCCCCTGGTGTTGACGATGGAACTTACTGCATGTTCATGTAGAAAACGATCTTACACAATGTCTTCCTGTACTGGTGCTGATTGTCAATAACAAAGCGTGTTCTCCTTTGTAGTCCTAAGTCAACCCCCAAACAGAAGATATGAGTAAAACCAGTATTGCTAACATTTCTTCATGAACTCTTGCAAGGCCATCAGAGTTGTCAAGGTGAAATTCATCTATGACTATGAGTCTGATCTTCTGAATATACTCTACACAAAGCTGGCTGGCACCAACAGTGTTGGGGCAGCCAAATCAGTGTATCGCTGATATGGCACTCCCTCAGTCACTGATTGGTCTCAAACAAGCAATTGTCCGAGCTGTTAATGTGGCGCTTTAGGATTGTTTCCATAAACGCACCAAGAGGATCGGGTTGTTTTGTTGACGTAACTTCACATGAGGAACATGCAAATGGTAAGGCATGGGTGTTGCCCTGCTGCAGAAAGTGTCCTCCATGGGACATTAGTTGTGTTGAACATTGTAATGCCTGGCAACTTCATCTTGTGCCATTTCTGTTAGCAGCATACTCGCAGTAATAATTTACAGAATATAATTTTATGTGATGCCTATATGAAACAAGTAATTTGTTACCTCTGCTGGAAGTTTGTAGTCCGAGAAGTGTAATGG
The DNA here is from genome assembly GCF_003918875.1 of Haliotis rubra. Taxonomy (NCBI): domain Eukaryota; kingdom Metazoa; phylum Mollusca; class Gastropoda; order Lepetellida; family Haliotidae; genus Haliotis; species Haliotis rubra. The sequence goes on along the minus strand of NW_025767338.1, from coordinate 214,136 downwards.
TGAAGACTGCTCTCCCCAGGCATTCTTCTTCATGGGGGATGGGGGCACTGCTGTGGTGGACTGAAACACAATACTTGCAGTGAGAAGATAGATGCCACAGAGGCCAAAGACATAAAACATGGTTCTGAAACACAACACTTGCTGTGAGAAGACAGACGCCGCACAGGCCAAAGACATAAAACATGGTTCTGAAACACAACACTTGCTGTGAGAAGACAGACGTCACAGAGGCCAAAGACATAAAACATGGTTCTGAAACACAACACTTGCTGTGAGAAGACAGACGTCACAGAGGCCAAAGACATAAAACATGGTTCTGAAACACAACACTTGCTGTGAGAAGACAGACGCCACAGAGGCCAAAGACATAAAACATGGTTCTGAAACACAACACTTGCTGTAAGAAGACAGACGCCACAGAGGCCAAAGACATAAAACATGGTTCTGAAACACAACACTTGCTGTGAGAAGACAGACGCCACAGAGGCCAAAGACATAAAACATGGTTCTGAAACACAACACTTGCTGTAAGAAGACAGACGCCACAGAGGCCAAAGACATAAAACATGGTTCTGAAACACAACACTTGCTGTGAGAAGACAGACGCCACAGAAAATTAAGACATAAAGCATATTACTGAAACACATCACTTGCTGTGAGAAGATAGATGCCACAGAGGACGAAGGTATAAAAACATGGTTCTGAAACACAACACTTGCTGTAAGAAGACAGACGCCACAGAGGCCAAAGACATAAAACATGGTTCTGAAACACAACACTTGCTGTGAGAAAACAGACGCCAAAGACATAAAACATGGTTCTCAAACACAACCCTTGCTGTGAGAAGACAGACGCCACTGAGACCAAAGACATAAAACATGGTTCTGAAACACACCGCTTGCTGTGAGAAGACAGATGCCACAGAGGCCAAAGACATAAAGCATATTACTGAAACACACCACTTGCTGTAAGAAGACAGACGCCACAGAGGCCAAAGACATAAAACATGGTTCTGAAACACAACGCTTGCTGTGAGAAGATAGATGCCACAGAGGCCAAAGACATAAAGCATATTACTGAAACACAACACTTGCTGTAAGAAGACAGACGCCACAGAGGACGAAGACATAAAACATGGTTCTGAAACACAACACTTGCTGTGAGAAGATAGACGCCACAGAGAATGAAGACATAAAGCATATTACTGAAACACAACACTTGCTGTGAGAAGATAGATGCCACAGAGGCCAAAGACATAAAACATGGTTCTGAAACACAACACTTGCTGTAAGAAGACAGACGCCACAGAGAATGAAGACATAAAGCATATTACTGAAACACATCACTTGTTGTGAGAAGATAGAAGCCACAGAGGACGAAGGCATAAAACATGGTTCTGAAACACAACACTTGCTGTGAAAAGACAGACGTCACAGAGGCCAAAGACATAAAACATGGTTCTGAAACACAACACTTGCTGTGAGAAGACAGACGCCACAGAGGCCAAAGACATAAAACATGGTTCTGAAACACAACACTTGCTGTAAGAAGACAGACGCCACAGAGGCCAAAGACATAAAACATGGTTCTGAAACACAACACTTGCTGTGAGAAAACAGACGCCAAAGACATAAAACATGGTTCTCAAACACAACCCTTGCTGTGAGAAGACAGACGCCACAGAGACCAAAGACATAAAGCATATTACTGAAACACACCGCTTGCTGTGAGGAAGATAGAAGCCACAGAGGACGAAGGCATAAAACATGGTTCTGAAACACAACGCTTGCTGTGAGAAGATAGATGCCACAGAGGCCAAAGACATAAAGCATATTACTGAAACACAACACTTGCTGTGAGAAGATAGATGCCACAGAGGACGAAGGCATAAACATGGTTCCTGAAACACAACGCTTGCTGTGAGAAGATAGACGCCACAGAGAATTAAGACATAAAGCATATTACTGAAACACAACACTTGCTGTGAGAAGATAGAAGCCACAGAGGCCAAAGACATAAAACATGGTTCTGAAACACAACGCTTGCTGTAAGAAGACAGACGCCACAGAGAATGAAGACATAAAGCATATTACTGAAACACATCACTTGTTGTGAGAAGATAGAAGCCACAGAGGACGAAGGCATAAAACATGGTTCTGAAACACAACACTTGCTGTGAGAAGACAGACGCCACAGAGGCCAAAGACATAAAACATGGTTCTGAAACACAACACTTGCTGTAAGAAGACAGACGCCACAGAGGCCAAAGACATAAAACATGGTTCTGAAACACAACACTTGCTGTGAGAAGACAGACGCCACAGAGGCCAAAGACATAAAACATGGTTCTGAAACACAACACTTGCTGTGAGAAGACAGACGCCACAGAGGCCAAAGACATAAAACATGGTTCTGAAACACAACACTTGCTGTGAGAAGACAGACGCCACAGAGAATGAAGACATAAAGCATATTACTGAAACACATCACTTGCTGTGAGAAGATAGAAGCCACAGAGGACGAAGGTATAAAACATGGTTCTGAAACACAACGCTTGCTGTAAGAAGACAGACGCCTCAGAGGCCAAAGACATAAAACATGGTTCTGAAACACAACGCTTGCTGTGAGAAGACAGACGCCACAGAGAATTAAGACATAAAGCATATTACTGAAACACAACACTTGCTGTGAGAGAAGATACAAAGCCACAGAGGCCAAAGACATAAAACATGGTTCTGAAACACAACACTTGCTGTAAGAAGAGACAGACGCCACAGAGAATGAAGACATAAACATATTACTGAAACACATCACTTGTTGTGAGAAGATAGAAGCCACAGAGGACGAAGGCATAAAGCATGGTTCTGAAACACAACACTTGCTGTGAGAAGACAGACGTCACAGAGGCCAAAGACATAAAACATGGTTCCTGAAACACAACACTTGCTGTGAGAAGACAGACGCCACAGAGGCCAAAGACATAAAAACATGGTTCTGAAACACAACACTTGCAGTAAGAAGACAGACGCCCCAGAGGCCAAAGACATAAAACATGGTTCTGAAACACAACACTTGCTGTGAGAAAACAGACGCCAAAGACATAAAACATGGTTCCTGAAACACAACCCTTGCTGCGAGAAGACAGACGCCACAGAGACCAAAGACATAAAGCATATTACTGAAACACACCGCTTGCTGTGAGAAGATAGAAACCACAGAGGACAGAAGGCATAAAACATGGTTCTGAAACACAACGCTTGCTGTGAGAAGATAGATGCCACAGAGGCCAAAGACATAAAGCATATTACTGAAACCACAACACTTGCTGTGAGAAGATAGATGCCACAGAGGACGAAGGCATAAACATGGTTCTGAAACACAACGCTTGCTGTGAGAAGATAGACGCCACAGAGAATTAAGACATAAAGCATATTACTGAAACCACAACACTTGCTGTGAGAAGATAGAAGCCACAGAGGCCAAAGACATAAAACATGGTTCTGAAACACAACACTTGCTGTAAGAAGACAGACGCAACAGAGAATGAAGACATAAAGCATATTACTGAAACACATCACTTGTTGTGAAGATAGAAGCCACAGAGGGACGAAGGCATAAAACATGGTTCTGAAACACAACACTTGCTGTGAGAAGACAGACGCCACAGAGGCCAAAGACATAAAACATGGTTCTGAAACATAACACTTGCTGTAAGAAGACAGACGCCACAGAGGCCAAAGACATAAAACATGGTTCTGAAACACAACACTTGCTGTGAGAAGACAGACGCCACAGAGGCCAAAGACATAAAACATGGTTCTGAAACACAACACTTGCTGTAAGAAGACAGACGCCACAGAGGCCAAAGACATAAAACATGGTTCTGAAACACAACACTTGCTGTGAGAAGACAGACGCCACAGAAAATTAAGACATAAAGCATATTACTGAAACACATCACTTGCTGTGAGAAGATAGAAGCCACAGAGGACGAAGGTATAAAACATGGTTCTGAAACACAACGCTTGCTGTAAGAAGACAGACGCCTCAGAGGCCAAAGACGCAAAACATGGTTCTGAAACACAACGCTTGCTGTGAGAAGACAGACGCCACAGAGGCCAAAGACATAAAACATGGTTTTGAAACACAACGCTTGCTGTGAGAGAAGACAGACGCCACAGAGGCCAAAGACATAAAACATGGTTCTGAAACACAACACTTGCTGTGAGAAAACAGACGCTAAAGACATAAAACATGGTTCTGAAACACAACCCTTGCTGCGAGAAGACAGACGCCACAGAGACCAAAGACATAAAGCATATTACTGAAACACACCGCTTGCTGTGAGAAGATAGAAACCACAGAGGACGAAGGCATAAAACATGGTTCTGAAACACAACGCTTGCTGTGAGAAGATAGATGCCACAGAGGCCAAAGACATAAAGCATATTACTGAAACACAACACTTGCTGTGAGAAGATAGATGCCACAGAGGACGAAGGCATAAACATGGTTCTGAAACACAACGCTTGCTGTGAGAAGATAGACGCCACAGAGAATTAAGACATAAAGCATATTACTGAAACACAACACTTGCTGTGAGAAGATAGAAGCCACAGAGGCCAAAGACATAAAACATGGTTCTGAAACATAACACTTGCTGTAAGAAGACAGACGACGCCACAGAGGCCAAAGACATAAAACATGGTTCTGAAACACAACACTTGCTGTGAGAAGACAGACGCCACAGAGGCCAAAGACATAAAACATGGTTCTGAAACACAACACTTGCAGTAAGAAGACAGACGCCACAGAGGCCAAAGACATAAAACATGGTTCTGAAACACAACACTTGCTGTAAGAAGACAGACGCCACAGAAAATTAAGACATAAAGCATATTACTGAAACACATCACTTGCTGTGAGAAGATAGAAGCCACAGAGGACGAAGGTATAAAACATGGTTCTGAAACACAACGCTTGCTGTAAGAAGACAGACGCCTCAGAGGCCAAAGACATAAAACATGGTTCTGAAACACAACGCTTGCTGTGAGAAGACAGACGCCACAGAGGCCAAAGACATAAAAAACATGGTTTTGAAACACAACGCTTGCTGTGAGAAGACAGACGCCACAGAGGCCAAAGACATAAAACATGGTTCTGAAACACAACACTTGCTGTGAGAAAACAGACGCCACTGAGAAAGACATAAAACATGGTTCTGAAACACAACCCTTGCTGTGAGAAGACAGACGCCACAGAGACCAAAGACATAAAGCATATTACTGAAACACACCGCTTGCTGTGAGAAGATAGATGCCACAGAGGACGAAGGCATAAAACATGGTTCTGAAACACAACGCTTGCTGTGAGAGAAGATAGATGCCACAGAGGCCAAAGACATAAAGCATATTACTGAAACACAACACTTGCTGTGAGAAGATAGATGCCACAGAGGACGAAGGCATAAACATGGTTCTGAAACACAACGCTTGCTGTGAGAAGATAGACGCCACAGAGAATTAAGACATAAAGCATATTACTGAAACACAACACTTGCTGTGAGAAGATAGAAGCCACAGAGGACGAAGGCATAAAACATGGTTCTGAAACACAACACTTGCTGTGAGAAGACAGACGTCACAGAGGCCAAAGACATAAAACATGGTTCTGAAACACAACACTTGCTGTGAGAAGACAGACGCCACAGAGAATGAAGACATAAAGCATATTACTGAAACACATCACTTGCTGTGAGAAGATAGATGCCACAGAGGACGAAGGCATAAAACATGGTTCTGAAACACAACACTTGCTGTGAAAAGACAGACGTCACAGAGGCCAAAGACATAAAACATGGTTCTGAAACACAACACTTGCTGTGAGAAGACAGACGCCACAGAGAATGAAGACATAAAGCATATTACTGAAACACATCACTTGCTGTGAGAAGATAGAAGCCACAGAGGACGAAGGCATAAAACATGGTTCTGAAACACAACACTTGCTGTGAGAAGATAGATGCCACAGAGGACGAAGGCATAAAACATGGTTCTGAAACACAACACTTGCTGTGAGAAGATAGAAGCCACAGAGGACGAAGGCATAAAACATGGTTCTGAAACAACACAACACTTGCTGTGAGAAAAAGATGCCACAGAAGACAAAGGCATAAAGCCCCTGGGGGATTGACACACAAGCAATGCAAGACCTTCAAATGCCAACATAGACACATACCAATGGAGAAGGCATTTCAGTGAAGAAGGATTCATTCTCCTCAATGATGTCATCCTTCCTGCTTAGATTCTGATCCTGCTTCGGAGGTTGGCCACTTACAGCCTGAAAATTGCATCATGCAACACGGTCATGCAATAGCTCTTCACTCAATAAATGAGCAGGAAATTAACCATTACCATCTTGACTTACCCGTCACCATCACTGTCCCTCGTATCTGTTGGCTCAAAAATGATAAGATGGAATAATCAGGGACCAAACTTTTACTGTGAGACAACCTTAAGTTTGACTTGTCAAAATTCGGTGCAATGGTGTTAGACTGTAATATTTACAAGAGGTCAAAACCAGAAGTTTGACTTGAAACGTGGCTGGTTATATTTAAGAGCACAGTATTCAAATTGTCACTCAACCAATCAATTCAGCTACACAGTTGTAATTTCTTCTCCCTATGAACTTACCCAAACGTCTCTCAGAGATTTTGGTTATAATGAGAAATGACATTTATAACAGGATAAGATGGTGGCCTCAAGCATCACTGAGAAATATGCAGCAGAAGACAAGCACCCAGCATGGAAGGGAAACATCAATTACCTCAACTTAGGCCCACAAGACATTTTGAGAGAATGCAGTGTAAGAGGGATGATGTTATCAAAATACACAACAAAACACGAGTAAATATATAACCATGATATTTCTCCAGGGTAACTTTGATAAGACATCAAAATGTGAATACTTCCAGCTTCAGCAAGACAAAGATCAAAGAATTATACTGAAAATATACACAAGAGGTGTTATACGGAACATAAATCCATCACACTGGACAAGTCAGTTCAACCCATTTAAACCAACATGACACTGAGCCCCCATTGCAAGAGTCCTGTGAACTCGACAAAAATCCCAAGATGACGTCTTGTTAGTCCAAGATAGAGACACATGTACACCCAGTGGACAGAACTGAGGTTGATAGAGATGATATGACACTTATCACCCAAGTGTTGTTATGGTATAAAGTATCTCAATATCACTTTCAAGTGTACACTAGTATAGAAATGTAGCCTTACATGAACTACCAGCACCTCGGTCTCCTCTATAATAGACTTCTGAAGCTTAATGTCCTTTTTCATCCACCCTCCATTGATGACCTGAAATGTCGTCGTCAGGGTGTGAATAATGGCCAGGTATGATCACACAACAGTAGTAGTCCAGCCATATCACTTGGGACACCAGGAATAGGTTTCATGCACTGAACCTAATTTGGACATCTAACCCTGTTCATTGGAATGAAGAGCCAATACTTTTTACCTCTTGGCTTCTAAACCTTGTCAACTGGAGTTACTGCCATAAACTTTGTAAGAACACAAAATGGTTTAAGATGTCCAAAGGAAACATCATGCGATGAAAGCATAAACTTAAATTTGAAAAAGGTTTGGCAGATATAAACATCAGCCAGAATTGAAATTTTTATTCATTTCGTAAAACATCCTGAATCTACACTTTTTTGTTAGAGGAATATGGATTAGGTTGTTTGGTAAACCCAACAAATAACAATAAATCATTAGGGATATGGATGGAGTACAGCATATTGCAGACAGTCACAGCAGCTTGTAAGGGATGGACAGAGAGAGAAAGACACACACTGACATACCCTGGTCAGCGGAGCTTTTACTATGGCAGGACCACTGTCCTCTGTCAAGGCATTTTCACTCGTAGATGTGTGGTTCTGTTTCATCCAACCACTACTGACAACCTGTAAATGTCATACTGATATGCACTGCAGGAACAGAACAAACTAAAAGTCAGTGAGATTATATGTCTTTTACTCCTGTGACAAGATGGCACACAAGAAGAGTGGAAAAAACATAACACAAAAACGTCCTGAAAATGAATTGATATTATTTAGCATCACTTAACAACTAGTGTGTAAATAACACTGTTAAAAAGAGCTCGAGATTGCAGTCACCAGACAGTGAGACAACGACAAGCACCTTCCAGATGGGCTGTAAGACATACCCTGCCAGGAACGGATGGTAGTGACTGTTCCTCCAGAGCCTCCTCCAGAACCTCCTCAAGGACAGGCTCCTCAAGAGGCGGTCCAGTCATCCAACTACCGCTGAAAACCTGAAAATTATACTTGACCTTGACACAAGTGTGATGACTTTTGTGTAGGAGCATAATACCATAGGGGAACCAAGTAGTATTCACCTACCATGGTAGATTCTATAATGAAAGCATCATCTTCTTCATCAACATTCTCCTGTTCCTCAATAATGTGTTCCCGACTCACAGGTTGGGGGCTGTGTTTCACCCAACCCCCACTGATGGTCTGAAAGTTTCAGGACACTCAAAAACAGATGTTAAATCTGACAGATCAACAGTATGACTTGACAGATACAGAAAGAGGATCCCAATGGACAACAGAAATATGTCTCCATATGATGGACCAGAAATATTCAACCACCTGTCAGGAAAGAGTGGAATAACTCAACAATCAGCAAAAGAACAAAGACTGGTTACACCATGACCCCAGTCAGTCAGATCAGGAGTGCCAAGATGTTGATCAAGATAATGATAGTGTATGAATGCACCCGAAGTGGTTAGGCTAAAACATTGCCACAGAGAAGTAAGGAAGAGGCAGAAAAACGAAAGTCTCTTTAACCCAAAAGAACATAGGAATCATTCAACAGGCATCAAACAAAAGCCAAATAAAGGGCATTGCAGAGGCATACCCTGATAGCTGGCGATTTCGGTGTTTGATGGTCATTCTCCTTCTTTATTGGATCCTGGCAAAGAGATTTCTGATCCCTTTTGACTGAGTCAATTTTCAGAACTTGAACCTGAAATGTGATGAGGTGCAATGTCAGTGCAAACAACACAAGCTTAGCCGTGGTTCAGGCTTAAATGGTTGGGTGCCTAGTATCCCAGTACCTGTGAGAGTAAGAGGTTCAGTATTGGGGTCCTGCATTTGATGTTGAATAGAGACGATGATACCCAAAGAGAGTATCTCTGCATCTTACAAGGACTGTTGTAAGCCTTTGGTAAAGAGTTGGAGCTTAGACTCACATGGATGCTCCAGAGAACAGCCATTGCTATGTTAAAAAGCAAAAGCATAATGATAGGGCAAATCTGCACAGAGAGTTGTTGTGCAGGGTTAACTGTTCCCCTTGTGACAAAGATATTTATCTCACACTGCATGACTCAAAGGGATACAGAAGCAAGAGAGCATCTTTGGACTTTATAGAAGCTGATAATCTGTCCTATAAAGATATACAGGCAAGATGATAGAACCACACAGAGCTGTAGAAGGAGACATTCCACCACTGGAAAGAGAGGTCATCCCCTTCAAAAATTCCCATGGTACATGTAGAAGGGTTATCGGTCAAAACCACATCACGGCCAGATGTTACATACAAATAATACCTTTGCATGAGTTGTCCTTACCGGTGAAGCATCTGATCCCTGTTTAACAGGAATCTGATTCACAATTTTGCCTTGATCTTTGAACCATCCATCTTTGATGATCTGAAAGGCCAACCATTTTTGGAGTGCTACCACCGAAGATGTTCCGAATTCGCTAATATTCATCTATCTCTGAGTATAACCAAAGATGAGACATAGAGCCAGGAAGATTTGACCTAAGTATCATGCTGTTCCAAAACAAACACCACCAGCTCAGCATGCCCACACAGGCATATATTGTACGTTTGAATAACATCACGACTTGACCATCTCCAAAAGACCTTACGAAGGTCATCTCCAACAAAAATTCAATTAACCGTTAGAAGACAAGCAAAACCTTTTTATGATATGTATGTACATACAAAAAAAGAAAACCAGAATCACAAATGTATAAAAGCGTATTAAACATAAATTACACAAAGGCAACCAGCATCCAAATAAATGTTCCAGTGCCACTATAAGCTGGAACAATCTCAAACACATGGACATACCTTGGCTGGAGGGGTTCTAACTGATTTCTCATCATGTTCCGCATCTGGACTCAGAGGATTACAGTTTACTCTCTTAAATGGTCCTTTGACAATCTGAAAAGTTCAAGTTCCATGTGGCAGCATGATGTATCTTACGAGCACAACACCGTGAATTCATTACAGACATGGACCCTTATTCACCAAAAGGCAGGGTGAAGAAAAGATGATACATTGTATCAAAGCGTCCTTGGCCAGGAAGAAGTGAGATGAAGAGACTTAGGAAGATGTACCCACTTCAAACATTGGACAAAGAGTCCTAGGCCAGGAAGAAGTGAGATGAAGAGACTTAGGAAGATGTACCCACTTCAAACAGTGGACAAAGAGTCCTTGGCCAAGGAAGAAGTGAGATGAAGAGAATGAGGAAGATGTACCCACTGTCTATTCAGAAAAGTGCATATGGGAACACACCAGAGCAGGAAAGTCTCAACATGACACAAACATACCAAGGGTGGCAGGGTCCCTTTAACACTGACAACACTCTTCTTCACTGGTGATGGCTCAGGAATTTGTTTGTCCTCTTTCATCCAGGCACCTTTGATAACCTGCAAAGTGTATATAGTGTGTAGTCTGGATGATCCAAGCGTCCTTCACCCTGGCAGCACATGTGGCACCACATTAAACAATCAGAGAGGTATGAATACAAACCATCCCAAAGTCAAGGACCACTTGATCATCAAACAGTGTGAGAACCCAAGCCACGGACAACCAGACCAACAGCTACTACCATTAGTAACGACTACCACATGAACAGCAGATGGCAACCCCAAACCGAGGACCACCACATCATTGAACATATCAGGGACAAGGAGAGAAATCATGTTACCCACAAGAATTCAAAGCCAAGAAGTAGACAAATCCAAACAGACAGGACCCATTAGTATTAGTCACAGATGATCTGACCATTAGCCTTGGAAAAGGAGATGATGCACTGGCATTACCACACATCAATCAAGTAGATCATCAGCAAAAACAAGAAGATATGGCTGAGCTGAAAGACAAAAACAAAGGAAAACCCAGGCAAAGTAAATGGTGACAGACAACCCCACAGGCAACATAAACAAAGCCAATGACTACCAGATTATATTCCAGGGGAAACAACACTACACTAAGGGGAGATCCCTGAAGATCAGCCGGCTTCAAATATCCTCACATACCTTGGCAGGAGGTATTCTCATTGCCAGAGTACTTATTGTCCTCTAAGCTGTGTATTTGACTCACAGGTTTGTGGATGTCTGAGGGTGGGAACAGGAAGCTGTCCAGGGTGTTCCCTAGCTTGATGTCCGAGGGGTCAACTGGGACATTGACCTTGTTGGACGGCTTCTGTGGGTTGTTGTTGTCCATCAAGTTGTCTGGGTTGGCGTACAGCTTGTTGGCAATCTGCTGCACTTGGCGGTCAGCTTCGATGAAAGGAGACCGACCTGGAAGAAGCACAAACGTGACACTCATCTGATGAACCGATTGAAGACAATATGCAACGTTACGAGACTGTCCATTGCACATAAGCATTAGACGACAATAACATAGATTAGATATGATTCTTTCAGTTTTGATCCTTTTTCAGTGATGTATTATCAAATACTCATACTCTGTTTGTAATGATATCAAGTTACACTATGGTGACTGCATAAGTGAAATTAATGATAAAAAGTGATCTGACCATTATTATCAGTGCAGTATCCATTCTGTATTACATTTATGCCAGGATAGTGGGTGACGGCATGAACATACTGTCCTGGGGAGCAATTCTGTCTTGGTATCCCCACATGGTTATGTTAATGGTAGAGACTCATGTGACATTGTGTCCTGCTAGTGGGAGTTACTGTACCTTTCTTGTCCAGGTCATTGATGGGCCTGTCCTCATCACTGCTGGTACTGACGAGTTTCTGAAACAACACAGAGACAGATGGACATACAGATGTTATACCACAGACATGATATACATGACCCCACCGCCATGTACCAGATGTCTACAGAATCAGTGAAGACATCATATCCTGTGTTTGATAGACTAACGCTTAGCCTCTGAATATGTATGATTTGAATCGAAACAAATAATTCCGTTTAAATTGAAAAGCAGTCCCAGTGAGTTGAACCTGAACCTGTGGAAATTTAGACTTGCTTCATTTAGGGCTTTAGCATTGCGAGAAGAGCTGGGTGGAAGGGAAAATAATGCGGCTCAGGGACTTTGAGACAGACCATGTGATGCTGTTTATTCTACAAGTTCATGATTTTAAAGCCAAGACATGCAGATAACTGCTTTCGTCAGGGAAATAATGGTGGTATGCTTTAAACTGTTAGAAATATATATATTCTCAATAACTACTCACATCAATAGTCAACAATTATCAGCAAATTGTATCAGCTAGATGATTAACTTACCGATGCCGGCATTTGAGATGAGGACTCAGTTCCGGTTGTCTTGAAACTCTTGGCACGATATCGACGCTTCCTATTCTTCATACCATCTTGTACCTGGTTGAATATATATTATCCAAATTCAGTTAAACTACATCCATCATCATTGTCACAGTGCATTTAACATAAATGGAAAAATAGTTCGTTATAAGGTAACCTGAGTGAGTGAGTATGGATTTACGCCGCTTTTAGCAATATTCCAGCAATATCACGGCGGGGACACCTGAAAGGGCTTCACACATTGTACCCATGTGGGGAATCGAACCCGGGTCTTCGGCATGATGAGCGAACGCTTTAACCACTAATCTATCCCACCACCCATAAAGTAAGTTGAAGTTCTATAAGTGCATGTAACCTTAGTAAGCTCCAAATAGGAAACACTCATTTATTTCCATTCTACCACTAACTGCTAAATAAAACACAAACTCTTAGGTGTAAGTAAATGTAATCAGTGAGGGGCACGGATTATGTCCTAGATTTAGAGTGGATTGTTGACAAATCACTGAAAATGTCTTCTCATAAACTACGATGCATATATCCTCAGGTAGTTTGTGTGCTCTGGTGTTTGGAATTGGTTGAAATCACACAATTAATGACTGGTTCAATACCAATGAGTAATCATCGAAAACAATTGGTTAGTGTCATTTTTTAGATTTTCCTCTTCAGGTTGTTATTGCAGATAAGCATAAAGAAAAAAACATTTGGTTCTCTGTTGTTTTTTGTTTTATTTAGAAACTGCGCAAATTGCATTTGCAAATTTCACATCCAGTGTAAAATGATGCAACTTGCTACTTGAAAATGATGACTAATATATATCATGAAAATAAACTTTCCAGAGTTTTCAAGAAATATTCAGTCCATACTTTTCAGTAAGTGAAGTGAGTATTCTAAGACTTAAACATGTTTTCAAGCCCAGACACATCCTAGATATGTTCCATCGTCAAGTATATCAAACTCTATTACAGTGGTTCCAAAATCGTTTGAGTTCGATTATGAGCAAATGTAATCGATTGCTTGGTCATTTGGCCATTGCGACCAATCTTCGATTATTTCAATTAATCGGAACACCATTAGTGTTCACAATATTTACTTCACCCCCAGCTAATGGCAGACACTGAAAACCCGCAGCAACATGGAAAACTAACTTAAGTGAGCGACAAGACAAGACAAGACAAGACAAGACACGACAAGACACGACAAGACAAGACAAGACACGACACGACACGACACGACACGACACGACACGACACGACACGACAAGACAAGACAAGACAAGACAAGACTGGAAAAACTTCCATAGTCGTGCTACGTCACATGTCACTGTTGTGACAGCAAATTCCTCATTGAGACACAAAACATATTATATCACAGCTGTATACAGAAAAGGGACAAATTCAGGTTCTCTTTTTTCCCCCAAATTGGAATATGTTCTGTTTAAATATTTCTATTCTGTATTTGCACAAAATGTATTGCACATACATTATTATTATACTGAATATTATAGCTATCCCAAGTATTTTTTATTTTGTAATCTATGTCTGTACATATGATTATTTAAATAGGCCAACATGCAAAGACAGAAAAAGAAGTATTATACTACAAATATTCAAATCAGCTGTTTCAAGCAGACAGGCTTTATTGGGATTTCATAATGCTCCATTGACCAATCACAACTGAGTAATTTCTTAGTTCGTTGTGCAATTATTATCACATATTCAGTAAATACATATCAAGAGGACAACTGACCTGTCGTGATACCAGACAGTGGAATATGAAAATGAAGAAGCCCTGAAATTAAATCAAACATCAATTTTAATGAAATGTAAAATGTAAAAACATGTGTGTTAGCTATATCTAAATAAAGAAATCGTTTAATAAGCTTGTATCCGTAGGCGGCTCCACACAGGGGGTGCAGGCGTGCGCACCCCCAACCCCCTTGTCCTGAAAGTTTATTAAATGACCATTGAAACTCAGGTGAAAATGAAATGTGCACCCCCACTTTTGTCTATAGTGACTGTGCACCCCCCCCACCCCCAACCCCTTCTCAAAAAGCTGTATCCGCCCCTGATATCTAAATGTAAAACATCATGATCAATAACAACATCATCGACATGAATGGAGACTCGGAATGGAATCATTCAAAAACTAGATTTAGCGAGTCAATGTTATTCACAGTAGCAGTATTGAGTTACATCACAATGACATATACAAATGCAGTAACAGTCAAATAATCATATCATGATGAGTGAGTGAGTGAGTTTAGTCTTAAGCTGTTTCTAGCAATATTCCAGCAATATCACAGCAGAGGACACCAGAAATGGCTTTTACACATCGCAACAAACATGTCAGGAATCAAACTGGGTCTTCAGCACGATGAGCAAAAGCTTTAACCACTACACTACCCCACTGCCTCCATATGATGATGAGCAATGATTCATGTCATTGATGTACAGTTACACAGAATTAAGTCATGCAGGGCGACCACCCAATCGTCATCAGTATTATGACAAACATGGGATATGTCAGACCTACTCTTCCCCACAATTAATATAGACGGCCATCATCCCGAGGGACCCGTGAAGGTCCGGGTTAGAATGAACCTTCTGTAATCCATGCTTGTCATACGAGGCGACTAACGGGATTGGGTGGTCAGGCTCAATGGCTTGGTTGACACGTGTCATCGGTTCCCAATTGCTCAGATCAATGCTCATACTGTTGATCACTGGATTGTCTGGTCCAGACTCGATTATTTACAGACTGCCGCCATATAGCTGGAATATTGCTGAGTGCGGCGTAAAACTAAACTCACTCACACACTCATCCTGAGGGTCTTCACTTTGGTCAGTGGCCATCAATAGTCAACAAGCCTCACCTGTAAGGAGTTAAACACAGCAAACAGATACTGGAAGACCGTGAGGTCCTCATTCACGGAGAACACCCCAAACACCCAGGTGACTCCCATCAACGGCAGCAGGACACACAGAGCCTTCAGGCCAGCTCTGAAACAGGGACACCGTGCTTTGTAACTAATGACGATGGTGGTCCTCAGTACCTAGAGTCTTCAACACGTACCCTGATCAGATTACAGTCTCTGCCCACATCAAACAAACAGTCCAGGTGTAGGCAGGTGAATCCTTCATTTTTAGGTATGTCATTGATTTTAAGACTTTAATAGATAATCAGTCATACTTAAAATGTTATGTAATACAACACTCTACCTAACCCAGTCACTCATATTCAAAACAAAGATTAACACAGTGAAACAAAATGTGCATCCATCCTTTTCCCCAACGTTATATAAACTCACGGGCGAAAGAAACGTCACCTCGCTTTTTTTAACATGTCACAAAACAACACACTCAGATTTTGAAATTTAACAATCATATGTGGAAAATTAATAGATTTACAACATTCTGAATGATGAACGTGTGAACTACAGATATGAATAATCACTTAGTGTAAACGATTAAAAAATGGTGACGTTTTTTTCGCCCGTGAGTTTATCTGTGCCTGTGCCACTGTCAGCCAGGTCATAATGTGGAAGAAATATACTTTAACAATTTTATCATATATTTACAATTTTCAACCATTCCATAAATTATCAGATTAAGTTTGATTTAATCATATAACAAGGCATCATGTTGATCTATGTCATGGGTTTGGGCCATTCAGCTGTGGTCTTACCTCCCCTTTTCTATGGCTGATTTGGTCATCATGGCTGTTGTACTGAACATTGTCTTCAGGACGATGAACACAATGATCAGGTTGGCCTGAAAAAATCATTTCCTAAATAATAACATTCTAATAAAATCTGCAACATCTGATAAAATTTCAAAAGTTTATTTCTCAAGTCAAAGTTAAGTTTAATTCTGTCTTATCATGATAAATCAAATAAACAAAATGTGGCCTGAATAGGGAAACATCCAATAATCTTATTTCACACATAAATGATCTATAATTCAATAGATGACAAGAAATAAGAGCCCTGAATACAGTTATGTTACAATTACTGTACATGTGACAACTCACCAGGATGACAGCAAGCGCTGGCGCTACGAAAGCCCACAATAAACCACTCTCCAGAGACAGCCAACAGCTACAAGAAGAATTAGGATTATCGCAAAACATCTCATAATTCATATGAAACATTTGAATGTATTAATCACCAGTCCTCAGATACTTCAGTTATATCACACATCAGCTCAAAGTGGAGGAAAGACCAACTGACGCAGGTCTCAGATGTGTAAAGATGGTGAAATCTGTGAGCCAGGGGAAGGTAATCCCAGACCAAGGATCCTCAATGGAGCATATATGGGATTAAAACCTATGATCAGCAGATACTTGCAGATCCAAGGGAGACAACTGTATGTAGCAAGTGCAAGCAGCTTCTTCCAGATACAAAAGAAGTTCAAACTGAGTTAGTTCATGACTAATACATATGCCCAGTGTTTCATCAACAGGAATAAGTGGATGACAGTATACTTACAACTGCTCACTGCCGTACCCCTTCAACTGGGTGACTCCTAGGGAGATACCGACCACAACAACCGGGGCACCTGCACAACCAACATGACATTAACATGTATGCCTCTCTTCTGTCATAAAATCTCACAATACAATAGATTATGTTTTCTCATTGTTTCTATTTCTACATTTTTCACTTCCAGTTCAAGTTTTCAAAAATATATAGAGCTTTAAAAATGTAGATACATAATATACTACTCTCAAAAATTTAAAAAGAGCCAGAAGTTTTTAACAGGTCTATATTTAATCTGCCAATGCTCATATAAAAAAATGTGTGTTCAAGTACTGGTCAATCTGTCACTTTCTCTTTGCATAAATTCTTTTTCAGGAATTACGTAGCCGTGTGTCTTTGTAAAAGTAAAATGTAACAGAAAAGAATAAAACAAAAATAGGTTGTTTGTATGTACTTTGGAGTAGCAAAACTACTGACCCCAACTCAACAGCAGCAGCCAACGCAGCCTGGACTTGGTGTTGAAGACGTAGATGACGCTGACGAGGACCTCCACCCCCTCCGCCAACATCAGGAAGAACACGACCAGGAAGAAGAAGTGGAGCAGCGCGGAGATGGCAGTGCACACAGCCTGCAGCAGAAACAAACATCATCTTGTTATAGCTGTGTGAGTGGAAGGGAGGGCATGTTATCTTCTTTATAAACACATTGTGTCTTCACTGATCTCAGTGTTCCATGCATGAACTTGTAATCGTTGTTTTGTCTTTCACACCCAGTAGATTCTGTTCAAGTGTGTAATCAAGAGTACTGGTGTTGATGTTTTACGTTTAAAGGGTTTTGTGGTGGTGTGTGGTCCTGTGTGTAAAGCCCAGGTCACAAATCAGTTGAAGTTAAGCAACGTTGGGCGCAGAGAGTCCTTGGATGGGTGACCGTGTTTGACAGCTTGGCTCCTGAGAGTAACTTTCTAGGACTTCTGTCCTGCCCCACAATGATGCACATGTGATACATGTGGTCCCATCTTAGGCAAGTGAGTTTGTTCAAGATTGTCTGTGTTCACCCAGCAGAAAATGGGTACCCGGTGAGATAAGTCATGTGACTATTAACCTTCTAGCACCTCACAGGCAGTAATGTTACCTGGTTCTCCGTCTGTGTGACCCCGCCCAGGAAGATGCTGTAGGCGATGATGAGAGCGAAACACAGATTGATGAGAATGATGGCACGGTCGGACTTCACGTACCTGGATACAAAGAAGACAAAATTCATATCTTGTAACGAGGATAAGATACCATCATTATGTAATTTTTAGAAGACAAACATGGGCCGTTTCCGCAAAGCAATCTGGGGATCAAGACAGCGGCCTCCTGCCCTTTTTGGAGCATCCGATTCATTTGGACATTCAACATGTGATCAGAAAGTTTTGTGCAAACATATGATATATGATATATAACACTGCCCATTTCAAACACTTGTGTGTCAGAAAATGCACAATTCCTTCACTAAACTCTTGTAAGCTTACATGAGTAACACCACAGTTGTAAGCATTGTTAAAGTGTAAAGTGTAAACCTATAGGTTTGGGAATATTAAGTGAAAATGTGTGCGGAATTTGCTTTTGAAGTGCATGAAAAAGCAACTGAGTTGAATTAAAATTAATTACTTGGAACAAATTGTAAAGTGAATGAACAAGATTAATGAAATGTTAAATACATATACTGTCGGTTGTAATATGTTTGCAAAGTAATGTCATTATGCAGAATCTACAAGACAGCAAGGGTGAGGAGTGAACACCACATCATCATGTACATAGACTGTATCTACAACCTGGGAACTTTGTAAAGTCACCATTAGGCCAGACCAATTTTATTTCTTGTTTTACAGATTTTTGTCCTCAGAAAACCTAAAGGCAGGAGGGAATTTTATTTTTTAAACAAAAATCACCAGTCAAAGTAATATTCCTTTTAAATACTAAAAGTATTTTACTTTTGGCAATTTATGAAGTGTATATGGGGCAAATACAATCATATGGGGCAAAAATGTTCATGTAAGTTTACATTTTTGGCCAATAAAAACATTAGAATTTTATTTTTTGAGCAGGGAAAATTAATTATTATTTTTTTCTTATTCTTGAAAAAGATCCGTAAAACAAGAAATGAAATTGGCCTGACCTTACTTAGTGTTCTTAACATGGATGTTTATACATGCTGGTTGTGAAACATGTGGATGATGTAGAGTGGTCTCACCTCCACAGGAAACAGTAGATGCAGATGGTGAGGACGAGGAAGAAGATGGAGATGCCACAGCCAACAGCCGAAATGATACTCAGGACCTTAGCATCTTGTTCCGACTGAAGGTACATATACATATACAGTAAACTATAGTTATTATACAAGGACCACTAAATATAGTTTGTCATAACCATTTCTCTCTCTGCAAATATATAGAAATTGGGTCCGACCCATGAAACAGTTTGCTATAGCCATTGTTCTAAGTGATTTTGTTAAAAATGTAGCTTAACCTATACCAGATTTGAAATTCAAGGTTAACAGGAACAGATTTTTCTTGGATGGACACATTTCTAATCTTGTTCATATTTTTTAGATTCCACACATTTCTTATATAGATAGAAAAATAACCTGATAACAAATAAAGGCAATATGTGTTTATAAAAATTATATAAATAAGTTATCAAAACCTAATAAATCAATACTGTTTTCCTGAAATTTGTGTTAACCTTGTGTCATAATGACCAGAAAGCAGTACCAGTACTTACAATACGCCCCGGGCTCATGAGTATAGCGAAGTTGGTGAGGTGGTCGCAGTCACAGACGGTCATATTCTCTGTATTGTTGACCACTCTACAGCCCTCAGATGACCACTGGCCATCCTGTTCATAGCTAAAGGAATGAGAGAATCAATGTGAACACCACTAACATAAACTCTAGGCGATCAACACCAGGATGTAGCTTCACAGGTTGTGCACATTTAGGGAATAGAACCAAGGTCTCTGTGATGAGCCCAGCTATCCCAAGAATATCAAACTGTGTCAGCTTGAGGAGGCTATGGGGAGGAAATACTGAAGTGATACAGGGTTCACCATTTACAACTTCTGTGAAACCAAGATCTATAGGTGATGATGGGTTTTGAAGCCCAGTCTAAGTAAACTTAAGCTCAGTATTATTCGTTACACTGCTATACTGAGTCTAACAAAACCTAGTAGAAGGTTGCGTAAGCTAACCTTTTGGACTGACCAATCAGAACACAGCTTACCAAATCTCGAAAATAACATTCGCACATACCGATTCACCTTTACCTACAAAAATCGAATGATTCCGAATGCTATTTTCCGCACGATTGCTTCCGAGGGATACATGCAATGAGTAAACAGTCGCTGAAAATAGTTTTTGTCAATATTCAAGAATGTCATCTTGCGAAAATATAAGCAAATAGTAACCATGTCATTAGAAACCCATAAACGTATATACTGCAGGTCATATATCTGTGTTTTATGCGGATTTTCGTTTGTTGATAGATCAGTGTCAGCGACCAGGGAAGAGAAAATCCAAAAACCTTTTTGTAAGTCCCGCCGAACCCTAACAAGTATCGTCGTTGTCTGATTGGTTAAATCTGTTCGGCCGCCTCGCGTTTGATTGAACGGTCATAGGTCGCTCAAAGGTTAGCTGATGCAACCTTCTTCTAATTTTGTTAGACTCAGTATAGTAGTGTAACGAATAATACTGAGCCTGAGTTTACTTAGACTGTTTTGAACCCCAAACCAAAAAAGGAGTTGTGATGGCTGTGACCAGACAATTCTTTCCTTGAAACGGATAATTTATGTGTTAGGCCATTATGGCCGCTTTGTTTGTCCAGGGAGGGAAATCCGTGGTTGATAGCATGGGGAATTAATCAATTGTGTTGGATCCACAATCAGCGAACAGGTATTGATTGTCACCACATTGCTGAGTTTGCACTTCTCATGAGAAGAGTATATGAACCAGAAAAACTGAAAAACTGTAAATGCTTGAGGCAATGGATTAACAATTAGCTGCAGAAGGGTAAGTCTGTAAGTCTGTTATTTAGCATAAGTTGACTCACGGAGCGGAGTAGTTGAGGAAGCCACACACTGGTTCTGAGAAGTTGCCCTGAAAATATGGAAAAATAAGTTCAATAAATGTTCTAGATTCATTTCACAGCCTGTAATGATCAAATGACCATGATTAGATACACCTGACAATTCTAAACATGTAGTGTCAGCTGAGTCTATTTGTATTTTCTTATTAACAGAAGAACAACTTACATTGAGATGTTCAAATGACAGGGTTACAGAGGGGTTCATTTTGGTGGTCACGGTTGGAATCAGGGAGAATGACAGTATCCTGGAATTGATTTTCTTCTCAAATGACACACTGTCTGGATCTTGACTTGTGCTTCTGGAACAAGACAAATATTACATTTCACTGTAGACGTACAAAACTGTTTTGAAAAGTTATTCAGTCTAAGTAAACTTAGGCTCAGTATTATTCGTTACACTGCTATACTGAGTCTAACAAAACCTTGTGGAAGGTCGCGTCAGCTGACCTTTTCAATGGACCAATCAGAACACAGCTTACCAAATCGCGAAAGTTGACATTCGCAAATACCTTTTGAACTTTTACCTCGAAAAGGTTTTGTACCCGAACGATTCCGAATGCTATTTTCCGCACGATCACTTCTGAGTAATGCACATGGAACACGCCACGAGAGTGAGTAAACAGTTGCTGAGAATAGCGTTTTGTCAGTATTCAAGGATGTCAGCTTGGGGAAATATTGGCTAATGATAGCCATGTCAACAGACACCCAAAAGCGTATATTCTGCAGGTCATATATATCTGTGTTTTATGCGAGTTTTCATTTGTTATGAGATCAGTGATGGCGACCGGGGCAGAGAAAATCCATTTTGTAAGTCCCGCCAAACCCTAAATCAGTTCAGCCGTGTCGCGTTTGATTGGACGGTCTTAGGTCGCTCAAAGGTTACCTGACGCGACCTTCCACAAGGTCTTGTTATACTCCGTATAGCAGTGTAACGAAAAATACTGAGTCTAAGATTACTAAGACTGAAAAGTTATTTAAACTTTGACAATTATGAAATTTGTTAGTTCAAGCATGTTATAAGACTAACTGTACTGAGCTTAACACTGCTTAAAATCTGCAGTGATAATATGCAATGGCAGTACATCAATGATTCAGATGACACAGACCAGTTGTGTCACCCATAAGCACAGCAATGGGCACCAACAAGCCAAAAATATCATCAGTAAATCATCAGGGTTAAACCCAAGAGGATAATAGCAAATGGGACATAACTCTACAGAAAGGGTTGCAGACCACAAGACAATTCTTCTTAATTGTTGAATGGAAAATATCTATATATCTGTCCAGTCCCAAGTTCTGACTTATCAGTGATACATCAATGTATTGGCAGATCATCAGGAGGTGTTGGTCAGGAGCACAAACTATGTGTACATGAATCTGTACAACATTCTTACCCATCTGCCGATGTCCTCCTGTTAACTAGTTCTTCAATGTCCTTATATAGCACTCCACTGTACCCCATCAGGTTGTTGGCTGAAAGTGAGGAAACACACAAGATACAACCTAACATACAAGAAGCCATGTCCCAGGGGAATACAAACAACAGGAAATAGTTTCTGAATCACTGTCATGAGCAGCCATGTCCCAGGAGAATACAAACAACAGGAAATACCTTCTGAATCACTGTCATGAGCAGCCATGTCCCAGGGGAATACAAACAACAAGAAATAGTTTCTGAATCACTGTCATGAGCAAGCATTGTCTTTTGGAGGGGTTGAGCAGGAAGACAAAATTAGTCCAAAAATGAAAATTTAACACGTAATCTAGCACTTTATGTAAAGCATGCTGTTATCCTTAGAAGCAATCTCTTATCCGAACTGTAATTTGTTTTGTGAATTATCTGTACCATGTGCTGTATATCATGTATTGCTTGTATATGGGCTGGAGGCCTTAAGTACAATCAATATCTTTGACTTTGACAAAATTATGACTAAGTTTGTCAAAGTCAACTTTCAGTTCTGCTTTCAAACTGAATGCTTTCTTATTAGGAGTTCAATACCAAAAGTGTGTCAATAACTTTTTAAGCAAGTGTCAGTGAGTGAATCGTGTGGGATTAGGGTCATCTCGTGTGGTAGGCGTCAGACAAACCTGGAGTTGACAAGATGAACAACATTCGACATCAGGTATGCTGACAGAATCGGCCTTACTGGAATTTAAAGACTGGGGTCATGGAAGGTTTTTCAGGCATTATTTTTCCCAGTCTCCAGTAACAAAGTCATCTTAATGATAACCCACCGGTACTTGTACAGTTGTTGTGCTGGTTAAGAACTGTATGGATTGTCTGGGACTGTTGCCTAAATTTGTACTTGTTTCCAAAGAATTCAGGTCACTTTAAGAGCTTTTGTAAATTGTTGTTATTGTTCAGGGTTAGCAAAAATGCAAAGTAAATGTCCAAATAAGAACAATGAAATCTGTTTACTTAAAAGTTGATTCAGTCATAAGTGATCGCAACATGATTTCTGCTCCTTATGTAAGCACCTTGAGTGAACCTGTGGGTTAAACAAATTACCTGTCATTTATTAATGAGTGAGTGAATACTTTTTTTATGCAGCAGTTCCCAATATTCCAGATTTAAGACAGTGGACCTATATCTGGACCATTTTTTGGAATCTTTAAGATTTGCTTTCCACATTATCAGGATATGGTAACCTGAAATAAAACTGTCAAGACACCTGACGACTGGATCCAGTAATTGCCTCACATGACATGCATTACTAAGATTACTGGAGACATATTCTAACATGGAATTCGATATCGAAAACAGAATTCACTCCTGTTCTTGATATGTTTTAAATGATTCATTCTTGCAACAAAAATAACTTGCATGTTATGATGATTATTTTCTCTCAGATGGTAGATGTTTTTAAAAGGTTGTAATTACAAAACTTCAACACAAGGCAGTCATGGTTAACACAACATATTTCTTCAAGTAATCTGAATTTGTAATTTATTTTAGATTAAGCATGACAATGTGTGTATATTACCCAGAATAAGTTCAAAGATATTGATCTTTCATATTATTTTAGAGTTATTCTGTCATGGCACTATGCATAACTATAATTATCAGAATCAGGTTTCTTTGCCTCCATTTGAACACTATACATATATACTTACAAACCATTTTGGATTTGATATATACATTTATATATATACAGTGGAATCTGTCAAAACCGGCACTCGTCGGGACTAAAGAAATAATCCGGTTTAGACAGCGTGCTGGATTGTACAGATGACACGGTTACCTCCGACTAGAAGTGAACAAGTTTTGTCACTCTCATACATTGTTCTATCACAATCAAACATGTCAACTCACCAGTTACATGTACAAGTATACCCACGCTTGCCGGCAACCATGTAGTTTCAAGGTTTAATTGGTGACAATACACATCCAGCCGAATCCTCACCACACGCCGAATTAGACAGCGCTGATTACAGTACCCATATCCGGGTGGCTCATTTCACGCCGGGGTCCGGAATTGACAGCTGCCAGATTGCAGAGCTTTTAAATGATGATAATTGCACTAGCCACGGACGGGACTGAGATTTTATGCTGGTGTTGACAACTTGCCGGATTGAACAACTGCCAGTTTTGACAGCTTTCACTGTATATCTTATCCAAAATGTTATGACAAAGAAACCAAAGCCTAGACAATCATGTACAAAAAAAACTGTTCAAGGTATAAACATTGTCACCGCATTAATATTTTTCTGTGATAAAGGCATGCTGTGATGATAATAGTGTTTGTTAGGCCAAAGCTTTTGTTTCTTGCTTAAGTAAACCTGTTTCTATCACACATGATCCAACGGCTTCCATAGCCATCAAAATATAGGCTAAATGATAGACATGAGGGCTCAAATCAGAGAAGCATGGAGATGCTTTAGAGAGAGTTAGCTGATTTTGTACTGAGAATGACAAAGGTTTGGTGGGAACAAGAAACAAAAGAACAGTTTTCTGGCCAAAGTTACGGTGTTCATTAAACATGAGTGCATAAGACAACACATGAGTTCGTGAGCGTTGTTTATACCACAGTAACAAATATTCCAGCTGAACTGCAGCTACCTTTAAGTAATCAAGTGCTGCCCTGGCAAACTTGTGGATGACAGCATGAGCAATTTTCAGTATGACAAACAAACAACCAGGTCAAATGATGTCATTAACCGATCTTCATCTTGATCATCTTTTATGACAAGCACAGGTTACTCCAGGGAGCATCCTCCCCCCAGGGCCAACAGTGGCTATCATCATGCATGATGTGTAAATACAACACAGGTTAATGTCAGGTTCATGCAGTGAGATAAAATATGCTTTGTGCAACAACATCGAATCTTTATGCTCCTACTTACTGACTACTTCCGGTTGTCCTGAAAATTGTATGGATAAACATTGAAGTCTCCACATGTTTGACTAAAGTGTTTACTGGGGTAATGAACTTGTGAAAAAAGTATGATAAGTTCCAGTACACAAAACTCTATCAGCAGCAGAATGAAATAGTAACATGAAATAGTAACCTGAAATGAATGAACTTGTTCTCCAGATCCATCCAGACATCACAAGTAGGGTTCAATGTTAGCAGATGATGACAAGCATTTAAACAGTCCACTCACCATTTTATCAACAACCAAACACTTGTGTTTTCAATTCAAACCAGACAGTCAGAGAACAGCACACAACAAGGGCAATGAAGGCCATGTACAACCTTCAATACAGACAGTCAGGTTAGACCATGATGACCACATACAACCTTCAATACAGTCAGGTTAGACCATGATGACCACATACAACCTTCAATACAGACAGTCAGGTTAGACCATGATGACCACATACAACCTTCAATACAGACAGTCAGGTTAGATCATGATGACCACATACAACCTTCAATACAGACAGTCAGGTTAGATCATGATGACCACATACAACCTTCAATACAAACAGTCAGGTTAGACCATGATGACCACATACAACCTTCAATACAGACAGTCAGGGAAAGCCATGATGACCACATACAACCTTCAATACAGACAGTCAGGGTTACATACAACCTTCAATGACAGTCAGGTTAGATCATGATGACCACATACAACCTTCAATACAGACAGTCAGGTTAGACCATGATGACCACATACAACCTTCAATACAGACAGTTAGGGTTAGATCATGATGACCACATACAACCTTCAATACAGACAGTTAGGTTAGATCATGATGACCACATACAACCTTCAATACAGACAGTCAGGTTAGACCATGATGACCACATACAACCTTCAATACAGACAGTCAGGTTAGACCATGATGACCACATACAACCTTCAATACAGACAGTCAGGTTAGATCATGATGACCACATACAACCTTCAATACAGACAGTCAGGTTAGACCATGATGACCACATACAACCTTCAATACAGACAGTAAGGTTAGATCATGATGACCACATACAACCTTCAATACAGACAGTCAGGTTAGACCATGATGACCACATACAACCTTCAATACAGACAGTCAGGTTAGACCATGATGACCACATACAACCTTCAATACAGACAGTTAGGGTTAGATCATGATGACCACATACAACCTTCAATACAGACAGTCAGGTTAGACCATGATGACCACATACAACCTTCAATACAGACAGTCAGGTTAGACCATGATGACCACATACAACCTTCAATACAGACAGTTAGGTTAGATCATGATGACCACATACACCCTTCAATACAGACAGTCAGGTTAGATCATGATGACCACATACAACCTTCAATACAAACAGTCAGGTTAGACCATGATGACCACATACAACCTTCAATACAGACAGTCAGGGAAAGCCATGATGACCACATACAACCTTCAATACAGACAGTCAGGTTAGATCATGATGACCACATACAACCTTCAATACAGACAGTCAGGTTAGACCATGATGACCACATACAGCCTTCAATACAGACAGTTAGGTTAGATCATGATGACCACATACAACCTTCAATACAGACAGTTAGGTTAGATCATGATGACCACATACAACCTTCAATACAGACAGTCAGGTTAGACCATGATGACCACTTACAACCTTCAATACAGACAGTCAGGTTAGACCATGATGACCACATACAACCTTCAATACAGACAGTCAGGGAAAGCCATGATGACCACATACAACCTTCAATACAGACAGTCAGGTTAGATCATGATGACCACATACAACCTTCAATACAGACAGTCAGGTTAGACCATGATGACCACATACAACCTTCAATACAGACAGTTAGGTTAGATCATGATGACCACATACAACCTTCAATACAGACAGTTAGGTTAGATCATGATGACCACATACAACCTTCAATACAGACAGTCAGGTAAGACCATGATGACCACATACAACCTTCAATACAGACAGTCAGGTTAGACCATGATGACCACATACAACCTTCAATACAGACAGTCAGGTTAGATCATGATGACCACATACAACCTTCAATACAGACAGTCAGGTTAGACCATGATGACCACATACAACCTTCAATACAGACAGTTAGGTTAGATCATGATGACCACATACAACCTTCAATACAGACAGTCAGGTTAGACCATGATGACCACATACAACCTTCAATACAGACAGTCAGGTTAGACCATGATGACCACATACAACCTTCAATACAGACAGTTAGGTTAGATCATGATGACCACATACAACCTTCAATACAGACAGTCAGGTTAGACCCATGATGACCACATACAACCTTCAATACAGACAGTCAGGTTAGACCATGATGACCACATACAACCTTCAATACAGACAGTTAGGTTAGATCATGATGACCACATACACCCTTCAATACAGACAGTCAGGTTAGACCATGATGACCACATACAACCTTCAATACAAACAGTTAGGTTAGATCATGATGACCACATACAACCTTCAATACAGACAGTCAGGTTAGACCATGATGACCACATACAACCTTCAATACAGACAGTCAGGTTAGACCATGATGACCACATACAACCTTCAATACAGACAGTCAGGGAAAGCCATGATGACCACATACAACCTTCAATACAGACAGTCAGGGAAAGTCATGGTGACCACAACCTTCAATATAGACACTCAGGGAAAGCCATGGTGACCACATACAACCTTCAATACAGACAGTCAGGGAAAATCATGATGATCACATACAACCTTCAATACAGACAGTCAGGGAAAGTCATGATGACCACATACAACCTTCAATACAGACAGTCAGGTTAGACCATGATGACCACATACAGCCTTCAATACAGACAGTTAGGTTAGATCATGATGACCACATACAACCTTCAATACAGACAGTTAGGTTAGATCATGATGACCACATACAACCTTCAATACAGACAGTCAGGTTAGACCATGATGACCACATACAACCTTCAATACAGACAGTCAGGTTAGACCATGATGACCACATACAACCTTCAATACAGACAGTCAGGGAAAGCCATGATGACCACATACAACCTTCAATACAGACAGTCAGGTTAGATCATGATGACCACATACAACCTTCAATACAGACAGTCAGGTTAGACCATGATGACCACATACAACCTTCAATACAGACAGTTAGGTTAGATCATGATGACCACATACAACCTTCAATACAGACAGTTAGGTTAGATCATGATGACCACATACAACCTTCAATACAGACAGTCAGGTAAGACCATGATGACCACATACAACCTTCAATACAGACAGTCAGGTTAGACCATGATGACCACATACAACCTTCAATACAGACAGTCAGGTTAGATCATGATGACCACATACAACCTTCAATACAGACAGTCAGGTTAGACCATGATGACCACATACAACCTTCAATACAGACAGTTAGGTTAGATCATGATGACCACATACAACCTTCAATACAGACAGTCAGGTTAGACCATGATGACCACATACAACCTTCAATACAGACAGTCAGGTTAGACCATGATGACCACATACAACCTTCAATACAGACAGTTAGGTTAGATCATGATGACCACATACAACCTTCAATACAGACAGTCAGGTTAGACCATGATGACCACATACAACCTTCAATACAGACAGTCAGGTTAGACCATGATGACCACATACAACCTTCAATACAGACAGTTAGGTTAGATCATGATGACCACATACACCCTTCAATACAGACAGTCAGGTTAGACCATGATGACCACATACAACCTTCAATACAAACAGTTAGGTTAGATCATGATGACCACATACAACCTTCAATACAGACAGTCAGGTTAGACCATGATGACCACATACAACCTTCAATACAGACAGTCAGGTTAGACCATGATGACCACATACAACCTTCAATACAGACAGTCAGGGAAAGCCATGATGACCACATACAACCTTCAATACAGACAGTCAGGGAAAGTCATGGTGACCACAACCTTCAATATAGACAGTCAGGGAAAGCCATGGTGACCACATACAACCTTCAATACAGACAGTCAGGGAAAATCATGATGATCACATACAACCTTCAATACAGACAGTCAGGGAAAGTCATGATGACCACATACAACCTTCAATACAGACAGTCAGGTTAGACCATGGTGACCACATCCTTCAATATAGACAGGCAGGGAAAGCCATGGTGACCACATGCAACCTTCAATACAGACAGTCAGGGAAAACCATGATGACCACATACAACCTTCAATACAGACAGTCAGGGAAAACCATGGTGACCACAACCTTCAATACAGACAGTCAGGGAAAGCCATGGTGACCACATACAACCTTCAATACAGACAGTCAGGGACAGCCATGGTGACCACATACAACTTTCAATACAGACAGTCAGGGAAAGCCATGGTGACCACATACAACCTTCAATACAGACAGTCAGGTTAGACCATGGTGACCACAACCTTCAATTCAGACAGTCAGGGAAAGCCATGGTGACCACATACAACCTTCAATACAGACAGTCAGGGAAAGTCATGGTGACCACAACCTTCAATACAGACAGTCAGGGAAAGCCATGGTGACCACATACAACCTTCAATACAAACAGTCAGGGAAAGCCAGGGTGACCACAACCTTCAATATAGACAGTCAGGGAAAGGCATGGTGACCACATACAACCTTCAATACAGACAGTCAGGTTAGACCATGGTGACCACAACCTTCAATACAGACAATTTACTCATGGTCAAGAGCCTCACACCCTGACAACTACATAAAACCTTCATTACAGACAGTCAGAGAACAACATCACACATTGTTTTCAGCATATCTACACAAACTTATTCAAATCTGGTATAATAAACTAGATGAGTGTATCATGCAATGTTGAGCAGTAAGGAAGTATGACCATGGGTCAGTAGTTACCTGGTACAGAGGCTTCATATGCCTGTGCCTTGATGGTCACCTTGGTCTTGGATGTCTGAACCCACGCTGGATACTGGACATTGCTGGCCTGGGGAAAGGTGATGTCCTTCGGGTTCGTCTTGCCATAGGCCAGAACTGACAGTGAAGGGAGCACAATCTCACGCATGTTCAACTAGGTAGATTTTGCATCATTTGTATTGCATATAGTGTAGAATAAACTTAAACATTTAAGAACATAATTCTCATTTTAATCCTGACTGCAGTATTGAAAAACTAAATAAATGATGTATTTTGAGAGTAATAAATGATGTATTTTGAGAGTAATAAATGTTTGCAATATTTCTCTCACTTACTTTCTCCTATAACAACATCATACATACTTCTTTAAAATTTGTCAGATACTGATAGTATGGTACTGAAAAATGTATCCTTTCCTTTCAGAAAGAAGATATGGGATCTTTGGTCCAGTGACTGTATTATACTATTATCGATTATATGCATTAAAGAATGTAGCAGTGACAACATGGGACCTGTAAGTGCCATAAGGATAACAAGTCAAAAGGGCCACAAAACGGAAAAGCCAAAAGGGCCGCAAAACGGAAAGGTCAAAAGGGCCGCAAAACGGAAAAGTCAAAAGGGCCGCAAAACGGAAAAGTCAAAAGGGCCGCAAAACGGAAAAGTCAAAAGGGCCACAAAATTGTAAGTCAGATGAGTCGTATGAAAGTCAAAAGGGCCGCAAACCCCTACTCAAAAGGGCCGCATCACATTTTTTGTACATGGGGCCCTTTGGACTAGGGATCTGAGGCCCTTTTGACTTTTTGATGTTGCCCCTTTGACTTTTGATGCGTCCCTTTTGACTTTTTGATGCAGCCCTTTGGACTGGGGATTTGAGGCCCTTTTGACTTTCTTGACGCCCTTTTGACTTTTCCATTTTGGGGCCCTTTTGTCATGCAGCCTTTTTGACTAGGACCTAGTGCCAAATCCCCTGCCCCCTTCCTGCATCTGTCACTGTTGTATATAGTACCTATATTATTGGCGGTGATGATGGTAAGGCTCTGATCATTGCTTGAGGGGTTGGTTTTCTCACTGGCCAGTTGACCCACACTGTCCAGCGTCTTCAGCAAGGATGTGACACCCTGCTTGTTCTGCAACATGACAGGATGACATGTCATGCAGTAACCAGGGAAACTTCATCGGTATATCTGATGCCCTCTTGAATATGTATTCCATGACATTGCAATTATATTCACTTTTGAGACACTGAGCGAGACTACATTTGAGTATTTGCAAATTACATTTTAGAGATCATAATATCATGCTTCTACATTCTGGAGAAAAACAATGTCACATTATATGACAAAATATTTTCAGACTAAGCAAGTTACATTATGATGCAGAATAAGCTGAACCTGTTAGGGTTTTATGGATGATCTAAACAATACCATTGACATGCAAAACTCATGGGCTGTTGACACTTTTGAAGGAACGAAAACTGACGATTTTTACAATACTGATGAACATTACGGTGTGTATTTGCTGGTGGTATTGAATATTTGATGCCAAGGAATGAAATTCTCAAACAAACCCACACGTTACAGATCATAACGGTTATCTCCAAGTTTGACAAGCCTCACCTCATTGTGAAGGTCCTCCCACACCGTCTTGTTAGCGGTGTTCAACATATTGCTGGCACTCTCCACCACATCCTGGAATCAAACACAGGATTCTATATATATAATACTCTTGTACTGTATTGTATACTCTTGAACTACTGAGCTCATGGCCTCCATACAATAAACACTTAATTTGATTTTACAGTTGTGAATAGCGTTATCAATATACGGGGCCCAGTTCTGGTGTCTCCCGCCGTGATATTCCTGGAATATTGCTAAAAGCTGCGTAAAACCAAAACTCACTCACTCACTCAATATGCAGGATAAAATACTGTTATTTTTTCCAACCCTGCATCATGAATCTTGTTCAAATTATCAAAATGATCAAATCTGATGTTTTGAATTATTATACAGTACCAATATGTAAGTATTTTCAATGGTGTTAGTAAGGAGAGTGTATCTGTGGCAGAGTGCTATCACGTGATACCTTGACTAGCTCCTTCTTCACTGCCGTCTGTGTCTGCGCAATGCTGACAACTTGGTTGATGATGTTGATGGAGGCGTCCACGTCACCCGCCACCAGCTGGTTGTTTTCTGTCACATCCTTTAGTTGACTCACAACAGAGTCAGCATCTGTTATCTCGAACCCAGTCTCTATGGTGTTCAGCTTTATATAAGTAAAAAAGATTTTGCTGCAGCTTTATATAGTTACTAAAAATACACTCTCTGTAACTAGGTAACCAGTAATGCACTTCCCACAGGGTATCAAAATACACAGTGCTTCTAGATAATGAGAGACTAGTTATCCAAATATCTCTATGAAACCAAATATCTCCCCTCTCTTGGGGACTAATTATTTCCCCTCACTATGGAACCAATACCCTTTCAGGTAGCCAAATATCATTCTTCTATGGAACCAAATATCTCCCCGCTCTATGGAACCAAATATCTCCCCTCTCTTGGGGACCAATTATCTCCCCTCACTATGGAACCAATACCCTTCCAGGTAGCCAAATATCACTCCTCTATAGAACCAAATATCCACCCCTTAGGGAAACCAAATATCTCCCCTCACTATGGAACCTAAAATCTCCCCCCTCTATGGAACCAAATATCTCCCCTCTCTATGGAACCAAATATCTCCCCTCTCTATGGAAACAATTATCTCCATTCTCTATGGAAACATATATCTCCCCTCTCTACCTGATCCTGAAGGGCCACCAGTGTCTCAAGCCGGCACCCAGTGTAGTCAGCTCTCTGCCACTGCCCAGCACTACTGCACACTCTCTGGACCAATCCTGTAGACAAGTTACCAACATATACTGAGGGAAACAAATAAGGGAACACATGAAAGCACAAGTGTTCCTTTATTCTTTTCCAGGTTTCTTCGCACGCTTTGTATGGCACTGTGGGTGCGAATCTGAGAATAAATAGAGGAACACTGCGATGAAGTAGTGTTCCCTTTATTTATTTCCCTCAGTATATAATCTATATAATCCTTAAAACATGACCCCTATAGTCCTACAGGTCCTCTTATCGTATTTAGGTGAATGGTCAGTTTTAGCTTATGGAGCTCATCTGATCACAAGTATTACTAAATGTAACAGTATATATTTTCATCCTCTACTACTGATAAATGCCACCTTAAATGATGACTCAAGTGGTGATTCCTGGTGTCAGAACTGGTCTTGAGCAGAAGACGCTTGTAACATGAGAAAAATAAACTTGGATCGGATGGTCAGGATTAACTGCCAGAGTTTAGTTTCACGCCACTTTCAGCAATATTCCAGCAATATGACGGCGTGGGACACCCATGTGGGGAATCAAACCCAGGTCTTTGGCGTGACGAGCGAACGCTTTAACCTCTAGGCTACCCGTGTGGTCAGGAAGGGGGCCTGGTTGCTTGCATGTTATTGTTCACTGACACAATGGAATGATGTTCACAATATCAATCACTTGTATGTTTGCTCCTGACTATATTATCTAGAGGTCTCTGTTTTAAAACAAACAGAACAGCTTTGTGATTCAGATCTAACCAGCCCTGCACAGTGATCTGTCATTCCTGACAAGACAGATACATCAATGTCTGTTACCTTGGTAACCGTGAGGACAGTTCATCGTTATAGTTTCACCAACAGGAGAGGACATCCATAATGTCCCTTGTGAATCGTGGGACTGGTTACAGGTTTTCACACCTGTTGATAGAAGATTTGAAAAACATTTGACCATTTTGACCACAGACTATACACTGCCGCCTGTTTGACATAGTATGTAGCTTCGACATGGATACTGACCTAGTTAAAGTGTTACAAAACTCATTTACAGAAATAAGCAAATAGTTCCAGTAGTTCCAAGTGATGGAGTGATATTACATAAGAGTTAGCTCCCGTTACTCACAAACGGGAACAATGACATCATTTTGATCAAATGCTCACACATGTAAAATCTTGTAACTTTAAAAAGTGTCAAAAATTGATACAAGACTACCAATATCATTAAAACTAGACACTGTCTCTGACACAATAACTCCCTATATGAATACATCCGACAGTCAAGTATTTCCCCAATGTACAACAGGTGGATCTACTCACTGCTCCTAACGACCTTGATGGTCGCGGTGTGGCTGGTTGTGGTGCCCGCTCTGTTCATCACCCTGCAGGAGAAGGTGCTGTCAGACAGTGCTCGGTCGATCTTTAGTATTTCCTTCGTGGGGGAAACCTTCACCACTGGAAATAACATCATAATTAGTTTATACAAATTGTTGAATTATTTTTGTTGAACTGAATGATGTCAGACGGTAATGGTGTCAGCATGTCAGAGGTCACTGTGTCAGCATGTCAGAGGTCACTGTGTCAGCATGTCAGAGGTCACTGTGTCAGCATGTCAGAGGTCACTGTGTCAGCATGTCAGGGAGGTCACTGTGTCTGCATGTCAGAGGTCACTGTGTCAGCATGTCAGAGGTCACTGTGTCTGCATGTCAGAGGTCACTGTGTCAGCATGTCAGAGGTCACTGTGTCAGCATGTCAGGGAGGTCACTGTGTCTGCATGTCAGAGGTCACTCACTGTCAGCATGTCAGAGGTGTCAGCATGTCAGAGGTCACTGTGTCAGCATGTCAGGGAGGTCACTGTGTCTGCATGTCAGGGAGGTCACTGTGTCAGCATGTCAGAGGTCACTGTGTCTGCATGTCAGAGGTCACTGTGTCAGCATGTCAGAGAGGTCACTGTGTCTGCATGTCAGAGGTCACTGTGTCAGCATGTCAGAGAGGTCACTGTGTCAGCATGTCAGAGGTCACTGTGTCAGCATGTCAGAGGTCACTGTGTCAGCATGTCAGAGAGGTCACTGTGTCAGCATGTCAGAGGTCACTGTGTCAGCATGTCAGAGGTCACTGTGTCAGCATGTCAGAGGTCACTGTGTCAGCATGTCAGAGAGGTCACTGTGTCAGTATGTCAGAGAGGTCACTGTGTCTGCATGTGAGAGGTCTGTGTGTCAGCATGTCAAAGGTCACTGTGTCTGCATGTCAGAGGTCACTGTGTCAGCATGTCAGGGAGGTCACTATGTCTGCATGTCAGAGGTCACTGTGTCTGCATGTCAGGGAGGTCACTGTGTCAGCATGTCAGAGGTCACTGTCAGCATGGTCACTGTGTCAGCATGTCAGAGGTCACTGTGTCAGCATGTCAGGGAGGTCACTGTGTCAGCATGTCAGGGAGGTCACTGTGTCAGCATGTCAGGAGGTCACTGTGTCAGCATGTCAGAGTCACATGTGAGGTCACTGTGTCAGCATGTCAGAGGTCACTGTGTCAGCACTGTGTCAGCATGTCAGTCAGAGGTCACTGTGTCAGTGTCAGCACTGTGTCAGCATGTCAGGGAGGTCACTGTCAGCATGTCGGAGGGAGGTCACTGTGTCAGCATGTCAGAGGTCACTGTGTCAGCATGTCAGAGGTCACTGTGTCAGCATGTCAGAGGTCACTGTGTCAGCATGTCAGAGGTCACTGTGTCAGTGTTTCCAAAGATAATTATGTCAGCATGTCCGAAGACAATTGTGTCATTGTACAGAAATGTCATAGATGGGTACCACTTTAGTGAAACCCACAAGCAGAAGTGTTGCACTCACAAAATTACGATCATTAATGAGAGGAATCTAATATTCAAGTAATTGACCAACATATCCTTTTCAAGCTAAGGGAGGCAACCCCATTCCAGGCATTGCACTTACAGTAACCTCTGCTGAAGGTTATAGAATGGAATATAGGCAAGGCTGAAGACTGTTGTTTTACCTGGTGGGTTGGAGATGAGGTTGTTGTCTCTGTACCACCTAAATACCACATTCTGGACTTCCCCTGACACCATGGTACAGTTGAGCTCTACCGCAGTCTGGGATTTCACAAAGTTGGTCAGAGGTTCCAGTTTAACTGCAGGCTTTTGTAGTACTAACACAGATAATGAACGATGCTCTGAAAGGTTACCAGACTTCAGCTCACACTTGTATGTACCTGTGAAAAAAACACAAAATGCAGTTCATGAGTATCTTCATGAGGTCATTTGTAAGTTCATAGGTGAGTTTATGAGTGAGTTCATGGGCGAGTGTATGTTGGTGTTCAGGTTTGAGATCATGGATGAGTTTATGGTTGTGTTCATGTTGGGTGAATTTATGAATGATTTCATTTAATCTGTATCTTTTATATTGCTATTTGTATATGTTTAGATCGGCTGTGTTAGCTGATCAGCTGTTATTCCCAGTGTCAATGTTTATCTTGATACAAGTGCCAATTCATCATCTAGAATTGTTACTGCCCTGATTTAGACTGTATTTTGAATGTACTTTAATTATGTTACTCACTGAGTGTAATAATAAAAAAGAATTTATGAATGATGCTTTAGACTGCAGTCAGCTTCATACCCTAGCCAAATTGGACGGGAAAAAAACAATTAGTAAAAATATGCTTCTCAAACTCTTTCAAATTTTATCTACTAGCTTTTAAATAGTGTGCCAGCTTTTCCAAACCCCAATGAACTCATTTAGGAGGGCCACCTCAGGTGAACTTTCTAATCAGCTAATCAGTTTCTAAATTCCTTGTTTGAGTGGTGAGTGCCTCTTATGATTTCCATTTTCAAAACATTATGTAAAATAAACTACATTTATGACACATTCAAGGGACCACTATTTTGTTTACTTGGTCCCCTTGTGATAGTAAACATCCAATTTTAGGGCTACCCCTAAATTCACAAACATCAATTTCAATTTCCCTTAACAGCCTGGGTCTTGTACAAAACAACCTTAGCGCTAAGGCTACCTTAAGTCTATGTTAAGGTATGGGAGTTACGGTCTTCTTAGCGCTAAGATCGCTTTGTACAACAGCACTCAGTTCAACATGTTATCATGGTACTTAAAGCCCTGATTCAAAATGTCATCAGATGTAATTTTAAACAAGGGGTAACAACCCCTAGACTCCCCACCCAGGATCTGCTACTGTGAGTTCATAACCCTTGGGGCGGTGGGTTAGCCTAGTAGTTAAAGCGTTTGCTTGTTACGCGGAAAACCCAGGTTCGATTCCCAGGTTTGATTTGGTGTCTCCTGCCATGATATCAGTGGAATATTGCTAAAAGTGGCATAAAACCAAAGTCACTCTCTCACTTATAACATTCTTGATCTTAACAACAATATTTGTCTTTTTATATGTATATTCTGAATGTACCTGCACTATCTAATAGTAATAACCCCCTAACCAAATGATTGTTAAAGGTCACATGCAACCAAAAAATCAAACATAATTAAAACACAATTATCTTATTCATGACATATAATATACATTGCTGATTATGAAAAACATATAAACAAAATTATAAGTGTACAATCGCAAATCAAAAGTGCAATATTTTGAACTTGGGTTTCCTTCCCAAGAAACGAAGCAGCCGGGATACCGAACCCAGTCAGAGCGGTTGGGTGAGCACTCAAGTGTAACAGCTGGTTCATTTGCAGATGCTCTCACGGCTCATTGTGTGTGTCTATATATAGATGTTGGGTTTTGTAAATACATTCTCATTTTTTGTGTATAATATTTTGCAATCAACAGACATCATAACATGTCATGTGTTCAAGTATCACACCTGCCTGTCAGTGCAATTACATAATGTGACAGAGACCGAACTCGATAACCTGATAGGTGTTAAGTTCAAATTGCATGTGGTCAGTGATCGAAGTTGTGTATTGAATATTGTCATTAGCAGACAGGCAGGCAGGCACATAGGTGTCAATAAACAGACATTGAGTTTTGTCTGTGACAACGACATATCTATATCACAGTTAGAAATTCTGTCAACACTAAATAATGGCATTGCTTTTAAGTATCGAACTGAGAAAGTGACTCGGTAAGAAGAACGTGTGGTGAAATAGACAAATGAAATCATATAAACAGTTAAATCGGTAATCTACTGTCATAACATATAAAAAGCTCGCGCCTGTGAAATATCAACAAAACATTTGAAAAATAGCTCACACCAGAGCCTTCACCGAGTATTCACCGGACAACCCGCTTCCAAGCTGCGCGAACCTATTTCACTGCGCATGTGCTATGAGCGCAGCCCAGCTGTTGAAACCACTTTCTCCCCAAGCGCTGGGGGAAAATTAGCGAATCGTTTGAACTCCGATTTTGAGCGTTTTTTTCATCCCGTTATTTTTCAACTTTATAAGTTGAATTTGCATTTTTGATGATTTGTGTCGGTAAGTCCATACCGAAAGGTATCAGAATCTACAAAGTTGTTTTACATTGCATGTGACCTTTAAATGGATTCTATAAGTTTGGCCCTGATTCTGTCAGTTTAAACCAAATAAGAACATACTCTTGTACTCAACAACTTCAACTTGCAATGCAAAATTTAAATACCAAATGTTCAGTTCAAAACATACCATTGTCTTGAGATCCAACAGAGATGATACTAAGCCTAGCGACATGTCCGAACACATCAGTGTCCAGTGGGGTGATGCTGGGTGTATATTTGCCGGAGGAAGTAGCAGATATGGCCTTGTCATTTAATCTCCACTTGACTGTAGGTGGGGGATTGTCACCCACCAGTCGGAACACACACTCCACGGAAACGTTCGCATCCTCGCTCACAGTATCGTCGCCTGAACCAAGCTTCATGGACGTTATCACTGCATACTTGTCTGAAATTGTGAGTAGGATAACTTTATGTAAGAGTGAGTGATTGAGTTATTATTTAACGTCACATCGGCAATATTTCAGCCAAATCGTGACGAGAACATATGTGACATTGAAATGGAATACTTTAAAGTAAGAAACTGTCATGAATTTATATAAGACCATATATAATTTTTGTTAAAGGATTTCGTCATCAATTTTAAACTGAAGATACATCAATTTGCGAATGTTTTCATAATTAACTTTCCTGTAAAAACACATTATGCGTTAAGGAGGTGATCGGAAAAAAATTTATAGAAAAAAAGTCCTGGAAAAAAGTCCTGGGAAAAAAAGCCATGGGAAAAAGTCATCGGAAAAATAACTATTATAAAACATCCTGTTCTCCAGTTATTTACTTTGTTTCTACTGCATTTTATTAAATACTATTTCACTTTCATCTTCAAATAATCTTCAGTTAAAAAAACGTTCTGTTCTCCAGTTATTTATAAAAACTATTTCACTTTCAAGTTAATTATTCCTTTCAGCATGATGCTGTAAGCAATTGGATCTTATCAAAGCAGGAGAAATGAATGTATTATTAGTTATTTAGTTCTTAAAGGATTAATATGGAACTATTTCCACAGACCTCCATTCTTAACATCCACAAAGCCTGCATCGACACTTTGAGTGCCGAGTTGCCCAGTGTTGACAGCATTCCGGAAATCTCTTTCAGCGTTGTTGATGTTCCCGGTTTGGTTGACGGCCACGATAGCATCAACCAAAACACTCCCTGAGCTGTATGCACAAAATAACAATCACATTCACAAATACATGCACTTTTACAAGGGTACAGCTCTTAGGAGTGAGTGAGTATGGTTTTACGCCACTTTTAGCAATATTCCAACACTATCACGGCAGGGGATGCCAGACATGGGCTTCACACGTTGAACCCATGTGGGGAATCAAACCCAGGTCTTTGGCATGATGAGTGAACGCTTTAACCACGAAGCTAGTAACCCCACCGCCCGAGCTTTTAGAAAGAGGAGGATACGCTTACAATTGGCATACGGCATGTTTTGCAAACACGTATACAAACAATTGCTCACACTTGAAAGTCAGTTATTTTCATACATGTCAATAATTGTTATAACATGTGTTTCATACACTTTCTATAGTTCTACCAGATGCACGAGGTGAGGAGTGTTTTTGTGCATCCCACCTCTCTGTATCTATGTATGTGCAAATACACACTTAACTGTACAATATTATTGATGAATAATGAAGTGTAATACTTCGTTAGTTTACCTCAGACCAATAACTTTTACTTCATGCAATCCAGTGACAGCTTTAAGACCCATCTTCAACTGAAACAGGTAAACTTAATTATTACACAGTTACTGTACATGGGCGAATCCAGAGGGGACTGGGGGGTTGTGCAGGGCTGCTCACACTCCCCCCCCCCTTTTGTCCTGAAAGTTTATGACCATTAGAACTCTCATGAAAACGGGTGAGAGAGAGTGTGTGTGTGAGAGAGAGTGAGAGAGACAGTGTGAGAGAGAGTGTGTGAGAGAGAGAGAGAGAGAGAGACAGACAGACAGAGAGAGAGAGAGAGAGAGAGACAGACAGAGAGAGAGAGAGAGGCAGATATACACAGAGAGAGAGACAGAGAGAGTGTATGTGCGGGTGTTTTTTGTTGATTTGGTGTGTGTGTGTGTGTGAGAGAGAGAGAGAGAGAAAAAGAGAGAGTAGGGAGTGAGGGTGTGTGTTGAGGTGTGGGTGTGTGTTGAGGTGTGGGTGTGTGGAGTGTGACTGAGCATAATGCTTACATTGGTTTCAGCTGTACTTATGTACATCTTGGAGGCATTGGAGGTAAGGTTGTTGAAATCCGCCTTCCACTCTGTGTTCTTGTCCTTGTACCTCACGGTCATCTTGGTCAGCACAGGAACATCTGCCACAAACAAGTGGTCATTACCAGATTATACAACTTTCATACTTCCAAAACCCACAGGCTGGTAAAGTCAATGATTCAAACTTTGTTTTATGGTGGTGTGTGCATGTGTAGAGTGATGTTCAAGAACAATTTAATCTGCTCCACTATTACAGAAATGATACTAGTATCGAAATATTGTATAGAATGAGTGCAATAACTTCAATGAAATTTTACACGACAGGTGATGGTATAATCTCACCTCTTGTACTGTCTGTCAAGGTGTTTGAAGTGGCATTGCCAAATATTGTCTCAGCCTTGACAGAGATGACATGAATGGTTCCGGGCTGGAGACCAGTCAAGTCTGTTCCATTTTTCTTCTCCACTTCAACTTTGGGAGGGTACACCTTGTCTCCACCCTGGTACTCCACAATGAAGCGGTTGACAATGCTGATGTAATCAGCTCGCACAAATCTCCACTGCATCTGGATGGACGTGGTTGTAGTTTTTACCAGCTTGATCGTGAAATTCTGCGTCACTGAAAAACCAAAGATAAATGTTGCAACAAAGCATTCTGTTTCAAAAAGATTTAAAACTTGAATATCTCTCAGGCGGCATCTAGAAACATTTGTTGTAATAAGCAGGTCATGAATTTGGTTGTTTGGTTGGTTGGTTGTTTAACACCGTACTCAGCCATATTCCAGCTATATGGCAGCGGTTTGTAAATAATCGAGTCTGGACCAGACAATCCAGTGATCAACAGCATGAACATCGATCTACACAATTGGGTTATGATGACATGTGTAAACCAAGTCAGCGAGCCTGACCACCTGACCCTGTTAGTCGCCTCTTACGACAAGCATGGGTTGCTGAAGATCAATTCTAACCCGGATATTCATGGGTAGGTCATTAAGTAGTTGCTTGGGTTTGAAACCAGTTTGACTTAGATCGAAGAACAGCATGAGAAGCCTAACCTCACAATCATCACAGCTTTTCCTTTAAATCCTATAAAAGTACTGTCCGGAGTCCTCTATCTGTCTTAGTGTACAGCTCAAGCAAACATCCTTTTACATTTTAGACCTGCAAACTCATGACCCGGCATCTGTGTAGGTTCATTCTCTAACCAACAGGCTAAAATCATGGGGAGCATTAAGCAACAGAATTGGGTACTGATCAACAGAATGGGGTACCTAGCAACAGAATGGGGTACCTAGCAACAGGATGGGGTACCTAGCAACAGGATGGGATACTGAGTAACAGTATGGGGTACCTAGCAACAGGATGGGGTACTGAATAACATAATGGGGTACCTAGCAGCAGAATGGGGTACTGATCAACAGTATGGGGTACCTAGCAACAGGATGGGGTACTGATGAAAAGTATGGGGTACTGAGTAACAGCATGGGGTACCTAGCAACAGGATGGGGTACTGATCAACAGTACGGGGTACCTAGCAACAGGATGGGGTACTGATCAACAGTATGGGGTACTGATCAACAGAATGGGGTACCTAGCAACAGGATGTGGTACTGATCAACAGGTTGGGGTACCTAGCAACAGGATGGGTTACTGATCAACAGTATTGGGTACCTAGCAACAGGATGGGGTACTGATCAACAGTATGGGGTCTCTAGCAGCAGAATGGGGTACTGATCAACAGTATGGGATACCTAGCAACAGGATGGGGTACTGATCAAAAGTATGGGGTACTGATCAAAAGTATGGGGTACCTAGCAACAGTATGGGGTACCTAGCAACAGGATTGGGTACTGATCAACAGTATGGGATACCTAGCAACAGAATGGGATACTGATCAACAGTATGGGGTACTGATCAACAGTATGGGGTACCTAGCAACCGGATGGGGTACTGATCAACAGTATGGGGTTCCTTGCAACAGCATGGGGTACTGATCAAAAGCATGGGTTACCTAGCAACAGCATGGGGTAGCTAGCAACAGTATGGGGTACTGATCACCAGTATGGGGTACCTAGCAACAGGATGGGGTTCTGATCAACAGTATGGGGTACCTAGCACCAGAATGGGGTACTGATCAACAGTATGGGATACCTAGCAACAGGATGGGGTACAGATCAAAAGTATGGGGTACCTAGCAACAGCATGGGGTACCTACCAACAGTATGGGATACCTAGCAACAGGATGGGGTACTGATCAAAAGTATGGGGTACTGAGTAACAGCATGGGGTACCTAGCAACAGGATGGGGTACTGATCAAAGTATAGGGTACCGAGTAACAGTATTGGGTACCTAGCAACGGAATGGGGTACTGAGCAACAGAATGGGGTACCTAGTAGCAGGATGGGGTACTGGGTAACAGTAAGGGGTACCTAGCAGCAGAACGGGGTACCTAGCAACAGGATGTGGTACTGA
Organism: Haliotis rubra; assembly: GCF_003918875.1. Lineage (NCBI taxonomy): Eukaryota > Metazoa > Mollusca > Gastropoda > Lepetellida > Haliotidae > Haliotis > Haliotis rubra. Next base: position 170,434 of record NW_025767338.1, on the reverse strand, counting down.
TCAACAGGATGGGGTACCTAGCAACAGGATGGGGTACTGATCAACAGTATGGGATACCTAGCATCAGAATGAGGTACTGATCAATAGTATGGGGTACCTAGCAGCAAATTGGGGTACTGATCAACAGTATGGGGTACCTAGCAACCGGATGGGGTACTGATCAACAGTATGGGGTACCTCGCAACAGCATGGGGTACCTAGCAACAGGACGGGGTACTGATCACCAGTATGGGATACCTAGCAACAGGATGGGGTACTGATCAAAAGCATGGGGTACCTAGCAACAGCATGGGGTACCGAGTAACAGTATTGGGTACCTAGCAACGGAATGGGGTAATGGGCAACATAATGGGGTACCTTCTAACACGATGGGGTACTAACAAGGGGTACTGCATTAGGATTTAGGGATTGGATTGGGAACAGGGGAACAGATGTGACACTGGAGAACAAGATTAGGATCTGGGGAACATGACTGGGAACTGGGCAAAAGATGGGATACTGGGGAACAATATTAGGAACTGCTGAACAACATTTAGAACTAGGGAACAGCATTTAGAACTGCAGAAAAACATTTAGAACTGCGGAACAGTATTTAGAACTACGGAACAACATTTAAAACTGCGGAACAACAATTCGAACTGCGGAACAACATTTAAAACTGCGGAGCAACAATTAGAAGTGCGGTACAGTGTTAAGAACTGCGGAACAGCATTTAGAACTGCAGAAAAACATTTAGAACTGCGGAACAACATTTAGAACTGCGGAACAACATTTAGAACTGCGGAACAGTATGGAGTACTGGGGAACAGCATTAAGAACATGGGAACAGTAAGGCGTAGTGGGGAACAGCATTAGGAACTAGGGAACAGTAAGGCGTACTGGCGAATACAGCACTAATAACTGGGGAACAGTAAGGCGTACTGGCGAATACAGCACTAGGAACTGGGGAACAGTCATGTTCACTAACTAACGTCTAATACTGTATCAGTAGACACTGATATACTAAGGAACATGACCCACTTAGCGTGATCTGTACGTGCTACAGACAATTAAAGGCATGTAAACTCACACTGAACACTAATAACCACTGTGACTTGCTGGTTGCTGTGCCCATCCGTGATCCCTATCCTCAGTGCATAGGTGCGTGTAGTGAGAGACAGCGGCTGCTTCAAGGTGATCTTCCCTTCATCGCCCAGAGCAAAGTAATCATCTGGAACTAGAGAGACATGGGATATGTCATTCTGGCTTGTTCACTGCTCTTTATTTAAAAGTGAATAAACAATTCAATGGAAATTGTTTTACATCCCAGATATTCAAACTCTAGATAATCATCACAATTGCCTGTTTACAGGTAAACCAATGGTTGATAACATGAACAAAAACTGTTTATGCATTACAACACAATATTAGCCAGATTGAAATCATAACCAAAAATCCTCGTTCAGGCATAGTGTACTAATGACCTGTTCTGGCCATTAAATGCACAAAGTCACACATTTTCGACAATATTTTGGCCTATATTATACACATTGGGGCATATGCACTCACTTTAGCTTCATATTGATGCAATAAAAGACTTATCATCCCTGACAACTTGCCTGAAATCGATAAGGTCCAAACAGGGAACGCCTGCCATATATGGAATGTAAACAGTTGCTTCGTACATTGAAAACTGTGATACACAGTGTTGTTGGTGTTTGCTGAACTGGATTCAAAACATACTTGTGCGTAGGATATTCGTAAAGAGCGCTCCAAGGGACATAACTGTATGAGTTCGCTTGAAATAATATTCGGCCGGTAGAGGGTACTAGAGTAAATTAAATTCATTCCAACTTTTTAATTTAATATGGTAATCTAAATACCTAATTTGTTTGGGAATAAATTAGATGGTAGCTTCCCTGAAGGCTGATAGGTAGCATTATTGAGAGAAATGCAATATGGTTTTTTTTAGAAGAGTGGTGTGACATTGTGCCTTTAACATTCACTGGGGGCTCTTCTAAAGAAAAGGTTTCCAGCTAAATTCACCACCTTCTTGATCCTAAAGCAAAAACTTCAGATTATAACATTCTCAAAGGGGTCACTCATTTTATTTTATTACAACCATTGTTTGCTAAATGGATTTTGACTAAAACATACAGTGGTCAGAAAAACAACAACATTTTGCAGAATTCATCAATTCATTATAAACTTGTTTGTTATGATTAAAGTGAGTGAGTGAGTTCAGTTTTACACCGCTTTTAGCAATATTCCAAAAATATCGAGGTACATCAGAGCGGGCTTCACGCATTGTAACCATGCAGGACCTGGGTCTTCAGTGTGACGAGTTAAAGCTTTAACCATTAGGCTGCCCGCCTCATATAATTATATTTGACAGTACATACAGTAGATATTGGCACATATGGTGTATATGGTAGGCATTCTAACACTACCTTTCAAGGTATAGCTGACTTGGTTCAATGACGGCCTGAAGTTGGCGTCGGTGCAGTTCACTTTAAGGACCAGTGCACCAACAGGCTTGCTGAGGCTGACCTTCACCGTATCAGGGATGGCCTCACAGTTGGGGGGGATGTTGATTTCTTGGATTATGACGGTTATGCTGACCGTAGACTCCAAGAGCGATAAGGTATCTGTTGCCTGGATACAGAAAACAGGCATATTGTGTAATACATGAGAAGGATTTGTGTACGTTTAATGTCAAAGCTTTAACTGATATTGCAGTTTATCATTGACCATATTTCAGAAAAGTTACATGCCACCTACTTCAGCATGCCTGTAATTATATAATGTGACTGTAGGTACCTTTGTAACACAATGTAACAACTAACACCTAAGCTAGCAGCGTACACAGTGAAACCATCAATACCTGCACTGTCAGTGTAACACAATGTAACCATCAATACCTGCACTGTCAGTGTAACACAATGTAACCATTAATACCTGCACTGTCAGTGTAACACAATGTAACCATCAATACCTGCACTGTCAGTGTAACACAACGTAACCATCAATACCTGCACTGTCAGTGTAACACAATGTAACCATCAATACCTGCACTGTCAGTGTAACACAATGTAACCATCAATACCTGCACTGAAACCATCAATACCTGCACTGTCAGTGTAACACAATGTAACCATCAATACCTGCACTGTCAGTGTAACACAATGTAAACATCAATACCTGCACTGTCAGTGTAACACAGTGCAACCATCAATACCTGCACTGTCAGTGTACCACAATGTAAACATCAATACCTGCACTGTCAGTGTGTAAATCACAATGTAACCATCAATACCTGCACTGTCAGTGTACCACAATGTGTAACACAAGTGTAACACAATGTAACCATCAATACCTGCACTGTCAGTGTAACACAATGTAAACATCATCAATAACACAATGTAACCATCAATACCTGCACTGTCAGTGTAACACAATGTAACCATCAATACCTGCACTGTCAGTGTAACACAACGTAACCATCAATACCTGCACTGTCAGTGTAACACAATGTAACCATCAATACCTGCACTGTCAGTGTAACACAATGTAACCATCAATACCTGCACTGTCAACTCGACTTCAAATCTCCTTTGCATCAGCAACTCCTTCAAGGTCTTCAGGGCCTGCAGCTCACCCGTCTCAGGTTTCACCTGGAAATACGAGCTCACAGAGGCTGGTTCGTAGGCTGAAACCAATCACATATTATTGAAACATTTTTACATCATAAACAGTGCAACCAAATTTTAAAAAATAAAAATCGACAAGTAAAAATATCAAGTACATAGCTGAAAGTGACAACGGCCAAATGGGATCACCCATATATGAATTTCAAGAGAAATTATGTTATTTTTCTGTCTCCCGCCTCAGATGGTAAAACCATGTTCTTGTTGTTACTAGGACAAGCCTGTCTAAAATGGTAAAAAGCACAAAATAAAAGAAATGTAGATTGATTGAAAATAAATGCATACTGAACAATATTACTTAGAATGACTATTGATCATTGGGGTAGAAAATATAGTCCTGCATCTTAGAAAAATGACCTCAAGAATATATAAATCAAGGAAAAAGCTAGTTTGGTTTACTTTGTGTGTGAGATTGTTGATTAAAGTACCTGTAATCTGGTATGTGATATTGTTGATTAAAGTACCTGTAATCTGGTATGTGATATTGTTGATTAAAGTACCTGTAATCTGGTATGTGATATTGTTGATTAAAGTACCTGTAATCTGGTATGTGATATTGTTGATTAAAGTACCTGTAATCTGGTATGTGATATTGTTGATTAAAGTACCTGTAATCTGGTATGTGATATTGCCTGAAAAGTTTCCACCCGTCACTGCCTGCACTGTCAGAAAGGTGTCGCCAACGGCAATATTCTCCGTCACATTCACCTCGTACTTCAGTTGCTCAAAGGTTGGTGTTGATCGCAGGTACACCACTCCGATGTCAGCACGGAGGCTTACATTCTTTAAGCCATTGTCAACCGTTATCTCAATCTGAAAGTGTAAATATAACATAAAATATGAGTGAGTGAGTGAGTTTGGTTTTATGCCGCTTTTAGCAATATTCCAGCAATATCATGGCGGGAGACACCAGAAATGGGCTTCACATATTGTACCCATGTGGGGAATTAAACCCAGGTCTTTGGCATGATGAGTGAACGCTTTAACCACTGGGCTACACCACCACTTCCAGAAAATATGAGATAAAGGAACTTGATTGAATGTTGTTGCATGGCTTCTTGACACAAGGGAGGTAACTGCTTGTACAAGATGAGTTTCTACAAGATGAGATGTATTTAATGTGCTTTTCATGCTGTCTGTCATATAGTTGGATGTCACTAATCGTGTCTTGGCAGTTATATCTAATGGTCAACAGCACGAGCACCAACCAGAACAAATAGACACACATCAAAGCCTCAGTACTCGACCACAAGGAGGTGTCATGGGTGAATTCTGTCCGCACAGAGTTTGGAGATAACAGTGTTGAAGTATGATTAAAATGAGACATATCTATCATCCTGTTATACCGTTCTTCAACATCACATTGTAGAATAATACAATCAACTACAGGACATTTCCTTAACTTAACATCAACAGCATCAGCTCCATTGCAACATTAACTACTCTCTGCATGACAACACTCGGTCTTCATATCATACAACTAAATCCTGTCAATGGATTCCATCACCCTTATGTTTCAGGTTACAGAGATGCTTTGAAGAACCCCTGAAGATACGCAACTGGGATACAATGACATGTGTCAACCAAGTCAGCGAATCTGACCACCTGGTCCCGTTAGTCGTCTCTTACATTAATCAAGTACAGTCCCCATGGAATAAGAACATATTTTGATCTGTGAGCAGTCTACTCACATAATATGTGCCATTAGTTGACTGTGTGTAGCTTAGGTTATACGACCCCGAGTCTCCATCTCGAGTAAATCCACTGGTGTAGTTTCCGCTTTCCGTGTACGTCAGCGTGCTGGTCGCATCTGCCGTCGGGTCGGTGCAGATGACATTCAGGGATATGACACTGTTGATGATCCACACTGGAGGGTTTACCTGACGAAGTTCGCACCTGGCACTGACAGAGCCTGGAACACACCACATACATGCTGACACCACGACAACACCCACTTGTACAACAACATCGGATACCCACTTGTACAATAACATCGGATACCCACTTGTACAACATCTCAAACACCAGTCATACTCTTTCCTCCTGGATACTTAAAGTAGTAGTCACTACATACAAACAAATACAGAAAATGTGCACTGTGCAAATTTGTATCCCTATGTTTGCCCAATTTCAGTGACTATTCTGGCCAAATACTTCAAGAGACGAGTAAGGCATTTTACTTTCTGTTTCTCTCTTGACCCTAAATACGTGAGACAAATTAAATTCCAGCTGAAAGCACATACTATTACCTCTCTACCAGAGATTATATATTAAATTACATATATTTTATTATATGGTCTCTGCTAATAATCAGTCTTACAAAAGAAAACTGGGCATGTCAGAAGTTTAAGAATTTGAGATCAAATCCTTGGTACCAATATGTTTCTAAGATTGTCAGCGCCATGCCGATACTTGTGGGTTCCACAAAATGGTAAACATCTGACACCTGCATCATTGCCATCCTCCCACATGAAACTGACATGCTGTGATGTAACCGGAACACTGTTCAAAATGGCGTTAACCTTCACATAGCAAGATTGGCTGCTGGCTTCAAATACATGTATTGTGACTGATGATGTAGTATACCTACGATTAACATTGACGCTGATGTCGACTACATGCTTCAGACTACTGTTGGCCCCATCACTTGCCACGGCCTGCAACTGGAGGGTGTCCCTGTCTCGTGGCAACCTCCTCCCAAGTGTGATGACACCGCTCGAGCTGATGTTGAAAAACTCTGGGAAAGAACATGCATGGTTTAAAACATCCCTGTAGAGCTGTAGAAGTAGTGAGTGGGTCATAGGAGACAACACTGAGCAGCATCTAAGCCTCCAATCATCAGTATATATCTTCTGTTGAATGGGGTATCGGTTAATGGAAACTTGATCATTATAAGAGTCTGCACTCAGTTCTATAAGGTTCTAATGGTTGGTGTGATGACATGTATTGAGTCATTATATACTGGCTTTTTCTAATCCATCAACAATTGAGTAGATGTCAATAAATCCTTTTTTCATGGGTTTATTTCATTGTGGTTTTCTGGTCCAGTTAGTCAAATAAAAAAAAAAAAAAAATAAATAAATACAAAAAAAGAATGAATGAATGAATGAATAAATGAATGAATGAATGAATAAATAAAAAAAATGAATGGATGAATGAATGAATGAATGAATGAACGAATGAATGAATGAATGAATGATATACCATCATGTCTCAGTGTAATTCCTTGGTGGATACTTGATCTAGCCAGCAACAATGTAACTCACCTTGATCTGTCCCTTCCATGGTGTAAACAGTCACCGTGTTGTTGATATCATAGTCAGGGTCTGTACATGACAATGTTTCCATCCTGGTGCCCACCTCTGTCACTAGATTCATATTGAAGGTGAGATTAGACACAGTACACGCTGGTGCTTCATTGATGTCGATGATGTCCACTGTGTACATCGCTGATACTGACTCATTACCCCCATCTACTGCCTGCAACAGAGTAGGTACAAGTAAACCTCCCTGGGATTTGAACCAGGATGGGACATATATATGTACATATGAGCATAGCTCAATGTTGCTACAAGGAGTTGAACTGTATCAAAACAGTTAATCTCAAAGTCAACATGGAGGCAATAATCCAATTTGGGAAAATCTTCAGATTAGATCCACATAAGCTGTTTTAAAGAATTTATGTGTACGAAAAATATATATGACAAACTCAGTTGGTGCTAGAGTCGGGCACGTTGTCCCCTCATGTTTTCTATGCTTTTTGCAGGGCAGTTGGGGTAGCCTTGTGGTTTATAATAATGTGTCCATTTATATAGCGCCAAACTCCAAACTAGGTATACTTATGGCGCTAACAATCAAAGCACTGCTCATTATTACAGCGGATAACCCAAGTTGTCTGCTAGGCACTAGAAGGTTATAGCCACATGACTTATCCCACCAGGTACCCATTTTCTGCTGGATGAACAGAGGCAATTTTGAACAAACATGTGCTTCGTTGTGGGGCAGGACTGAAGTCCTAGAAACTCTCGTTCACTCATCATGCCATAGACCCGGGTTCGACTCCCCACATGGGTACAATGTGTGAAGCCCATTTCTGATGTCCCCTGCCACGATATTGCTGGGATATTGCTAAAAGCGAGGTAAAACCTCGCTCACTCACTCACTCACTCTATGCTTTTTGCAGGTAACAATAAAGTGGCACACGGACATGTGTGGGTGTTGGTGTGGGTGTAAGTGTGGGTGGATAGGGGTGGAATATTCACATGAAGTGAGGTGTCTTTGGAAGAGCTAGAGAAGTGTTAAGCATTACAATAACCATTCGTAACCCATGTTAATGGAAACTCTTTACCCATGAAAGTCACTACAACTTTACAGAAGCCCAACTGATATCACATGTATATTAAAGGCCCTTTCAGATGTTGCCATGATTTGTTAAATTTAGCAATAATATTTGATGACAACAATTCAGGTGACTGAAAGGATCTGACTGCAGAAGCTATTTGTTCACAACATACGTGGTTATTGTCAGGAGAATATTTAAATGGGGGTTTACACAATAGTGCCTTCAAAACTGGTAAGATGGTTTTACTGCAATCTGATCAGATGTGTTAAATCTTGGACAACTTGGCCATATTTCCTGGTCCAAGCCAGTTTGACAGTAAACTTGTAATGCATGTATACACTTTACCTCGATGGTGAACTGGTACTTGACAGACTCGTCCAAGTCACCCCTGACAGAGAAGTAGGAGACAGACATGCTGGACGAAGAGAACTCGATCGGAAGATTATCGGCAGCTATTGCTGTTTGATTGCTCTTAAAAACAATCTTTCCTGAAATAAAAAAACTGGAATGTACCTTCTTATTCTTTATATGCATTATTTGGTAAAATCCCATTAAATTAGAGATGAGGTGATAGCCCCTTGTCATTGTGCAATAACATCATAGGGTAGGTGAACAGGCATCTCAAAATCTGATTCATATGTGTTCATCAAGGGTCTTCATCAAAATACCATCCACATTATCTTATTATAAGTCACTTATCATGAATGGGTGATGCTGCGTTTAGCTTCTCACTGAACCGTTTAAACTCTAATGTGACAAATTACCCTAATTTGCGACTGAGTGATACTCAGTAGCTTGTCATCATGTAATATATATCAACATATCAGTCATTGCAGTAGGTGAACCTCTAAAATGTGTCAGATTTGTTAGGAAAATGTGTTCATCAAAGTACTATCCCCATAATCCAGCAATCATCAATGGATGTTGTTATATGTGCTGTCACCAACATTCCTGCTGTATCAAGGTGGACTGTGAACAGGATGAGGTGAACCAGTGTTTGATACAATGAGCATCACTTTTTAACACTGGAATGAAGTGTCATACAATTTCACATGTCATCTTTACATGTGCTTGCATTGAAACATGAACAACTACTAATATATAATTACACAATAAAGATTCGGCAATGACACACAATCAGCTTTGTCACATTATGACCACAAGATCCTTGTCATTCATCTCTTACAATATAACCAAGACCGTGTAAACTGGTGATTGACGTCATGAAGAACAACTCTTGTCACTGGAGTTATCAGTTATTATCAAATCATGTATATACTCAACCTTTTATGAACATGCAGACATGTTGCATACATACGTGAGTGAGTGAGTATGATTTCCCAGTTTAAACAATATTCCAACAGCATCACGGCAGGGAGATACAGCAAGAATGGTCTTCACTCACTGTACCCATGAGTGGAATCAAACGCAGACCTTCAGAGTTACAAGCAAACACTTTAACCACTGGCCTACCCTACTGCCTAATCTATACAAAATTACCATCTCAAAACACAGTACAGGGTATCATGCTCCACGTCAGTACCAACCTGTCTCTTACAACAAGTGTAGACCCTTGAAGATCTGGTTAGAACTGGTCTTCACCAGCCCACGCATACATCTGTGTGTACAATACACTCGTAAATATATTATCATAATCCATATTTCACAACAACTGTACATTAAGGGGGGACACACATATGGACTAATTTTGAAATCACTGCGGAGAAGATCGGAATTCAGATTCGAAAAAAATACTGTTTGTGCTGAAGCCATGACCTCATCTTGATGCTTCATAAATCTAGAGACCCGTGAAGATCCGGGTTAGAATTGATCTTCAGTAAGCCATGCTTGTCGCAAACGGCGACTAATGGGATCAGGTGGTCAGGCTCGCTGACTTGGTTGACATGTCCTCGTATCCTATAGTGTAGAATGATGCTCGTGCTGTTGATTACTGGATTGTCTGGTCCACACTTCGAACCAACCAACCAAGTGTGAGTGTGGGGTACCTGAAGACTGTTCTCTCTGTGATCTGTACCACATAACATACCTGTAGCTGCCGTCCTTTGGATCTGATGCCGTGGCGTGTGTTTGTCCGGGTCTGTCACGCGGATGATGTCCAATCCATCAGCAGTTTTCAGCCCTGTCTCATTGAAAGATCCACTGCTGATCTGCAAAACTGCGATTGTTGTCCCAAAGGATGTGGTTTCAGGTATGGCTCCATGGTACTTGTCGTTTTGGAATTGTGGCGCTTCATTCACGTCCTCCACTACCACGTTCCAGGTCACGGTGACATTGCCAAGACCATTTTCCACAAGCACTTTCACCTGAAATAAATCAGGCATTATCAGGAAATGTAGCAAAATCAGGTGAAGATTCCAAAGATAAATGGTATTTTCATGATTTTATTAATGTTTGATAGATCGTGCTTCTACTGCCTTCCAAATTTTATTCTCCTTTGAAAAGATATTTTTGATAACAATCAGAATTCCTGGCAAGTAAGTACTCTGACACCCGAATAATACCTGCACAGAAGAGGTTTCAAGTGTTAGAAAAGGATGTGAGCCCACCGTGTCCACTGCGGCGCTAGTCATATGACAATTGACCTTCTTGCACCTCACAGGCAGTATTGGCTATCCTGGGTAATAACATACGTTGTCCACTGGTCACGAGGGGGACATGGGTCCGGTGGGGCCAGTGAACAACATATGTATCTTACCAAACACCTCAATGTTAATTTTGAACTATTTGAAGCACGGTATCTGGCCATAATAAGAGTTCCAGTGACCACAGTTAGGCAATTAGCCAATACTTGATTTTCAGATGACATAGATTATCCTGGCAGACGACAAGAAAAACAAATTTAGAGTTATCTTCCTTCCATTCTTGAGTAAATATTGCTTTAAGCCGCATCAGCAATTTTGCAGCTATTCGGGGCTATTTTTAAGGAAGCATCTTACCAGACTCTCAAAGATATTTCTGCACTAAAACTAATTTTAAGCATTTTATGTCAATTTTGATTTTACAACAGAATTGAAACCAAACAAGAAATCTATAAAAGAGTCATTACGTCATGGCTGCCGACACTGTTCTTGAAGTTGGAGTTGTTGGAACACATTCGGAAGGCAATTGATCTTCCAGACTCCTCCTTCTCCAGTCTGAAGTTATCCGGGAGGTTGGTCATCTGGACAGTGAGCAGTTTGTCCAGGGGGTTGGTACATTTGACCTTCTCGGCCGCACACCCGACACTGTCTGTGTCCTTGAACTGGACACTCACACTTGTCACGTTGCAGGTGGGAGGAAACGCCTCTGAAATACACATGACCTTGACATTAATCCGAGGATTATCCCTATTCATATATGCAACACAAAATGTGAAGATGTAGATGATCATGATGATGAATGACCATGCTCTACCATGGTTGGCCACTTTGTCACATGACCATGGTGTACCATGACAACGGTTTTACCAAATAATCATCTTTCACAATGGCCATCTTGGACTGACCAACCTCATAAAAAAACCCATCCAGTCATGTTTGTTGGTGAACAATGAAATAAATATCTCTTACAACTATCATAGCTGTGTGTTTTACCTTAAGTTATCAGTGTATGTAAGGTTTTGCAACATTTGTAATTTTGTTGTCGAATCCTATTTTCAAATGTATTCTTCTGCTGTGGATGGAAGAAAGGAAATGATAAGATTGTGATAAGAAGCTTCTTCAGGAGATTAACAACTTACTGTTATACACAATCACCACTGGGATGGTGACAGAGGGACCAATAGTGTTGCCTGGACTACCGTTGCTAACGGTAACCTGGTACGATAGTCGATCGTGTTGGTATGGTATGGTATCCAAGAGTTTGATAATGCCCTCCGATGACACATTGATCAGTGAAGTGGCACCTGAAAGAAAAGATGTTGGGAACATAGCATCTGATGTTTCATGTGTTTACTTTTTGTCTTTTGTTGTATGAGTGATTGTGGAATGGTTCAATGCAACTTTATCAATATTTAAAACACAGAAGAATTTTAGCCATGTGTCCAACAAGCCAAGACAATACTTTAACCCTCTGACTTTGTATGTATTAGACATCAATTTGTAATTTTCTTCTTTATATCCAAAGGTTAGCGGGAGAATATGTTTTACACCACTTTTAGCAATATTCCAGCAATACCATGGTAGGGGACACCAGAAATGGGCTTCACACATTGTACCCATGTTGGGAAGAGAACCCAGGTCTTCGTCGTGGCAAGCAAACGCATTAACCACTAGGCTAGCTCACTGACCCACAATTGAGTGACATCTTGAACACTTCACATGATTTTCAAGGAGTTGAATGTTACAGAATTGCATGGATTATTATCATCTGTCCTGGTTTTACACAAGTGCAACTACAGTAGACCAAGTGTCACCCACCCATCTCTGTTGGTTGAACGTCATACATAAGCCTCCTGTACTCAGCCTTCACGTCAGTGTCCCAGCAGACGAGCTGGCCGATCACAAAGTTAGGCGAAGCAGTGGCATTCACAGTGAAGTCTCCTGGCAGCTCACATTTCGGAGCTTCATTCACATCATCAACAAGGATGATGACGTTGACGGATGTAGACAGCCCTCCTCCATCTGTTGCCTATAGCAACAGACATACACAACACATTTTGAAGATATACTCATATGTTATACAACAATGACATGGACAGTTGCCTGTAACATGTACAAAGCATATGTGCTAGCCCATCAACCAAAACTTAGCAACATGGCGTCATTTTGTTTTATATGGAGTCAATCAACTCGAGCCTCAAACCACAATGAACTGTTTCATCTTTGATAAATAAACAAACTGATGTTCAAAAGAACAATTTTGAAAATAGAATTTGACAAAAGTAATTACAAATGTTATCAAAATATTACTAGGTTCAAAATACTCAAACACTGCAAGAGGTATTAAATACAGGTATCATACCCATATGAAACATATCACCACTGAATAACATCTTCTTTTTTGTTATTTCCAGCCACAATCAAACAAGGAAATACACTTTCTTCTTTCCAGAAGTTTATGAATACAAACACCAAACAATTGATGATAATTGATTATATTCATTGTGTACAGACTGTTATCACTATGAATGCCTCTTCAAGAGAACAATTTTTCTCCAATAGAATTAATACACACATAGCATCTATTGTTGTCAAGTAAAATAAGAAAATACGACTAAATATGAAAATATGATAAAACATTATTGGTTTTAAGGCATCAGAATTATCATCTCTAATTGACTAAGTGAATGATTGAGTGAGTTTAGTTTTATATCGCTTTCAGCAATATTCCAGCATTACCACGGCGGGTGACACCAGAAATGGGCTTCACACACTGTACCCATGTGGGGACTCGAACCTGGGTTTCGGCGTGCCGAGCGAACGGTTTAACTACAAAGCTACCCCAGCGCCCCTTGTCTCTCATTAAGTTATGCCAGTACTTACTGTGATTGTGTAGTTGTAGTCTGTATTCCTGGTAGCGTTCAGCACCTGAGCTACTTTTATCATCTTCGTCACATTGTCAAACTCAAAGTCTCCGCCATGTGCTGATGAAGGGCTGACAGCTGTATATCAAGTATATAAATGGTTCCATTTAGAGAATAGAATTTCTTTCTACTTTTGGCCTTAATACAGCAAAATTTGGAATTTACCAAAATTTATTTTGGTTTGGATTGATTTGTTTTACATGGAACTCAGAACCACGTCTTTTTAGTATTAAGACAGAAATAAGTGTTTTAGTGATGATGATGATGATGATGAGGATGATGATGATGATGTTTATCCTGTAGATGTTGCTGAAACAAACGTTAATGACACAGTAAATGAATGCCCTATAACTTCTTTGATGGGCATTTTAGAAGTTGAGGTGATCAAGAATGATGATAATTTTATGGCTATACAACTTCTTTATTCTGTGAAAGGGTCAACCATAAAATTATCATCATTCTTGATTATCCTATAGTTTGTTTGTACAATGACACATAATCAGCCTGGACATGCAGCCTAACACCTAGTCGGTTAAGTTTCCTTTTGTGACCAGTATAACTGGATTCATTCCAACTTCCCAATAGACCCCTGCCTAACACAGTAGTGTCCACGGCAGACCATTCTACTTCAGGTCTACTGAAAACAAAATCCACATCACCTTCAAAACTGACAGACAGAGCACCATTGTTTCCAGGATCTGGGTCAGTGATATTAAGAGTTGCGAGCGGTGTCGTTACTGGTGATGTTTCGTTGATGGTGTAGGTGTTGTTGATGGAGAGGCCGCTGATGACGGGCAGGTCATTGACATCAAGCACTTCAAACGTCAGGTTTAGAGTAGTTGAAAATAGATTGTTGGAAACTTGAAGACCACTCTGAAATGATAAATATAAAACATACAATTACCTCAGTGTTTCTGATCAGCCGTGTTCTAGTTCGTAATAACGAAGAATAATGATCATAGCTTATCTGGTACTTGAATCCATGATCATTGGATTCTGACAGTAACAAGGGAAGTAACTCTGCAGGATAAACTGCCACACCTTAAAAGACGAGGTCACCTATGTCAACAATGCTGTTGTGAACTCTTCTCCATTTATATCCATTATACCATATCATCCTAACGAGGGAAGAAATCCCATAACAACATGTAACAGACATATATGACTTTGATCAAACCAACTGGCACGGAAAGAGAGCTTACAGAGGGAGGATCTGATGGGGTGAATTTGGAATTCAAATGTATGACTGACACATCCTGGCAGGCTAAGGAACACAACTCTCAAGTCAGATGGGTCACCTTCAGTCAATAGCTACCTGGTGCAACTTGTGTGTTGAAATATACCAAACTTTCAAAGGGCGTGGTTACTTATGAAATCCACATTATTCACATTTCTCATAACAAACTGAATTTGAGGTCACCTTTGATATGAGTGTATGTACAGCAGGCAGGTTAAAACGAGCATGAGCCATGACAAAAACGATGAACAGTAAATCCATCAATTCTTCTCTAAACATGAAATAGTAAATGTGTTTTTTCGCCACTTTCAGCAATGATTCCAGCAAGAGGGCACACCAGAAATCGACTACATTGTAACCTTTTGACGAATCTTGCCCGGGTCTTGGCCATAGCAAGGGAAATCTTTAACCACAACCCCCAAACATGAACTAAACCAAATCACGTGTACGTGTCCTGTGTGTTGTTTAGTTCTCTCGTCATAGAATGTCATGTTATGTCTGACTGAAAAATATATTGCTTCTCAAGCCGAAATCCCAGGCCCCAAAATATTTAAATTTTGGTCTGTTAGGCCAGACCAATTTTATTTCTTTGTTTTACGGATCTGCCGGTCGTATTATTTCAAGAATAAGAAAAAGAATAAAAATTAATTTTCCCCGCTCAAAAAATAAAATCCTAATGTTTTTATTGGCCAAGAATGTAAACTTAAAAGAATGATTTTTAAGATTGTTTCTTGCCCCATATACACTTCATTAATTGCCAAAAGTAAAATACTTTTAGCATTTAGAAGGAATATTACTTAGACTGGTGATTTTATTTTTATTTTCTTTCCCTCCTGCCTTAAGGTTTTCTGAGGACACAAATCCATAAAACAAGAAATACAATTGGTCTGGCCTTACCTTATAAATTCCAGGTAACCCGGTGATGTTTTTCTCCAGGCACACAGTCAAGTATGGCAGCTGGGACCCCACAGAGTTGGTCCCTAGGGTGAAATATTGCAGGAGGGACTTGTCCCCACTCCCCAGGGATGTGCTGGTCAGGTTGAAGGTGAGGCCGGTGGCGGTGGGGTTGCTACAGCTGTGGGTCACATTGAGGCAGGAGGCGACGGCACTTCGCTCCGAGATGGAGTCCTGGAGGTTTGTGTTGGAACATGTAGGGCGCTTATCTGGATAGAAATTGCAACAAAAACCTTCAGTGTTTTGTTCAAAATAATATTTCAGTTCCACTTAATATAAGCTGGAAGCAGATTTAACATATTTGAAGATAATACATAAGTTTACATCCTAGGGGTATTTTAGGTTGAGCTGGACAGTGTCTTAGTTAGGCCTAATATATGGTAGCAGCTTCAATGATTGTAAGGGGTGAGGCAAATCATGAAGCAGTTCAAAGAAGCATTACCACTCTGGTGAAAACTATGAGCACAGTTTCAAGCTGATAATGGTTCATTAACATAGTGAAGCAGGATGGACAGCAGATCCAGACATCTAAGGGATATAACTCTAATGTCACAAATTGATAACCTATTGATATTTAGTTATTTGTCAAAAAACAACAACTAAAAGTATAAGTACTATGCAGCATACAGCACACCAACCTATCCCAAACTGCAATGATGGATTATTTTATTAATTATGAACGGTCGTTAATTGTCTGATAGATTATCTGGTCGTCATGCTAGGGAGATAATCTCTAACTTATGATTTAACTCTTTTCTTTTTCACTGAATACCTGAGAAGTTGAGAGTGATTGGCAGTGTCAAATTCAGTGAAGGAGTCCCTTCATCTGCAACGATGACGTTGAATGTTGTTGATGGTGTTGCTGTCAGATTGAGTGCACTCAGCGACTGCTGTATCAAAATCTCCCTTTTCATGCTGTCATTGAAACCAAAATAACCTGGAAAAAACAGATAACAACTGAACACATTCATCCAATAAAATATTTTCTTAAATTTGATCAACACTAAAGTAAACACGAGGCTGCCATCAAAGATTGGTTCTGGTGCTGAGTGATCAGGATATATTGAGTGTATGTTGTCATAATCATATGTTGTCATACATTACTACTAAGTCACAGCAGCCATTAATGATGAAGTCTGAACCAGACATACCTGTGATTGATACATTGTGGAATGGTCAATTAGACATGGATCCAGAATGTTTTAAAGGGGATGCAGATTTCAATTTTTGGGGTGGGATAGGGATTGTTTCTTTTTCCCACTTGGTAAATAAACAAAATGGGTAAGCAAGTACTTCAAGAAAGACACAAAAAGATCACAACAATCCATCTATATCTGAATATATGTAAACATCTTGTCTTGACTAGATAAACCAGAGGTTGATAATATGAGCACTGCTCAACAGTGGCATGATACAAGACCAAATATATATACCAGCTTCATCATCTATCATCTTCTGTCTTTTCTTACAACAAGCACATGGTAGTCAATGAACACACTGCCAAGGACTTCAATGTGGACAACGACATTTTGAATATGAAATTTTGCGTTATGGTATTAAAGCCTTTGAAAGTAAAAATCTTCGAAAGATAACAGACCCTGTGTTCTGAAATGAAACTTTGGAAGACCCAGAGAGTCTGTCAAATACTGCCGAAGAATTCAAAGGGACAATCACATGTTTAAATATGAAAGTTTGTGTCATGTGTTTTGAATGTGTGTTTTTTTTAGCTTTTGTGAGTGCAAATCATAGTTTAAACATTAGAACAAACTAGAGGCTCTTTAATGACTCAGAAGACACTGGGAGACTGGCAACCTACCTGCAAATGGAGCGTTGACCCCCTCCAGACTGAATGTGAGTATGCTGTTGTTGCCGGGAACGTCCCAGTCATAGCAGTTCAGTATGATAACCGAATCATTGACTGGCGCTGTTACATCAACATTCAATGTAACACCGCCGCTGTAGGCACACTGAGGCGCCTCGTTGACATCATCAACGTTGATGGTCATATTGATGCTACTGTTCAAACCCCCAACATCTCTGACCTACAAGAACAAAGACAGATGTGTTCAAACATGAAATATTATCTTTATATTCTGTGGGATTTATCCATGTTATTTTACTATTTTCCCATGACTGGCGAATTAAGAAACAAACACCAAAGTGGTTTCTGCATTACACAGTACAGGTAAGATAATGAGGCAGGTAAAAATGTACTTACTGTAATTTTGACAGTATAAGACATATCTAGAGTAGCATTCAGAGTTCCACTGGTGGAGATCTGCCCGGTACCGGGCACAATTCTGAATGGTACGGGAATGCTGGAATTAACTGCATCTGAAAACAAATCATATGTTATCATGCCAAATAGGTTTGCAGTGAAATCTACCACCCAGTTACAGTAACCCATTACTTCAAATAAGTAAATTGAAAATAAGTTTAATAAACTTTGTGCAATAGTCAGCAAGTTTTTTAAATGAGGCCAGACCAATTTTATGTCTTGTTTTACGGATCCACCGCTCTTATTTTTTTCAAGAATACGAAACAAATAAAAGTTAATTTTCCACGCTCAAAAAATAAAATCCTAATGTTTTATTGGTCCAAAATGTAAATTTACAAGAAAAGTTTTTTTAGATTGTGTTTTGCCCCATATATATGCCCAAAGTAAAATAATTTGAGTATTTATTTATTTTTTATTTTTTTCCCTCCTGCGTTTAGGTTTTCTGAGGACAAAAATCTGTAAAACAAGAAATAAAATTGGTCTAGCCTGAGCAAGAAAAACAATTACTAACAAATAGGCCTCCTGTATTTAATCTGAACATACAAAGCAACCATAGGCAATTATTGGATTAAAATACCACATCTATTTCTTTTTTCATTTTATGAAACCAATTTAGTCTGGATTCACAAATCAGGAAACACTACGTTATTTATAGTTACTTTTGGAACACAAGTAGTTGTAAAGCCTTCACCATTAATTTACTAATACTGACATCTTGTGAATCTAGAATATGTAGTTGGAAATGGTAGCATCTTAATGACTGAATCTAAACCCAGGAACTGTTCTCCTGCTCTTACCCTGTATGGAGAAGGTGACGCTGGATTCCTCATCTGTTGCAGTGATATTATAAACTTGTCCACCTGATGCTAGTTTCTCGCTCACTGTCACCACGGGGATGGTCGATGGTACAAATACAGGTGGCGTGTTCACTATTACCACATTAAACATCAACTTTGTTTCTCCATACACATTTGTCACAGTCACAGTTACCTGAAAAAACAACAGCAAAATGTTCCCAGTTATTGACAGATAAACACTAGTTTCCAAAACAATGTTACATTCAAACAAAGCTTCACTGGTGTAACTGTAATACGTTAAGCAACATTCACAATACTCACATCACCTTATTCTAAAACTTTCAAGATTAATTCAGAAAATAGTGTAACTGATATTTTCACACAATGCTTGATGGGTTGGTGGAAGATCAGAATGCAGCAAACCTGAAACTAATTATTGTCATCATTAAAGGCAAGACTTGTTTATGGATGTCAAGTTCTCTATTGTGATGGAGACGACGATTCGAAGTATATTCTTACTCCTTCATCAGGTGTACATCCATAAAAATGCCTATATGTGTATCACTTCAAAAAGCCATCCAAGGCCTCTATTGTCATCTTTGATGCAGCAAGAGGGGATTTCTAAGCAGAACTGCTTCCAATTAACCAATGCCTTCTATAAGAGTTCACCAAATTGGATCAGGTGGTCAGACGTGTTGGCAGCATGGTATGGAATGTAACTCATATTATCAACCACTGGGTTTCCTGGTCAAGAATTGTATATTTCCATACTGCTTGTCACAGGCACACAACTGTACCATAATACAGTGAAACCCGGATCGGTAATACTCCAAAGGGCCATGGCAAAAGTGGCTACTTATCCGTATTGCCACTTATCCATCCAAGCAAATTGTATCACATTTCCAAGTGAAGTAAATAGACATCGTATCCACACTGTATCAAGGCAACCTGACCCGTTCATTGGGACCATTCATTAACTTATATGCAGATCAAAATAAAATAAAATAAATAGATAAATACAAATTTGATTCATTTTTGATATCAACATTCATCATTAAAAAACATTTCATATACATATACATGAGATACTTATTCGATTTTACTTATCCAACATGAAATAATGATAAATAATGAAGGCAATTGCCGGGACCAGAGAAAAAGGTTTACTTATCCGGCTTTGCCACTTATCAGTAGTTTACTTATCAGAGTTTCACTGTACATGATGTGAGGCCAGGTACAGTCAGAAACATTGACAACAGTTTTCCTAACCTAGTGTTATTGAATCCTTTATCATACTCACAGAACTGGGGAAGGTGCTTTCATTGTAGACCGCGGCCAATGAGATGCCGGCATTTCCGACAGCCATCCCTCGGACTTCCCTGCTTGTTGCGGACACAGCAAAGAAATCGTTCTCAATGTCGTTGTCAATATCAAACTCCATGGCATCCTTGTTGGAACCCGCTGTCTCGCAGGTGAAGTTGATGTAGATACTATCAACAGTATCCTTTGCTTTCACGTTCAAGACTGAGCTGGACACAGTGCAGTTGGGCTTCTTACCTGAAACAAAATGGTACTAGACATCATCATCATCATAACCATCATCATCACCATCATCATCACCATCATCACCATCATCGTTGTCATCGTCGTCATCATATATCATGCCCCTTGGTATCATCATGATAAATGCCATTGAACCAGTGTGTGAAATAGTTTCCAAATTTTGCTGAAAGTTACTAGCCTAGGAAATAATTCACTAGCCAGAAATTTGAATTGTAGGAAAAGATTACAAAAATACATGAGAATACGATTGTCGGCATGATACAGGTGCCATCATTAAGCTGCTGATTTGGTGAACATGTTTATCAGGCCATAATCTGTCATGATTTAAAAGTGTATTATAACTTAACAAGTCGGAGAGAGTGATATATATACAAAATGACCCCATGAAAATCCACTAGCCAGTCGGGCCAGTAACCGTGGAAATTTACTGGTCCGACTGGGTTTTTACTAACAATGGGCTAGTGGGCCAGTGGCTATACAGCACACTGCATTGAACATTAATGGCGAATACAAGTACATTTGTGGTGCTTTAAGTTGTGTCAAATATATCAACACATGTCAATAAACGTTAATAACTCTGAGGTTTGTCTCCAAGTCTTGTGTGTATGACACAGAATCAATCTTCCACTTGTTTCAGTTTGTGAACAGTGACAACAATGTTTTGTGAGCAACAATCAGAGCTAACGGGCTTTAAGTAGCAGAGGATTTTAAGTGAATTCAAAAGAACTCATGGTAACCAACTATGTGGTTTACATAGAGATGCAAGGATTTATTAGCAGCATCTCCTTCAAGCCATTGCTTAAATATTGTCACCCAAGTATATCTACTCTTGAAGACAGTTTAGGATATATAAATGCAAGTTCGATTTACATTTGCTTTGAACAATGTATGTTTGATGGTTTTAGTAAGACAAAGAAGCAGAAAT
Source organism: Haliotis rubra (assembly GCF_003918875.1). Classification (NCBI taxonomy): domain Eukaryota; kingdom Metazoa; phylum Mollusca; class Gastropoda; order Lepetellida; family Haliotidae; genus Haliotis; species Haliotis rubra. Next base: position 149,128 of record NW_025767338.1, on the reverse strand, counting down.
TAATGCTGATGAACCAAGACTCATAAACATCAACGGATTTGATCCTGTGATCTTGTCACAGCAAACTGATGGAACTCTGCACAGAGGACTGTGATGCTTGAAATCACTGGGTCAGAAAGGCCTTAGACCTTTGATAGAAAGATGCATATTGCTCAGAATGACCTTCTTGGACAGGATTACTGATCAAATTGAAACATTGAGCGCATAAATTTTGTTTTAGCTTACAATCAGCAATATTCCTCAATCTCATTGACACAAGAAATGGGTGCTTCAATATGACAATCAGATTCTAATATTACTTGGCTCTTAATGTATAAAGCATTGGTGCTTGACGATACCCACACATTCAGGAGAGGTACTGGATGTTAACAGATTCCCAGTGACATACCTGCACTAATTGTGAAGTTGAATGATGTGCGCACATCATACATTGATGAGGCCTCCACAGTAACATTGAAATCAGCCACCTGGGACGTTGTGTTCATGGAAATGGAACCGTTGCTGAACACAGACATGTCAAAGTTTGCTGGAAGGGAGAAAACGATCTTGTCAAAACAGTATGATGATATGAATATACATATTTCAACAGCATGTTCTAAATTCAATATTTATTACACAATTATTTTTTTAGCAAAAACATTAATCTGCAATCTGGTTGAGAAATCTGGTTGAGAAAAATAACTAGAATACTGCACAACATGAAATCCAATCCAAGAACGCTACAAAATAAAACATGATCACCAAAATCATTATTGATGAATCCCAAAAGACAGTTTTAGTATCAATGTACGTTCATATGTTTCAATGAATCAAGAATTTCCTTTCTAAAATTAATGTCTCTGAGCATTAAATAAAAGTTGTTGTATCAATCACATTAAGCATCATATCTGAAATCACTCTCCCTTCAAAAGTGTATGGCACAAACATGTCAAAGAAAGTTTGAGTTATGCCCCCTTTATGGAGGTCAAAGTCACTCACCTCCTGATAGAACAGTGGCTTTATAAGAGATGCTGTTCCCTGCTTCCGACCTACATGACAGGGGTTTAACTGCAGGTGGCGTAACTGTAGTGTCGACATTTAAGATGGTTGGAGTGTCATCACATGTCACTGCATCATTGACCAGCAGGAGGGTGAACACCTTCTGGGCCGACAGGGGTGGGTTCCCATCATCTGTTACCTGGGATAAAACCAACCTAACCTTATGTGTTGGAATGTTGTAATGCTTACATTGACAGTGAAATCTATCCTGGTAACATCGACATACTTACATTGACAGTGAGATCAACACTGATAACATCGACATACTTACATTGACAGTGAGATCAACCTGATGACATTGACATACATTTACAGTGACAGAGAGATCTAACCTGATAACATCGACTTACATTGACAGTGAGATCATCCTGATAACATCGACATACTTTACATTACATTGACAGTGAGATCTACCCTGATAACATCGACATACTTACATTGACAGTGAGACCTATCCTGATAATATTGACATACTTACATTGACAGTGAGATCACACTGATAATGTTGACATACTTACATTGACAGAGAAATCAACACTGGGAACTTTGACATACTTACATTTACAGTGTGATCAACACTGGCAAAATCGACATATTTACATTGACAGTGAGATCTCGACATACTTACATTGACAGAGATCTATCCTGATAACACTGACATATTTACATTGACAAGAGATATCCTGATAACATCGACATACTTACATTGACAGTGAGATCTATCCTGATAATATTGACATACTTACATTGACAGAGAGATCTATCCTGATAACATCGACATACTTACATTGACAGTGAGATCTATCCTGATAATATTGACATACTTACATTGACAGTGAGATTACACTGATAATATCTGACAACTTACATTGACAGAAAGATCAATCCTGATAACATCGACATACTTACATTGCAGTGAGATCAACACTGATAACATCGACATACTTACATTGACAGTGAGATCTATCCTGATAATATCGACATGCTTACATTGACAGAGATCTATCCTGATAACATCGACATACTTACATTGACAGTGAGATCTATCCTGATAACATCTGACATACTTACATTCATTGACAGTGAGATCTATCCTGATAACATCGACATACTTACATTGACAGAGAGATCTATCCTGATAACATCGACATACTTACATTGACAGAGAGATCTATCCTGATAACATCGACATACTTACATTGACAGTGAGATCAACACTGATAACATCGACATACTTACATTGACAGAGATCTATCCTGATAACATCGACATACTTACATTGACAGTGAGATCTATCCTGATAACATCGACATACTTACATTGACAGTGAGATCTATCCTGATAACATCGACATACTTACATTGACAGAGAGATCTATCCTGATAACATCGACATACTTACATTGACAGTGAGATCTATCCTGATAACATCGACATACTTACATTGACAGAGAGATCTATCCTGATAACATCGACATACTTACATTGACAGTGAGATCAACACTGATAACATCGACATATTTACATTGACAGAGAGATCTATCCTGATAACATCGACATACTTACATTGACAGAGAGATCTATCCTGATAACATCGACATACTTACATTGACAGTGAGATCTATCCTGATAACATCGACATACTTACATTGACAGTGAGATCACACTGATAACATCGACATACTTACATTGACAGAGATCAACACTGATAACATCGACATACTTTACATTGACAGTGAGATCTATCCTGATAACATCGACATGCTTACATTGACAGTGAGATCTAGCCTGATAACATCGACATACTTACATTGACAGTGAGATCTATCCTGATAACATCGACATACTTACATTGACAGCGAGATCTATCCTGATAACATCGACATATTTACATTGACAGTGAGATCTATCCTGATAACATCGACATACTTACATTGACAGTGAGATCTACGCTGGTAACACTGACATACTTACATTGACAGTGAGATCTATCCTGATGACATCGACATACTTACATTGACAGTGAGATCTATCCTGATAACACTGACATACTTACATTGACAGTTAGATCTAGCCTGATAACATCGACATGCTTACATTGACAGTGATATCTAGCCTGATAACATCGACATACTTACATTCACAGTGAGATCTATCCTGATAACTTCGACATACTTACATTGACAGTGAGATCTACCCTGGTAACACTGACATACACTGACAGTGAGATCTACCCTGGTAACACTGACATACACCGACAGTGAGATCTACCCTGGTAACACTGACATACACTGACAGTGAGATCTACCCTGGTAACACTGACATACACTGACAGTGAGATCTACCCTGGTAACACTGACATACACTGACAGTGAGATCTACCCTGATAACACATCGACATGCTTACACTGACAGTGAGATCAACACTGGTAACACTGACATGTTATTTACATTGACAGTGAGATCAACACTGGTAACATGACATACACTGACAGTGAGATCTACTGTGACACTGAGATACACTGACAGTGAGATCAACCCTCGACATAATACATTGACAGTGAGATCTACCCTGATAACACTGACATACTTACATTGACAGTGAGATCAACACTGGTAACACTGACATATTTACATTGACAGTGATCATCTACCCTGATAACATCGACATACATTGACAGTGAGATCTATCCTGATAATATTGACATGCTTACATTGACAGTGAGATCTATCCTGGTAATACTGACATACTTACATTGACAGTGAGATCTATCCTGGTAACACTGACATACACATTGACAGTGAGATCTACCCTGATAACATTGACATACATTGACAGTGAGATCAGAGCCTGGTAACACTGACATACACTGAGATCTAACACTGACAACATCGACATTGACAGAGAGATCTATCCTGATACCATCGACATACTTACATTGACAGGAGATCTACCCTGGTAACATCGACATGCCCACTTACATTGACAGTCAGATACCCTGGTAACACTGACATAACATCGACACCCTTAATTGACACTGACAGTGAGATCTATCCTGATAACATCGACATACTTACATTGACAGTGAGATCTATCCTGATAACATCGACATACTTACATTGACAGTGAGATCTATCCTGATAACATCGACATATTTACATTGACAGTGAGTGAACATCGACTTTACATTACATTGACAGTGAGATCTAATAACATCGACATACCCTGGTAACATTCACGACAGTGAGATCTACGCTGGTAACATCTACATACTTACATTGACAGTGAGATCTATGCTTATAGCATCGACATATTTACATTCACAGTGAGATCTATCCTGATAACATCGACATGCTTACATTGACAGTGATATCTAGCCTGATAACATCGACATACTTACACTCACAGTGAGATCTATCCTGATAACATCGACATACTTACATTCACAGTCAGATCTACGCTGGTAACACTGACATACTTACATTGACAGTGAGATCTATCCTGATGACATCGACATACTTACATTGACAGAGAGATCTATCTTGATAACATCGACATACTTACATTGACAGTGAGATCTATCCTGATGACATGGACATACTTACATTGACAGTGAGATCTATCCTGATAACACTGACATACTTACATTGACAGAGAGATCTATCCTGATGACATTGACATACTTACATTCACAGTGAGATGTACCCTGGTAACACTGGCAAGCAATGTCAGGTTTGTAGGTTTTGTATAGTTGATGACAGGCGTGTCACTGGTAATGCTGAAGTCCGAGGCCATTGTGCTTGGACTGACATCTGTGGTAAAACATAGAGGAGTGACAGGGAGACCAGATTTGGGCCAACCGGAGGTCCTTGCAAAGGACAATATGTTGAGAACATGTCGGGCATAAGATTTGCAAAATGTAATGAGAAAACCTTTCGAATGAGATGACATCACAGTAATCAGGTTTTCTGTTATTGCAGCACCAGAGCGAGAGGTTGAAGTCAACTGCATTGTATCAAAATAGCATATTGTCAGAGGTTTTCACATAAAGGTTTTAAATGACCTGAATAAAATTGGACCATGTGCCTTCCAATCTGCACGATACTTTGTTTTAGTACTTTTCTTTTAAGAGGGTGGGAAAATTGCATAATTATGAACACAAGCATATTGTAAATCTTGCAAAATAGTGTCTGGTACTTAGTGAAAATGAGGATTTTTATAAATTCCTTTGGCACACCAAATTTGAACATAAACGTAACTCTTCATTTTACAATATTTTAGAGCTTGAGACTTACTGCAGCTCTTCTTTAGAAATGTCTGAAATTTGCACAAAACATGTTAATCAACTGTCACTCTTTCGTTGTGTTAACTGATAACATATTTCATTGATTGATATTGAAAACTTGCCTGATAACTGAATCTGTGAGATGGCATCGGGGGTGGTGTTAAGTGGTATGTCTATAGTCCTAAACTGGTTGAGAAGGGGGATTATAATGATAGCCGGATTAAGATTACTCCCAAACACAGGCGCTTCGTTGAAAGTCACACACAGGTCAAAGTTGTCATGCTGGGGAGTGCTTAAAATTTGGGTTGCAAAAACTGTAATCTGGAACATAGATAAAACCAACATGATTATTTTCGGCTGAGTAAAATTTGAAGAGGAACACCTTTTTATGGATAGACAACTTCTTTATTGCAAAATAAAAAGGAAAGAAAAAAACAACACCTTCTTTACTGCAATAGATGCTACGATCTAGTGTAATAAAGAAGTTTTTTATCCATAAAAAGCGTTCCTCTTCATCATACCAGCTTCTAAATGCCACTTAAGGACGTTAAGTAAAATTCAATAATTCCACAAGAAATTACAAAGGCTATGAAAAAATATTTAGCAAATTGATATTGAAAAAAAAATGTGTTTCCCCTTCTGATTTGTTCCCCTTATTCACTTTGGAAAGTTAAAATCCATGGTTAATCAACACTGCAAAAGATAAAAAACGAAAGCGAGAATACGTGAATTAATTAATGGATTAATTTCACGACTTACTGACTGACTGGGTTTTGGTTTTACGCCGCTTTTAGCAATATTCCAGCAACATCACGGCGGGGAACACCAGAAATGGGCTTCACACATTGTACCCATGTGGGGATTCCAACCTGGGTCCTCGGCGTGACGAGCCAACGCTTTAACCACTAGGCTACCCAACCGCCCCTAATTTCACGATGTGCAAATACTTACACAATATCTCCTCTGGGTAAAATCAGTCTTGAGGAGCATGAGACAGGCACCGTTAAATTCAAAGATGTTGTAGTTGTTAGTAATGGTGTAGTTGAGGTCGTTGGTGTCGTTGCATGTTGGTATAGTTGAGTTGACACAGTAGACTGGGTCTCCAGACTGTTGCTGTGTACTGGACATGGAGACATTCACTTGAGGTTCGCATTTAGGGCCCTGGCTGTTGACCACTGTGAACGTGAGATGGACACATCACACAAGGTAATCAATGACACGTCGACAATACCAACGTGAAATGCCTCAATACATGTATTATATGTTCGAAGACTAGAGCTGGATATCGATATAGATTATAGAGATCGATAATCGTCAAATAAATATCGATTATCGATAAATATCGGAGGAGTAACTTTCAGTAAAAATGCTCAAAAACTCTCAAAGAAATGAATATATTTCACATCACTAGTGACATGATAATGCATGGATTACTAACACAACAGTATATTGAACATATTAATTTAGGAAGCAGCCCATGAATAAAGACGTTGCTTTATATATATTGTGTGTAAATTTAAAGCTATTTTCTATCACTTAAGTTAATATACTAAAGTCAATTTGATAATCATTAGTAATTTTTCCCATCGTCCATATTTCCAATTGTCGATAATATTAGTCAACCTTATCGAAGAGTACACTCGTGATATATCCATCAACGCTAAATGTTCACCACACCATTAAGCAAAGTCCCCCTTGATAATCACTGATGAAATCTGAGACTTAAGAACGCAGTAAGAAAGGTAGGATACTTTATGGATAACAACTTGTTTATTATATTATGATGCAGCTGTTGCTTGACAAAGATATAAGAATTTATACCGAAACGTCGAATCATAATATAATAAACAATTTGTCCTCCATAAACTATCCTACCTTTTTACTGCGTTTTTGTTAAATGCCAGTCAAACAGATTTTGTTTGAGCAAAAGTTTCTATTTTTCTGTAGTTATTTGATCGAGGGTACACCTTACTAGAGGTGGCACCACTAACTCTTACTGGGGATTGTCTTCTAGAAGCAAGAAGCAAGATGCACAATGGTTAGGCTAACTCTTACTGGGGATTGTCTTCTAGAAGCAAGAAGCAAGATGCACAATGGTTAGGATAAGTGAAACTGGGTGTAGTAATATCTATGCTATACGTGCCTGTTGGAAAGGTTTCGGTGGTAGTTTGTGAAACTAAGGGGCTTGGCCCTGTAGGATCTTTCCCTGAAATAAGACGTTAGTGTTCTAAATAATCTAGCAAGCAAGCAAATTAATAGCGAATGTATGTGTGAATATTGGTTAATGTTGCAAACAAACCTTAAAACTGTTATTTCAATCTGAAGCTAAATGCTTAAACTATTATTTCAGCCTGAAGCTAAATGCTTAAACTATTACTTCAGCCTGAAGCTAAATGCTTAAACTATTACTTCAGCCTGAAGCTAAATGCTTAAACTATTACTTCAGCCTGAAGCTAAATGCTTAAACTATTACTTCAGCCTGAAGCTAAATGCTTGTCTACTCTAGATCACTCGATCAACCACATGCTGCAGGTTTGTTTATTTTTTAGCATTCTGTTAAAGTGCTAAAACGCAAAATAATCTTGGTGATATCATATGTTATGATGCGTGTATGTGAAAATGTATATTGTGACAAGTCAATTATTTAAATGTTATATATATGAGAATCTTGAAAAAGAGTTGCAAGAACAGATTGAAGCGCACATAAAATATAAATATACCCTTCGCCGTAGCATGAACAAGACTGTTTCATCCATAGCGAGGGCGGGCATTCAACATGTGTTTTGATTCATTCATTCATCTCTGATTTTGAATACGTGGACATTTTATTGTCTGCATGAGCCCTGCGTTCTTTTTAGTTAAACGGAGTACCCATCGCAACTAAACATCCCGTTGAAATGACATTTTCTTTCTGATATTGCAACCTTCTTGGCGGCTGGCAGTACCATACCATACCATACCATATCGTACCGTACCGTACCGTACCATACCGTGCCATACCATACCATACCATACCATACCATATCGTACCGTACCGTGCCGTACCATACCACACCATACCTAAAAACGCGTTAGAACAAACAACTCATCTGCATTCTTATACAGAGACATTTTACGATTCCGAACATTCCACAACGAATTCTCAATACAGAGTCCATGGATGATGAGCAGCAGTACAAGTCTGAAGTTACTGAATACACGCACGAGTCGCTGCGCGTTCAGAAACAACGTCCTCTCGTGTGCTGAAAGTATGACTGAGCACGGAGCCATCGATCTTAAACGTTATGTCCTCAAGGGCCCTGCTGTCATCAAGTAGATTTCGACGGAATGTCCTTCTAAACTCGTACCTACCATGAATGCTGTTAATCTCTTTTCACACGCCTTTAGCTGACTATTCCTTTTTTTAAAAAAGGTTTGTGATTCGAGAGTTTGAAGTTGTTAACTGGAAGTGTCATATCTATATGGACATCTTGTCCTTCTTCTCCCGTGTATGTTCCCAGGTTATCGGTGCGGTAGCGTAGCCTAGTGGTTAAAGTGTTCGCGCGTCACGCTGAAGACCCGGGTTTGATTCCCCACATGGGTACAATGATAACATTGCTGGAATATTGTCAAAGGCGACGTAAAACCATACTCACTCACACACCAAAATTACCGGAGAGAGACGGGAATCTAGCCGTGATCGTACAGCCATATAGCTGGAATATTGCTGAGTGCGGCGTAAAGCCATATAGATGGAATATTGCTGAGTGCGGCGTACATCCATATAGCTGGAATATTGCTGAGTGCGGCGTACAGCCATATAGCTGGAATATTGCTGAGTGCGGCGTACATCCATATAGCTGGAATATTGCTGAGTGCGGCGTACAGCCATATAGCTGGAATATTGCTGAGTGCGGCGTACAGCCATATAGCTGGAATATTGCTGAGTGCGGCGTACATCCATATAGCTGGAATATTGCTGAGTGCGGCGTACAGCCATATAGCTGGAATATTGCTGAGTGCGGCGTACAGCCATAAAGCTGGAATATTGCTGAGTGCGGCGTACAGCCATATAGCTGGAATATTGCTGAGTGCGGCGTAAAACAACAACCAACCAATATGTCCTTACTCCATCGCTTCCCAAGATACAGATGCATCACGTCAGTAACTGAATAAGGCGCGTGGATCGGAATGATCAAATCGTCGCAGACATCGCAAGCTAAATTGTGTGAATTACCAGTTAACAATACAGAGGCAAGGGGAGCAAATACAAATCGCATTTCCTCAGGATGGACTTTTCTTCCCCACATGAAAAATGGATTGTTCTGTAACCACGTATGAGAATGTTCAAACTGTTAAATTTAGCGAACTACTTATTCTAAAATGTTTGCATAAAATTTGTAAGAATGAAAATATATCTCCGTCTGTAACCGATATCTGCTCTTTCACTTATGTGGGTAAATTCATCGATACATATCGAAGTTTTGTGTTTTCCTTGTTTGTTTGAAAGTTCAAATTGGTGAATGAGTTTTATTTTGTTGTTTACCTGCTGTGTGTGGTTTACAGTTTAAAGTGTTATGTGATCATGAATTTCATATTATTTGTTTTGTTTACCTGCTTTTGTGTGGTTTACAGGTTATAAACTGTTCTATAAAATTACAGCAATGATTTTCTTTATATAGTTCAAGTAAAGATGCCTCAGACGGTTTCAGATGATTGAAACCTGAATATCATATAAATTAGAAAACCGTACAAAATCAAAAGGGATTCGCGCTCAATTCAAAGGAATTCAAACTTTAAGATATTTCGATGAATTATATTTATATAAATAATACATTCCCAAAATGTGACTTCGCTATGTCTTTATAACATAGTTTCTGAAAACGTATGTGACCATATGTGACCAACAGAACCCCATTTAAGCCCTTCTGTGATAACACGACACTGGCAGGTTAAGCCAGGTTAAAACGGCTTAGATGTACAACAAGAACTATTTGTACAATATTTGACATTTTTCCGTGACTTTGAATACGCCATGCTTGTTCAATATAATACACAGACACACGTCGTCATAGCCTACCCTATTGTAGCTCTGCACCTATATTATTTTCGTATTTCTCAAAGCTCCATACAAAGGTATATGTTTTTTTTCTCTTGCTTCCTAAATTTAGATTAATTTTTAGAAAATAAATAAATCGTTTGTATTTTTTTGACATTTTTAAATGTCGCTAGTTGTCATGGATGCCTTCGCGCGGTTTAACCTTTGATAAACATGGTGATCTCGGTTCGTTTTCGGTAACCTCTCTGAGACACATTAAACTCGATCCTTCTGCGTTATCACGTACATAAATCCGAGTCTGGTTGTCTGGGATATACAATCCATTGACACATGCTGATATAGCTTTTAACCTGTCGTGTTTGGAACCAGCAACATATATTGCTGAAAACTTGAACGATGTTGGCTTTCAGGCGTATGATAAATTTATATACGTGATTATATTCCCCATAACTGTGAACTTGAATACGAAAGGTTGTGCATATTAAGATAAGAACGGTTTTGATAAGCCATCTACAGCAATCTGTTGTTGATGTTGGAGAACGTCGTGAGTGTGTAGTGTTGTTGGAGTCAACCCCGTTCGGTCATTCACTTCAATAATCCTGGCAGTTGAGCAACAAGACATTTCCTCAGATATATATTTAGAACTTTACAATACAGTGTGTAACGTGTCATTTGATTTGGATAAGACAAACCAAAGGTTGACAGTAGGAACATCCGCTCCTCCGAGTATGGGTTCGATTACACACAGAAGGATCCGTGAAGATCAGGGTTATAATTGGTCTTCAGCAACCCGTAGTTGTCGTAGGAGGCGACTAACGGGATCGGGTGGTCAGGTTCGCTGACTTGGTTGATGCGTGTCATCGTATCTCAGTTTCCTAGGTCGATGTTCATGATGTCAATCACTGGATTATTTCTGACCGCCGTCATATAGCTGGAATATTGCTGAGTGAGGCGTTAAACAATAAACAGCCAAACACACCGAGGCTGGGTCCCAGCTGGAAAGTGGTTATCCAGTATTGTTTACATCCATGTTGGGGATCAGAGAAGATCAATAGTGCTTGTAAGAGCCGACCAAACCGGGGATCGGGTGGTCAGGTTTTGTGGCTTGGATGGCTGTAAACCGTCATGTGCTGGTGCCGCGTTTAGATAGGTTCCAGCCACTTTAAAAAAGAGGACTTCAAAAGTGTGGGGTAGTGTGGAGAATCAAACTCCTGCCTCTCTCGAACGCTTGACCCACTGGGCGACTCCACCCCGAAACACGCTGTGACCAACCTGGCGCTAGAATACTCGATAACGCTATATGTACACTTCTTTAACCAACATGGTTGGAGGGGTGGTGGGTTAGCCTAGTGGTTAAAGCGTTTGCTCGCCATGCTGAAGACACGGGTTCGATTCCTCACACAGGTACAATGTGTGAAGCCCATTTCTTGTATACCCCGCCGTGATATTGCTTGAATAGTGCTAAAAGCGGCGAAAAAATAAACTCACTCACTCAATATGGTTGGACTTTGGTTGTCAGGGAATGGCAGATAAACGGACGTAACATGAAGATAAACCAGGTGTTCCTTACTTTTTTGAGTAGCATATAATACCGCTTATTACTTCAACACCAAAGGCAGGGTACCCGTACGTATACACTGTACTATGTATATTGAATATGTTCCCACCCTGGGTATACAATACGTCGGCCTATATCCTCATATCTACACTATACATCCCAATACGTGAATCAACACCCATTATCCTGCAATCTAAGTCATGTTGTGAAATGTGTGCCTGTACCGGGGTCTGGTCGAGTCACGGCTATCTCCCCATCAGCACCCATCATCAGGTGAACTTACCACCCTACACCGAACTATAGCAAGGTCTCGTTACAATCTGACTCACGGAACAGGGGTATGGTGTCTGGATTTGTGAATTCCAAAGCGATATATCAAAGTGCTTGAAGGTTATAGGGAAAATACAAGTTTTTATAAACACAATTTATCAAAATCATAAAACAGCCCTGGTAATAAACCACAGACAGAAGAAACGAGATACTTTACTTATTATATACATATGCGTATTTATGTCAATACAATTCTGTCGAAATAGCTTTAAAGGGCCATTAACACTAGTGATAGAAGCATGTAGTTCGTCTTTCATACCTTTCTAGGAAGATGTAGTGAATGAGTTATGTCTTACGTCGCTTTTAGCAATGTTCCAGGAATATCACGGCGGGGGCTACCGGAAATGGGCTTCAGGCATAGTACCAATGTGGGGAATCGAACCCGGATCTTCGGCGTGACGAGCGAACGCTTTAACCGCTAGGCTGTCCCGCCACCCCCTATGAAGATATAATGTACTTGTCTATTCTATGTCTTGGGAAAAAACTGTTTTCATTCTCTAGAGAGCATGTGTTTCTATATAGAACATGTTTTACCTTGTTGTCTGAGGGGACGCAACTCATTGTGTAGAGGTGCGTCCTTTTGATTCTATGATCCGCTGGTCTCGGATTCGAACCCCACACAATGGTCTTTGGTATATCCGCATTGTAAGCTTCACCAGAGCTGTAAATGTCCACGACTTGTGACCGTCTGCCATTTCCTTCACAGCCATATTATAACAGAATAATGTTCCATAGCGCGGAACCAGAAGTATCAACCACTGTATTTATATACCACAACTGTATATATATCCAACAACTGTATTTACTTACCATCCACACAGTAGCCCATGAGTACAGCCAGGACGACATATCGCATCACACATCCCCCCATCCTTGCAGGAGGCGTATCCCTTCTACGTTTTGAATTTAGCGCCGAAGTAACTTGTGTGAGTCATGTCTGCGTGGCCTGCGGCAGGCGGATGCCCATGACAGTCTGTCAAAGAAACAAAACAATATACAGATAATGGCCAAATCCCCCAAAGGGGATAATGGTTACCAGATTCAAGTTAAAAAATCACTAAAACATATGATAGTTCCACTTTACACACGCCTATATTAGACCCTGTGTGGAAGATTAGGTTACTTAAGTTACCTTGAACGGACACAAAGTGAAATTTACCAAGGGTGAGAAATCACTCCCCTCTCAGGACCAATATATAATTATATAAATACAACTAAATTCAACATTTATAAAGCAAACTTTCTAAACGACCACCACATTTCCAATATATCAAAAGGGATATAACCAATGCATATCATATAGACAGATATACCTCATCCTTAACTTGTGATTACACCAAATTCACGAAATACTGGTCAATATGCCATTGTCTATTTACCTGAACAATACATCTCCTGTAAAAGCCATAACCGTCAGCTACTGAATTGTCATACCCATTTTGATTAGATATTCTCTTTTTTTTATGTGTATTGAACTATGAACTATCCATTTGCTGTAAAACATATACCGGTGAAAAGAAATAAAATTATAAAAATATATGTTTATATATATAACCTTCCATATGTAACCTATTCCTTTCAGAATGAAATCGCTATTTATTTATTTATTTATTTATTTATTTATTTATTTATTTATTTATTTATTTATTTATTTTCAAATAAAAAGCATATGTACATGTCATGTGTTCATATTCATACACAATTAAATATAAGATGGTTCCTTGTGGGGAGGGGCGGTGGGGTAGCCTATAGTGGTTAAAGCGTTTGCTCGTCACGCCAAAGACTCGGGTTCGATTCCCCACATGGGTACAATGTGTCAAGCCCATTTCTGGTGTCCCCCGCCGTGATATTGCTGGAATATTGTTAAAAGCGGCGTAAAACCATACTCACTCACTCACCTTCTGGGGAAATGTCTTGTGGTTTTGCGGGTAATATTGGCCTGAGGGGGACTGCCCGTGTTCGAAAAGAGTCCATGTAGGAAAATGACCAGGTGGTCTTTGGACTTGGCACATGACTCTTTGTACGCACAGCACACTCTGCGGGCCTTCCCGTTGGCCAATGAAACATGTTGCCGTTATAAACAGTTTGGCAATATGGTCTCGTTAGCGTATTCAGGGAAACATCACTGGGACAGACCCCGTTAATCACGAATCCCCGCTTTCAAGAAACGACGTAAAAACATTGATTTGTTAATCCCGATTACAGATAATCTGACAATCCTGTCGACTTCACTTGACATTAACACAATACCGGTTACAAAGGTTCTGGGGGCGGTGGTAGCCTAGTGGTTAAAGCGTTCGCTCGTCACGTCGAAAACCCGGGTTCGATTCCCCACATGGGTACAATGTGTGAAGCCCATATCTAGTGTCACCCGCCGTGATATTGCGGGAATATTGCTATTTAAAGCGGCGTAAAACTAAACTCACTCACGCGATACAAAGATTCTGCAGTATATGTAGATATATGCATGACTGTTTAGCAAAAGTGAAGGAGCCTACTGGTCTGAGACGGTATCATGCTGAGTTGCTTCCCTTGACTATACCAGGATCGTAAGTTCTACAGTCTTACTTTCTCCGACTGTCTGTCTGCACCAAAATGCTCCATCAGATGAGTGACTGATGTTACTGTAATTATCAAATCTGGACAAAGCAAAAAACCAGTGACTAACCAAAACAAAGGAGCAACGATTCTACAGCAATGAATCAAATTCCCCACAAGACACAGTTAACTAAAATACTCTATAAATGGCTTTGAATCCAACTCACTCACTCGCTCATCAATGGGTCACTCAGACAATAACCGATACATTATAACTTGCGTATCTGTGTCAGTCAGAATCCAAGACAATCGGTGCCAACGCACGTGTGAATACTCTAGACAACACTCTGTCTCTGTAACTTCTGAATACCCCTGTGTTTAAGTCTGCAGAACGATGTGTGTTTATTCTGCAGCTAAAAGAGTGCAGCACAGGCCGAGGAAGTTTAGGGAAAGACTTCTGTATTCCTATGTATTCAAATATTGTTTAATGTGCTGATAGTGTTTATGTTAAGCGTTTACTTTCAATGATGTCATGGGCAATGCGCACCTTCTCGCCGTAAACAGAGAAACGATGGAAGGATAACGGTAAAGTAAACGGGCATGAAAGCCGGTCATTCTTCCCGATCTGTGCGGGCGGTCAGCGTAATCACAATTATCTCATAACGTATACAAACATCAACTTTGCAATTAAATACGTAATAAGAAGAAAATACTGTCAGATATATCAAAACATATTTACATGGCAATGGTCATGCAATTATTGATAGGTTCTTATCATGAAACCGTTCTGAGTCTGAAATGTTGTAAACTATGATGAACATCAAACAGACAGGCTCACACAGACACAGCGCTAAACACATGCGAAAAGCATTAGAGTGGCGTAACGCTACATTAACATTTCTCAGATATATAACAGACAGTGATGGAGTTTGGAAACGTTTGAAACCCATGGAAAACAGGCCATGGTCGAGGCGATTCTGCTCCAACAAACAGCGGAACCGGACTCGACTAAGGGCCTTAACTCTGTAGAGAGAATTACCACATCATAGACGAGTTCAGAGAGCTATCTCGGGTAGGACGAGCTACAGATACTGACAACGGGATAACACGGCCGAGGCAGTCTATCTCACTGTCCCCGATTTTCCCTTCTACCCAGACCCAACTGTAATGCCAGGGCCCTTAATGAAGCAAGGCTCTGAAACCCCCATCCTACAGATGTTCCTAGAATTCAATAATTTTTTAAACTAAGTTTGAACTTAGTCTACGCGGTAGTCTACCCCAGTCGGAAAACCATTTAACTTAACATAGAATCCGAGGAATAAGTTCTGTGAGAATATAGGAGACTGAAATGGGTTTAAGGTTGCCTTGAATAGTATTTCAATATGTTGGGCTATTCAAACTGTATAAGAACAAAGAGCAAACTGATATTAATTTACACGGAGTCCGTGGTTTCTATAAAAGTTGAACCTATATCAGTGCCTCAGCCACATCGGCGGAAACAGAAAAGGAAAAGCGATGGCGCCAGAAAGGATACTAGTTTTCGATTTGCAAATTTGATTTAAAATTCACTTTCTGTGGCATTAAGATAAGTATTTGAAGGTGCAATGAAATATGGTTTGACGTCGCGGTTGGGCTCGTGTCACTTGTAAAGTGAGGTTGGGCACAATGTGTGAAGCCCATTTCTGGTGTCCCTCGCCGTGATGTTGCTGGAATATTGCTGAAAGCGGCGTAAAACCATACTCAGTCAGTCAGTGTAAAGCGAGGTACATTGCAATATTAACGGGAACTCCCTTCAATTAGACTTGAATTTTGACAAATTGTTTTTGGAAAATCAGTAAACTGGTTCTTCCTAGGGCTTGACGTGATGTCAAACTATGTAGGAAATAAGGTCTGTTGTCAGTAAAATGTCAGTTTTCTCAGTGTTAGGTGAAATGAGGTGAGGTAAGATCGAGCTCAAGATGTGTTCCAGGATGTAGCCTGAATGCATGGTGCTGGTCCCAGGCCCGACTACTGCGGATGTAATAGCCGATTATGCGTTACCGCAATGCACTTAGACACCCAACTGGTACACTGGTCCCAGGCCCAACTACTGCTGGTGTAATAGTGTCACCGCATTGTCACAATAGACACCCAACAGAGTACACACTGCTGGGTAATAGTGTTATGCGTTACCGCATTGTCACAATAGACACCCAACAGAGTACACTGATTCCGAGCGTCCAGTCCGTGTTCTACCCCGTTATGCAGTCACCAGGCAGGGTGACAACAAATACCACCGTGTAACGTCTTCTGATATGACGAAGTCGGGGAGCGAAGTAGTCGGTCATACAGACCCTGAACAAATATATCCATGCAAGTCTAGCAATTATGACAAGTCTAGATTACCTCAGTTTCAGGCTGAAGAGGGGTGGGTGGGGTGGGGTGTGTGTGTGTGTGTGTGTGTGTGTGTGTGTTAGTCTAATGGTTAAAGCGTCCGATCGTCACGCTGAAAACCCGGGTTCGATTCCCCACATGAGTACAATGTGTGAAGCCCATTTCTGGTGTCCCTTGCCGTCATATTGCTGGAATATTGTTAAAGCGGCGTAAAACCATACTCACTCACTCCGGCTGAAGAAAGTCTATGGGCTCCTGTTCATTATTTTAAAAAAATGTAGTTATGAACCGTTTTTTCTGTAAAATATTTTCCTTTCAGAGACTATATGTTAGTCTAAGAGCGAACCACTAGCCGTATTTATATTCCGAGGGTAGGAACTTGGTGGTTTGTGGCATATACAATGTAGGCATTTAGGTTTTAGTACAATATAGTTTTACCTAATCGTAGATGGGTATGGTATAAAATCTAGAGAGAATATTAGCACCCTTTTGCGATGGCTCTGTCCATAGCAGTCATATAGGAGTGAAATATGGGACAAATGATTAAAAACTAGCGGATGTTTGTGTGATCATTGGCGTCAGTTGAGACACACATGCACTTTAGAATACACTGACCTATGTTCTTAAATGCGGGGGGACCCACTGAAGAGAGACACGTGCATCATGAATTCCCAAACATGCATTTATGCATTCGACAACATGCTATTTTAATGCCATCACGATCCACATGATGTAAATCAAAGAAGGTTAAAGTAAAATAGAGTTTTCAACAGAGCCATTCGAACTCAACAATATCAGGCAGGCGGTTAAAATGTTTATGTTTTTTTGTTAAAGAATTGAATTGGGTCTTTTTGTCACGAAAAAGAAATCATCTCCTTTGAGTAGAAAATGATATCTACGTGATTAACGCTTGTGTGGCGGTAATGGACAACTTAGTGCGTCCGCGCATGTGTTCGGCGCCACCTGCTGGACAAGTTTTTGCTCACAAATGGGTGTATCCCTGTTTAATTAGTCGAATAAAATAATCTTTTTTTCCCACGTGGGTTCTTTGTGAGAGAAGCAGCACTTGTGCGAATAACGTATATAACTCGTTAATGTACACAATATGTAGGAAAAGGGAAGTGGTGTCCTATTCATATCCCAGTCCAACTTGACATCCGTACAAGGACATGAAAGCTTCTATTGTTATGTCATGCTGACCTCGCCTATTTCTAAAGGAATGGACAAATCATGCAGTTGTCCTCAAGGGTAAACATTTCATGTCGGCACAGGTTTGACACGTCTTGGCCACATGTTGCAAATAAAATAACTTAAATGTCAAGGATCCACCCCAAAATCCACGAGCACGTTTTGAACATTACAAAAACGGGATTTTCCCTGTTTTGAAACTAAAGAAAATGCGCAATCAGAAATTTTCTGCTGAAATTGACACTGTGCTTTCAAGGTTGAGAAACTCCGATGCAACAGTATGGGCGATGAAGACGCGCGCACTTGTTTGTGTTTGAACATTTCACGCATGTGTTGAACTGAGCGTATTAAGTTCCACTAGTAGCAATACTCAATACTTAAGAGCAATACTATCCTGTTTGAAAACAAAACATCTTCCCTTTATTTATCCCCGCCCACACACCACCCTCCTTCCTACTCTGATATATGATATATGTTGACAGGTAAGCAGCTGCCTGGGATACGGCTTTTTCAATTTTCAGTATTTATTCAGTTGTGTTTGATCGATATTCATGAACATTGCGAAACTCGCGAACACTGAACCTTGATCTGTCTCATTGTGAACACTTTGGATGCCGACATACTCTACCTACGTGGATATAGTGTGAGTGAGTTGGTGAGTGAGTGTAGTTTTACGCCGCATGTAGATATATCCCAGCAACATCACGGCAGAGGACACCAGAAATGGGCTTCACACATTGTAGCATGTGGGGAATCGAACCCGGGTCTTGGGTGTGACATACAAGCGCCTGGTCCACTGAGCATCCCCACTGCCCTACGTGGCTGTAGCATGTACCGTACAGAGGACAGCATGGGGTTGCAACTAATGTTTTAATTGGGGTCATTTCGGAAATACCCAGATGGATCCCTTGAAAAGTGACACAGACAATACCATAACGATCTAAACATGTGTGTGGATATTATAACATTACATTTTAACCGCCTGGATATAATAACAATATCCACATGCTTATCAGTTTATGTTCACATGTGTGTAGATATAGATCTTCATTAGGCGCCATTGGTGTATTCCCGGGGAGGAGGGATCTTCTGTATGGAATGTTTGTTTTAACAGCTGACGAATGATGATTGGTTGTTATCAGCATATGACCTAGCTGATAATGGGTCAACGTGTTTGAGTGGGTCGATGATCATGCTATCAACCACTGGTTTAACTCATACATGTTGCAGGTGCCTCGATGTAGCGTCGCCATCGCTGTGTAGGGTGTAAAACAACATTCATTTACTGGCCATATACGATGGTATGGTTTCACTGGTGTACAGCACATTGTGTTATTTACAAAGATGCATGCCATGCTACGTCGAATTCCAATGTGTTAGTTCAGTTCGCTGGTCAAACTCATAGAAGGCGTCTCTCCTCTATCGAGGCAATGTTATTATTCAAGTGGACATGGAGTCATTTACAATGGCACCCAACCTCCTTGTTTCGTCACCCGTGAAGATCCGGGTTAGAATTGGTCTTCAGCAACCCATTCTTGTCGTAAAAGACGACTAACGGGATCGGATGGTTAGACATATGAGTGAGTGAGGTTAGTTTTACGCCGCACTCAGCAATATTCCAGCTATATGGCGGCGGTCTGTAAATATTCGAGTCTGGACCAGACAATCCAGAGATCAACAACATCGATTTACGCAATTGGGATAAAATGACACATGTCAACCTAGTCAGCGAGCCTGACCACCTGATCCCGTTAGTCGTCCCTTGCGACAAGCATGGCTTACTGAAGATCAATTCTAACCCGGATCTTCACGGGTCTCGAGATTTATGAAGCATCTAGATGAGGTCATGGCTGCAGCACAAACAATATTTTTTTCGAATCTGAATTCCGATCTTCTACGCAGTGATTTCAAAATTAGTCCATATGTGTGTTCCCCCTTAATGTACAGTTGTTGTGAAATATGGATTATGATAATATATTTACGAGTGTAAGGTACACACAGATGTATGCGTGGGATCTATATGCATCCCCCACGTGGTTCCACCTACATCTGCCACCGTTGTTAAACAGGGAGGCTCCTAATGCCGAGGAGAGAAAAATCATCACTTTGTACTAAAATGAAAAAGAAAGTGAAATTTAATATTTCAAGCGTCTTCATTGTCACTTGCATGGAGAAGGAGCGAAGTTGTTCTTTCGAAAATCCACTCTATTTACACACCGCAACCACGGATGTCATTTATTTCCTTCCCATTTTTATCACTTCTTGTACACATGGCACCAACATGGCAGCGCCATGGCAACAGTAGAGCAATGTTTACCGCCTTCACAAAACATTACATTCTCCCACGATCTAGAAAAAGTGTCAATATTGT
The DNA here is from genome assembly GCF_003918875.1 of Haliotis rubra. Taxonomy (NCBI): domain Eukaryota; kingdom Metazoa; phylum Mollusca; class Gastropoda; order Lepetellida; family Haliotidae; genus Haliotis; species Haliotis rubra. The sequence continues at coordinate 128,409 of NW_025767338.1, read as the reverse complement.
CAGCATTTATCAATTTAAAATCAAATGGACTGAATTTCAAGTAGGGGATAAAACAAGGTTATGTTTTTTGTCTCTCACATTTGTCAATTGTTCAATTCCTTACACTAAACGTGCCCAAACTAGAGCAAGTAATTTATCACTATACCACCGTTATCTAGTTAGGTACGTTTTTCACAAACAGGGGGCGAAATCAACTCGTTAGCTACTATAAGGTGAGGTTATTGGCGCCTTGTTTTTTCTCCCAGAAAATCAGGAGTCGCACCGCTGACAGTCTGACCGTGATAAGGTCTGTAAGTGCCCCGATATCACTATTTCCTTCAGCATCAGCACCGTATCAAATACACTGCTGGAAATGGTTTTAAGTCAAGTGTGGAATACGGTGTTTTGTTTTCATTCAATGCCTAACTCGATGCCATCTAATGGATTTTTTAAACTTTTTATCGTACATAATTACATTGGCCTTGAAACTGTTGAAATTTGATTGTCTATAATGGGAATTTGACACAGAATGTCAAATGACTTTAACTGAATAAACTTTTGTTTAGATAGCAGTCAGTGATATCTGTGAGGGTTTATCTACTTCGTGACACTATCGACGTCATCAGCAGGACACGATCGTTCGTGGGTGAAGGAACATTGGGAAGTAATGATGTTGTGATGCAATACAACGTGTGAACTGGAACACTGATAGACCATAGTGCTCCTGACGTTCTTCCTTACGTCGAACTCTGCTATCACATGGCTGTATACATTGACACTCACGTCTCATTTACAATAACAAATCAAGCGAACTCTCTTTAATTTAAAGTCTTTGTAAGTATCGGCTAAGACATCGTGATATCAGTAGTTTGGGACGTGCAGAACATGTTACATAGGCCAGTTCGAGCTAACGAGGGTGACGAATCAACTAGTTCGGGTTGGAACAAAATACACGTATATTAACATTTTCAATCAGTGTATCGCATACTAGGTTGATATTAAAGAAAAAATAAAACCACATGGCTCTATGCTTGAGATTTCAAGTATAAATAATCAAAAATACGTTACGCAAAATAACCGAACAGACATCTACAAATGAATACAAAACAAATGTCAAACTTTGCATATTTCATAACAATGTCAATACACGAAACACAGAGAACAAGTTACAGTTGGCTTGGAATATCTCATACTTGCTGTAATATTTATATGATTCTGTGTCCGCCATTTTGAACATTTTCTGTCTTAACTTTGAAACATTAATCACATATTTTGACATGGATGTTTTAAGCACTCTCAAGTTAAGTCTTCTTATAAAGCCTAATATCTATTTGTATGAGAATATTGCCATTGATTGTTTCTCTATATCCGAGAAGTATTGCTTATAAGCTTATAAAATACTCATTTGTTAATCCTTGTAACTGATATTTTGTCACTGGATACAACCATGTTTGGTTGACATTCTTGTAACCTGATTTTGCTGGAATAAAAAAGAAATATATATAAAAATGATAATATTTTATAAGATACCGGCAAAAATATGCTGGACTTCCAAAACCACCATGGATACATTCTCAACGCAGTTGTGTCAAAATGTCAGAGGTACCATACCTTAGATCATTAGCACCAAATGTCCATTTTAGTAACCCCGAGGTTTAACAGATGCGAGGACCCACTATATAACCACGTAAAAGAAAACTGTCGATGAATATGACGACGAAAAATTATTATCTATTGTTGATAAGTAGTCAGCGCTAACAAAGATTTCGAAGCTGGCGTCTACAAAACAAACGGATTAAAAATGTCCTCCCGGTGCCTGAGTGAACGCGTAATCTATTATGTGTTTATATGACCTGCCACATCCACGCCATCAATATGTTTCCCCCGCTGAAATGCCAAACCTTAACTACATGTTTACAAACACAATATAGACATGTATAGTTTCTCCCAACAAGAAACAATCCCAAACTATCTAGATCCGACTGGCTGTGTGTTTTGTATGATTCAACCTAGCAACATGCGGTTCAAGAAGAATACTTTGTCAAGACTCGCCCAATAACAGTTTACATTTTCATTTACACCCAGCTTCCTTTTTGTCATATTCAAGCATTTTGCTCCTAACAATATGTACTTAATTTATTCCTTGAAGAAATATCCCATGGAAATCTGTTATCCCAATGACAGGTCGGTCAGGACGTTAGTAAACCGATGTCATAACCGCGATGATTGAACCCATGTAGTTCCTAACTAGCGAACAAAGTAACCCAATGCTTAGGCTTACCCATCACAAATTACAGTCAGTGCATGGTCACGGCGGTGTATGGTCCTGTGCATAGAGCTCAGATCACAAATCAGTTGAAGTTAAGCAACGTTGGGCGCGGAGAGTCCTTCGATGAGAGTTTCTAGGACTTCAGTCCTGTCCCACAGCGAAGCACATGTGATACATGTGGTCTCACATTAGGCAAATGAGTTTGTTCAAATTGCCTCTGTTCACACAGCAGAAAATGGGTACCCGGTGGGATAAGTCATGTGACTATAACATTCTAGCGCCTCATCTGCAGTTTGGGTTATCCGGGGTAATAATGAACAGTGATGTGGATGGAGCGCTATAAAAGTACTTTTATTATTATTAGTTATGTAAGATAATTGAATGTACCAACTTTAATGTTTTTCATGTTTAATATTTGGTCAGAGGAAAGTATGAGTTTATATACACATCCTTGATAAACTTATTTCAAATTCTTAGACTGGTTCGTTAGCATAATATACTAAAAAAATGAACACACTCTTGATTGTATACATTTTTTAGAGGATCCTCATCACAGCGGTTCGAATCACTGTTTGGACAATAATTTAAAAAAAATAAAAATCGAGATTTTTGCAACCGTATATTGTTTTTATATATACCAAGTGTATTTTATGTAATGAGTGTAGCGGGAGAATTTTCTAAAAAATCCATTTCTTCATCGATTTCGTTCAAATTTGAAGTATAAGTTACTCATAACATAAAAAACAATATACGGTTGCAAAATTCTAGATTTTTATTTCTTAAAATTATTGTCCAAACAGTGATTCGAACCCCTGTGATCCTTGATGGGATTCTCCTTGATATCTAAACACTCTTAACAGAATATACTCTAGACAGGACAAGTTATTTTATAGCATACTCTGTTTATAGGAGACAGCTTTGATAGCTCACACCTTTGATCAAGTGGACTCTTTTTAACATACTCTTTGCGATAAGATACAATATTGATAGAATAGACTTTCTAAATTACACTCTTGACAGGACACTGTAAATACGATACCCCTTTCATCGGATACTCGTTTGATGGGATAAGCTGTTGATACGATACACTTTATAGGATACGATCTCAATGATGCACCGTGTAGCATATCAACGTTCAAACATTTATTTTCTATTCATGCGACTATTCATACTATGTGGCATTGTGATATTTGTGTTTTTTTATCATACTCATGTTCAGAGACAAACGTCTAAACCTTGTACCTGTTAGACCACCCTCCCCACACGCTGACCCCCCGTGATATAACTGGAGTGCTGTTCAAAGCGGCGTAAAGCACTACTCACTCATCCTCCCAGCGACGTCCACGTATGTCAGACATCCACACAGACACCCTTTGTAGGTTTAAAGAATCCGCTGAATCACATTTCTGTGAAATACACAATGATTTAAACCAATGACGATAAGATTGCGTGGAGAAAGAAAGGCCTGAGTGTTACTGTGAGAATCTAAGATTAAAAGCCGCGTCCTTAATTTAAAGAGTTTAAAGTTCGCACAGATCTCGGGGAAACAATTAAACTCCACTTGAAATAGGATAGGAAATTCAGCCTCATTGCAAGACTAACGGTTAGTCTCTGAATATATATAATTTTGATTTTAACAAATAAACCCATTTAGATTGAAAAGGAGCCCCCGGGAGACCAAACCTGGGGAAATCTAGACTTGCTTCATTTAGGGCTTTAGCATTGATTACACAATGACATTTAGATAGTGGTCAAATGAAACATGTTATATTTGGGATTACACTTTCATAGTAAAGTACAGATTCTAGTACTTTGGGGCTGAGTCCCATCCGGGATGCTTTAGCATTGCAGGGAGGGCAAGGCTGTAGGGCAAATAATATGGTTCAGGGGCTGTGAGACACCCCACCTCATTGACTACAAAATTGAATTTAAAGTCGAAGGAAAACAATTTTGTAAACAAAAATCTATTATTACATTTAGCATATTCACTGTACGGAAGTTTAGCCCCGGGTGATATAATATGCTTAAATACTTAAATATACGCCTTTACATTTCTCAAACCCCACACTTTTGCATGTCTTCATCAGATAAGAAAACATTTGCGACCCAAAATGCTTCCAGGGCAAATTTAATTTTCTCATGCAGATAAGCGGGTTTTTAACAGCTAAGCTACAGAATGATATATGTCATACGTAAACATGGAACTGTTGACAGCTGGTCAATTTCTGCTGATGAGACTGACAATGGTTTATGTATTTTCATCATTTATACCATGACGTCATTGCACGTGCGTTAATAGATATACCAGTCTGTGAAAACTCGGATCTGGGAACCAGGAATATTATAAACCGTACGTTGTAAAAGCAAATATAATGTATCTTAAAAGTTACACATACATAAATTCCCCTGGCTCGTCGAAGGCGATATTGCATAGGATATATTCAGCCTCCTCCACAAATAATCTTTCACCTCGATATGTTTGTTTACAGAAAGATTATCTAACCAAACAGGGCGGAACATCATTTTTTCCCTCACTCCTCTGCATGTTGGGTATGTGCTGCAGCCATTACACCAACAAAGTTGTTATGTGTGAAAACAGCTAAAAAACAACAATGGTCTTTTGTTTACATGTATTACACATGTCTGGATGGAACCGGATATTGATTTCAAACTTGATCGTGTTAAATATATCCAATTGTGCATGTATATTGATACCATTTTGTTTGTTTTTTCCTTTTTATCAGCCAAATTCTTTCCAGGCTGTAGGTGACCAGATGGATCATAGTGAGTCATGTATGTAGGAACAGTGCTAAAGATGCGTGTCGTCTTGACAAATGGCAGTCTAGCTTGTGTCTGTTATTTTTGTTGGCTCAGCGTTAATGCTGTTTTCCGAAGGCTTTACGGAAGAGATTGTCTTTAGAAGCTCTCTGCAGAGGACTGTCTATTAGCACCAGGATTTCATTGTCGTTGGTTCCATTGGTTGGTTGGTTGGTTGGTTGATGTTTAAAGCCGCACTCAGCAATATTCCAACTATATGGCGGCGGTCTGTAAATAATCGAGTCTGGATCAGACAATCCAGTGATCAACAGCATGAGCATCAATCTACGCAATTGGGACACGATGACATGTGTCAACCAAGTCAGCGAGCCTGACCACCTGATCCCGTTAGTCGCCTCTTACGACAAGCATGGGTTGGTGAAGACCAATTCTAACCCGGATCTTCACGGGTCTAAAATCCCGAAGTAACACCACAGTATTGAGATAGGTTATTTAAAAGAATAACTTGGAAAACTGTCCATACAAATGGACAAAATGAAAAAAACAACAACATTGGTTCTCCCTAACTTGTGAATTTCAAACACGAAGACAACAACACAGCCCGAACCACCCAGGAAAACTTACAGGCGTGAGTAACCTGACCCTGGTCACGCCTTATTCCAAATGACCAGTATGGCCGGTACAAGATTAAACCATTCACCGGACAGCCCTGTTTACAACAGCACTAAGTCTGACGTGCTCCCCAGGGGCTCCGATAGGGATCACCCGGGCCCTGTACCCACCTTAAACATGCCTCACACACAATACACTTAATGTCGGTCACCTTTTATCTTGTCTATTTGAGCAATGTGAGGCTGGGTAGGGATCAACAGAAACGGGTATCTGTAGACGGGTAGGAATGCGGTATTGAAAGAGGGATAAAACATATCTGAATCAGATAAAAACATTCTGCGTTCACAGGTTACCAGAATGCAGAATGCAAATTGAAACATTTACAAAATTTGTGTATATGGGATATAGTACTTTGTTCAATAGTCTAAAATATAAAATCAATATGTTTCCTTCCTCCAAACCCTATCTTTAATGCTATAGTTCCAAGTGAAACAAGCTTACATTTTCCTCAGGTTCTCAGTCTCCGAGGGTCTTTCAATGCAATCAAAGTTGTTTGTTTATCATACAATAACGCATTTTCAACGTCTAAGCCTTAATTTAACCTACTACAAGCATTTGACTTGAAGAAAGATCCGATGATTACCTTCGAATTGAGTTCAAAGTTGAGTAGACTAACAACTAGTCTCTGAAATGAACATATTTTACTGAAAAAAGTTCATAGTAAAAAAAATAAAATATAATGAAAAGGAGCCCTGAGACTTTCTTCATTTTCTGAAGCTGAGGAAATCTAGACTTGCCACATTTTCTAGACTTGCGTGGGCTTTCTTGGATATATTTGCTTCAGGGTCTGTACGAGAGACTAACAGTTGAGTTGTGTACAGTTTTGTTACATAAGACGGTTCTAAGGACAAACCACGAGCAGAAAAAGCAAGTTGTTGACGTTTAGCCTGTGAAATCCATAGTATCGATCACAAGTCGACAGACGATAAGTATCAAAACATGGATTCGAACCCAGAACAACAGAAAGTAGCGAGGTCGGGTGATTCTACTGTCACCATCGACCACTCTCACTTCTGCCACTTGGGCCACCACAAATGTAGAACTGCTTAAAACAATATGTTCTTCAGATCACGATTTCTTAACAGTTTGTCTTGCATAAGATACAAACGCCCATTTAAACGCAATTATCATTCTTCAAATATGACATCTGGAAATAACGCGATATTTTTTTGCTTTGTTGCTTTTTTGTACTTTTCTGCAAAATGAAAATATTATATTATTGCTCATATGCTATAAAACCGAATTTACATTTTTCAAACGTGCACATAAACGTTATGATAAATATTTTAAGAGTATGTTTATGCTTTCATACACTGATGATGCAAACTGTTTAAAAAGTGGCAAAATATCTTGATGAAAACAAACACACAAAGTCATTCAGTGAACTCACTCCATTCGGAAGCAATAATATACGCAACGGAACAAGGCACGAAATATTGCAGTTGAGTCGACACCGCCTACACCGCCTATAATAAGTACACTCTGGAATTAATTGTTCTGGGTCGGTTTTGTTTGAGGCGTTTGGTAGATCCGAGCCGGACATCTCGCGATATCTCGCGATGTGGTCTCAGACGGTCACCCAGTCCACTCAGGTGGGGGTGGAGGAGAAGGACGGGATACTGGTCATTGAAGGGGAAATAATATTACTGTGTATTTTCAGTCGTGGTGTATTTGTGAATTAGTGTTGTTTCCGATATTGTGTTTGGGATTGGTTTATACCTTCAGTTAGAATTAAAAGGTTGTTTCGTGGTCTACCTCGTCGATGTATTCAATTCTTATCAAAGATAGTTTACAGAATTTCTCACTAACAGATGTCCTTATCAGTCTGTTTAGGCTTGGATTGGCGTACAGACATACGCTTCGACACACGGAGACGAGCAGACGCACAAAACGATGTAAGCATCGGCATAAAAACCTCAGATGTCCTCACAAAAGGAGATATGCCACAAACTTCGACATGCACTAACACAATCACTGATCAACACACAGACACAGGATTCGACACACGGATACAAACATCGACATACATGGATCCAATAATATATATACAAAGACACAGGATTCGACACACGGATACAAACATAGACATACATGGATCCAAGAATATATACACACGGACACATGATTCGACACACGGATATAAACATAGACATACATGTATACAAGAATATATGCACACAGACACAGGATTCGACACACGGATACAAACATCGACAGACATGGATGCAAGAATATATGAACACGGACACAAGATTCGACACACGGATACAAACATCGACATACATGGATGCAAGAATATATACACACAGACACAAGATTCGACACACGGATACAAACATCGACATACATGGATGCAAGAATATATACACACAGACACAAGATTCGACACACGGATACAAACATCGACATACATGTATACAAGAATATATGAACACGGACACATGATTCGACACACGGATACAAACATCGACATACATGGATCCAATAATATATATACAAAGACACAGGATTCGACACACGGATACAAACATAGACATACATGGATCCAAGAATATATACACACAGACACAAGATTCGACACACGGACACAAACATCGACATACATGGATCCAATAATATATATACACACGGACACAGGATTCGACACACGGATACAAACATCGACATACATGGATCCAAGAATATATACACACGGACACAAGATTCGACACACGGATACAAACATCGACATACATGGATCCAGTAATATATATACACAGACACAGGATTCGACACACGGATACAAACATCGACATACATGGATCCAAGAATATATACACACAGACACAAGATTCGACACACGGATACAAACGTGATTTTCAGTAACCCATGCTTGTTGTAAGAGGCGACTATGGGATCCGGTGGTCGGACTCGCTGACTTGCCTTACTCATGTCATCGTATCCCAATTGCGTAGATCCATGCTCATGCTGTTGATCACTGGATTGCCTGGTACAGACTCGATTATTTACAGACTGTCGCCATATGGCTGGTGTATTGCTGTGCCCAGCGTAAAACTAAACTCACTCACAGACCCAGGACACGTATGCAGCAACACCAGGAACCAAGAATGGAGGACAGGTCAGGAACCAAGTATGGAGGACAGGAACCAAGTATGGAGGTCAGGAACCAAGTATGGAGGTCAGGAACCAAGTATGGAGGACAGGAACCAAGTATGGAGGTCAGGAACCAAGTATGGAGGACAGGAACCAAGTATGGAGGACAGGAACCAAGTCAAGTATGGAGGACAGGAACCAAGTATGGAGGTCAGGAACCAAGTATGGAGGTCAAGTATGGATATCAGGAACCAAGTATGGAGGTCAAGTATGGATGTCAGGAACCAAGTATGGATGTCAGGAACCAAGTATGGATGTCAGGAACCAAGTATGGATATCAGGAACCAAGTATGGAGTACGCAAGGCAACAACCAGTTTCAACTTTCAAAGTCAGAACCTACACGTCGGTGAGATCAAATGACCATATTTCCTTGTGTCACAAGGAATAAAATTACACCAGATGTGATTTGTTACAGCTCGAATTCTAAAGACAGTCACCGAAAACACAAGCTGAACATTGCCGAGGTTGTGGCGTGCTATCACGGTGTGCTAATCCAAGATGTAACGCACCTGTCACTGGTTACTGCTGCGCTGAGGTGTGTAATGAACATTCCGAACTTAATTCACAAGGCAAAACGTTGATACTAGTGATTTCAATAAGGCTGTCCGAAATTTTGTCACCCGCCCGGCCCAAAACTTTTACCCAGATGTGACATAATTAAAAATGTTCTTTTCGCCATTTTCCCGCCTTTAATGGAATCCATGTCATGTCGATGATAAAAGGATGCTATTACTGTTATACAATCATCAGAAACCCAGGTCATTTTGATTTTATTTCCGCTCTCAATTTAACATTATGTAGGTAGAGATGCATATTCCGCAACCAAGTAATGTCGTCGACTGAAATGTACAAAGAGAAACAAATAAAGGATCAGAGGAAAATTCAAGCGTTCCTTTAATATTTTCCAGTTTTCAGTGCTGTGGCGATGAAAACTGGAAAATAATAAAGGAATGCTTGCATATTCCTGTGATCCTTTTTTTTTCTCAGTATATATGTACATCAAATTCCTCACTGCCCAGCGCTACGTGGCTTTTCAGTCATTGATTCATTCATAGAGGCACGAACAAAACAGGATCCGTACATGTACCTCAATATATCCAGTCCATGAGCCATTGTGCCTCGGTGCACCCAAGGCCGTAAGTTGATACCAGAAGGGATGGATTTCACAACATCCTTTGAAACTCAGTTTCGGGCTGCAAAGCACAACATCTGCTCGAGTGGAATTTAAGAGCGTTTATATACACTGTGACAGTTACACTTAGATGGCATTGAAATATCCGCCTTATGAACCTTAACAGAAACAACCGACGCCGAATCATAATATCCTCAAGGAATACCGAATTCATGCAGTTAGCCTGTTGCACAGTCCCTGAACCCAATCATTACCTCCGCCAAACCCTTAGTGTAAAGGATAAAAGCACCAAATGAAGCAAGTCTAGATCTTCAAATTCTAAACGAATCTCCCATCTCACCGAGGCTCCTTTGTAAATTTAGAGTTTCAATTTTAGAGGTATATTTTTCTATCAGCTATCAAAGATCAAGGCTTAGGAGAGATAGAGCCAAAACTGTTTTATTCTGTCTTGATAAAGTCTATGCACTCTGGTCTCAGTCATCGAATGTACTACGCAATGTTTGATTGTTGTTGTTTGTTGTTTAACGAAGCCCTCAGCAATATCCCAGTTATATGGCGGCGGCCCGTAAATAATCGAATCTGGACCAGACAATCCAGTGACTGACTTCATGAACATCGATCTGTGCAATTGGGATACGATGACATGCATCAACCAAGTCAGCGAGCCTGACCACCCGACCCCGTTAGTCGCCACTTACGAAGACCAGTTTTAACCTCAAGGGATGTAACTGGTTGGTATCAATACACTTGTTGCACTGTAAATATTCACGGATCCCTTTCATGAAAATCGACTGCGTAATGATCCCAGAATAATTGATTTTTCCAGAAATTTAACACCTACTACTACCAATACAAATCCTAAGTCTTCCTTGAAACTATGACGTATGACAGAAATAGTCATGAAAATGTTCTATGCAACTATCATCTGAAGTCTTATGGCAGCTTACAGGAAACAGTCACGATATGATGTAAACAGTTGGACACAGCCGAGTGATTCCAGTGTCACCACCCTTGCTTACTCGGGCTATGCTGTGCACAACACCATACGCGACACATACCCGCCCTGTTTGTACAGACTACAGGTTTATCATAGTTATCCACGCATGACCCACACGTCACTTCCGGCGACATGATCACACAGAGATGAACAGCCAGGTGGGTCGTCATGCATCTGCCACTGCCACTCTTGTGGGATATCTTTTGTGGAGATCTGGTGTCCTGGGGTTACACTGCCTCACTCAACTCACTCACTCACCTATTTGCATCCAATCCCTTTCCCCTTTATAAATAACACTAGTACTTAAGATCATTTTATAACGCACTCCGTAATATTCCCACTTTAGAACGGTATCTAATTAATAATGGAATTTTCACCAGCCAAACCAGTGATTGATATTATGAGCATACTGTCATGCTGTCCTGCGACGAGACGCAATCAACTAGTTCGCCGAACCTGACCACCCGATGGACTCCCGATGTACGATATACTTTGGGGATGAGGCCACTTCTGAATCGGAATCTCACAACAGCCTTCTAATGGCCGATATTTTACCCCACGCCTTCTAATGTCTTCAATGTCCGTAATTCACTATGCAGAGTTGCCACCCTTACGCGTTCCAGAACATTATGACTGTAGTGATGTTCAGATTCGCCCTTGTGAGCCCTGTATCCATATACTGTTCAAACGTTTAAGACAGTGTCACTTTGGGTCTTCCTCCCACACAAAGGCCACACGCGTGATTTAACTATAATACCATTCACAGCGGCGTGAAACTCGACTCATTCACTTCTGTACGATCAATATATGTATATGCTTACATAGAGGTACATACACCCCCAAGGGGCTCAGTTTATGACCCTGCATATATACAGGGGTTCTATATCTACGTCCGATCTTAATCTCCGTGCCGTATACTTATGTATAATCTACATATGCGCTTGAGCAGTCTGTGACACTGGCCAGATGGTCTGTAGCTTACGGCCGAGACAGCCAGATATCCATCGGAGACAAATTGGTCTGGTTGCCAGTAATTAAATAGGGCAGGACATGAGTGCATGTCGCCTGTGCGATGTATTAACATAGAACAGGTTCTGCTTCAAAGCGTGGGGCTACTTTGAGTGGTTTTTCATTACAGTAATTATGCAAGTATATGGTCTGGAGGCTAGGTGGGCCTGGACCTTACTTGAAGGCTGTGAACGTCCTGAACTCCAAGGTCAAGGACATGTTTCAACGTTACGTTTCCATGACGTTGTGCAGTCAGAATACACATTTGTACACTGTTGTGGGTGACATTCTTTGTTGTGAGTTCTCGGTACGCGAAAGTCATTACTCACACTTGAATGCATCAGTTATGTAGATGCTATCATAGAATGAAATATCTCTGAATACGAGAGTGAGATCCGTGAAGATTCGGGTTAGAATTGCTCTTCAGTAACCCATACTTGTCGTAAGAGGCGAAAAACTGAATTGGGCTTGCTGACTTGGTTGATACATTTCGTCGTGTCCCAGTCACGTAGACCGAGGCTCACGATGTCAACTACTTGACAGACTGGTTCCAGATTCGGTTGTATACAGATTGCCGTTTATAGCTGGAATATCGCTTAGGCCGACAGTAAACAATGATCAAACAAACATAAGAGAGCGCATATACGTTTATGCCGCCTTTAGCAATATTCCAGAAATGTCACGACTGGGAAAGTATGTAATTGGCACACCGTACCCGTGCAGGAAATCAAACACGGGTCTTGATCGAGACGAGCGAACGCTTAACCACTAGGCTACCCCACAACGTCCTCGGTGTAACTCGGTGAAGGAACCTTACATTAACTTAGGAAAATACACCTTCGTTTACCCTATCACATACAGATTTGCTGTACCTTCTCTGTTCGATCAAAGGGTCCAGGTTGTCGAATGAATGAAAGTCGTACACCATGCCGTGAAAGGAGCTGTGTTGGGCCCCTCCCTCTCCGTATAAACCGGTCACGTGGCCCAAGTGTCCGGGTTTTATTATCAACAAAGACCACCGAGCAAATCAACCCACTGGAGTGCCGAGGCTCCGCAACTTAGTTTACGCCGCACTATATGGCGGCTATCTGTAAATAATCGAGTCTGGACCAGAGAACCCAGTGATCAACAGCATGAGCATCGATCTGCGCAAATGGGAACCGATGACATGCGTCAACCAAGTCAGCGAGCCTGACCACCCGATCCCGTTAGTCGCCTCTTACGACAAAGCGTTGGTTACTGAAGATCAATATTCTAACCCGGACCTTCGCGGGTCTTTTCTAAAGGATTTCAAGGTCAACTAGTTTGGGGTTTGAATCTCGGGTTGTCCCCTCCTGACAATCTTGTCACCATCACACCCAGCCTGAATCCCAGAGCCTGCGCTATAGCGTTAGCACAGCAGACCCTGTGAACCAGGCTGCATTACACCCAGTTGCACGGGTTTACCAAAGCAGCACACATAAACAACACGCGTTATACAAATGTGTGTAAACACGTCTTATACCTGCTTGAAACCATTAACTGTGTCCTTCCTTCAACTTCTCGGTAAAAAGGCTGCACAGTTTTAGCGCGCTCATTCCGGTTCAGTGACCAAGAGTTTCATCAGCACGTGAAACATACCAGGCGGCCCTTTGTGATACATACACAGTCAACTAAAACATTTCATTCATGGAAGAAATACACCGACATTCTTATGTAGTCCCTTGGATAGTGGTCGTGATGTCGCTCAGAGACTGCAGGTCGCTCGCCGTCCCTGACGCCATCACTCTGTTTCCAACAGGGGTACATTATTTGTAACTTATCACGCTGTCTAGTACAGTCTACCCCTTTATATTGCAGAATACCCCTTAAAGCGGAGCAAAACCGAATTCCTAAAGCCGATATTTTAAAACATCTACCTTATATTGAACTCATTCAAAAGCACACTATTACAATTTCTGTCATTGTTTAACAAAAGCGAGTATAGTTTTACGCCGCTTTTAGCCATATTCCAGCAATATCACGGCAGGGGACACCAGAAATGGGCTTCACACATTGAACCCATGTGGGGAATCGAACCCAGGTCCTCGGCATCACAAGCGAACGCTTTAACCACTAGGCTACCCTAACGCCCACTTTGTTTAAGGCCGCACTCAGTAAAGATCGACCACTCCAGTGACGGACATCATGAGCACTGATCGACTGGGATCCCATGCATCAACCAAGTCAGCGACCCCGACCACCCGTTAGTCACCTCTTACATCATGCATGGGTTGCGTCACGGGTCTACAAAATGTGTCATTACCTTAGGTTTTCATGTTACAAAGCCTCTGGACCTTGCAGTAAATGACACACTGATTCCACGGTTTGTCAAATACAACGACCTTATATACCATAAAAAGGAAAATATAAACACAATTTTCAACAGATACAAAACACAGTCAGCGTGAATGTGTGTTATTTCCAATATAAGGGTTCGATTCCCAACATGGGTACAAGGTGTGAAGCCATCTTCTGGTGTATCCCGTGGTGATATTGCTGGAATATTACTGGACGAGCGTAAAACTCACGACACGACACAACTATACCCTGTTCTTTTGATCAGTAGACTACAATACTCGGCACGGCCTAATGCCTACTACTCCAGCATTTACCGCCTCTACGTTAGGAAACAAAACGACGGAGTACAACTGGAGGCGGCAATATTTGATGGCTACGACAAAGGTGTGCCATTGTCCAAGATGTCAGGTGTATCTCCGCTCCCAGCTCCTTTGGCCATAAAAATGTGACAAACGTGAGTAATGGGTGTGGAAATATGTTCCCCCTCGGCCATTAGCATAGACGGGGGGACGGGGAACTCGCAGATGGGAAGTTGTGGTATAATCTGTGTGATATAATCTCATTTTCACTGCGAAGAAGCTCCTGTAGGAGCGATGGAGAGTGACGGAGAGGGGTTGGGGTGGAGGTGCATACATGTCCCCGTATACAGTTGATTGAGAGAGAGAGAGAGAGAGAGAGAGAGAGAGAGAGAGAGAGAGAGAGAGAGAGAGAGAGAGAGAGAGAGAGAGAGAGAGAGAGAGAGAGAGAGATACACGACGTGTTCAAAATGAAAGTCTACGTGCATCAAGGATTAGGAATCTTTCTTTTGAGAAACGAAATCACGCCAGCTTATCAAGACTGGCTGTGACAAGTGACTGGCTGCCTTTGTTCAGACAAGAAGTGTTTTACATACAAATGCTGTGTTCGTATTATGCAGAAAGGCATATTTGAACATACATAACTGCACCTGCCCTCAGCATAAGAACATCATTTTAACATCAACCGTAACACTCAAAACCATCTGACGGCTGCTTAACACCACTCGTGGCTGATACCGCCATTGCTGAGATGGTATCTGTACAACACTGCGCCCTCGGTGTCTAATCGTTGACAGAATTCGGCCCCGAGGACAATTTCATCGCTTACGAAACTTACGGTACTGTTGATGGTACGGCTATTTATGCAATGTGGATCTTCATCAGAGATCTTCCCTAATGTGAAGGTATTACAACATCGTAAGTTTGACGCTTAAATGTAGTCTGACATACAGACTCTGACACAAATATATACAACCTCTGAAAGTCTATAATAAGGAAGTGACTCAAATTTCATTCTATCTTATGAGAGTCGATGGGGTAGCCTAGTGGTTAAAGCGTTAGTCACGCCGAAGACCCGGGTTCGATTCCCCACATGGGTATAATGTGTGAAGCCAATTTCTGGTGTTCCCCGCCGTGATATTGCTGGAATATTGCTAACAGCGGCGTAAAACCACACTCACTCTACATTAAGATGATTTATGAACTGTTGCTTCCAAAAAATATGTTCATTGAGGAGACTTTGTATCTGCATATGATCAATAAATGTAATCATTATTGTATTGTTTCCTTATACATGCACATGTCCTAGCTAGGAAGAACGTATTCCCTGAATTTATAACAAAAAATAATATTCGCCAATCTCCTTTATTATTATGCGGAATTTCGGAGAATATTGAACACTACTAGTGAAATGTACATGAAGGGGTTTTTACATTAGCACGTCAGCACACAGGTAAAAGAGTAGTGGTGAAAACGATGTTGTCCAAAGATGCCCGACGAATCATCAAAAGAGTTCACAACTTTATCAAGCGCGAGGCAAAGCGAAAGAAAACTCGTATTTCAATTGAGTGTTTCAACAAATGAACAATTAATGCCACCAAGAACTTTGTAAAGGGTTATCTGCCATGGCACTATTTCAGAGCCTGATGATGACGTGGCAGTTAAATTGGGGGCCGTCTCGAAACATGCAAAGAAAAGAAAGCTTGATGAATCCGATAGAAGGGTTGTGAGGGACCTCATACGTCGGTTACATCGATCCAATGAGTCCATATCGTGCAGTAAATTGAAGATAATAATGAAAGAAGACCATGACATCAATGTAGCAAAGTATACCATATGCAAGCTGTTGCTCAAATTTGGATATAGATACAAGAGATTGAGCAACCAGAAACTGACTCTATGTGAAAGGGCAGATATCACTTCTATGAGAGCCCATTATCTGAGAAGAATACACGACAAGAGACAAGAGGGACGAGAGATCGTGTGGCCAGATGAGACCTGGGTGAATGCAAACCATACTTCCTCTTATCAGTGGCAACATCCAGAAGCAGTCAACAACAGGAAGATTCCATTGGGGAAAGGTAGGAGACTTATTGTTGTTCACGCAGCTTCTCATTTAGGATTTATCTCTGGTTGTGACCTTGTTTTCCGTTCCAAGTCCACGGATGGACCCGACTACCACTCGGAAATGAACTCAGCTGTGTTTACTGAGTATGTGACAGAGCAGCTTATCCCAACACTACCCGCAAAATCTGTCGTAGTCATGGATAATGCTCCTTACCATATCTGCAGAGAACCCAACAACAGATGCCCCACCTCTGCATCAAGGAAGGGAGATATGATGCAATGGTTGGACAGGCATTGAACATTCCCCAAAGGCAACACAGGTAATACTGTATAAAATCATCCTTGCCAGGAAACCACCGCCAAATTGACAACTTGCTGAAGCTTCATGGACACGAGGTCATTCGGTTGCCGCCTTACCACTGCGATCTAAATCCTATTGAACTTGTGTTCAACATATAAAAAACAACGTGGCCAAGAAAAACCGTTCCTTCAAATTAAGAGATGTGAAGAACATCGTTCATGAAGAAATCAGGGACGTTACCCCAGAGTTGTGGAACCGTTGTGTACAGCATGTGCTAGATATTGAACAGCAGTACTGGACAAAAGGATGGTTTGCAAAAGGGGTGTGTTACCCAGTGATTGTGGATTTGGAATCAGACTGTGACACAGACATAGAACTAGGTGCATCTGGCACTTAAGGATCAGATGGAGAAAAGTGACATTCTTTAATCATGTACTCACGTGCTTTACCCGGGTCTTTAAAGACTTCAAAACATCAACATGTTTAAAATGGATTTGTGATTATTATACAGTCCCTGTAGGTTTGCTTGCAGGCGTAACAATGTAAACAAGATGCACGCGTGTCACACCATGTTGTTGGCTGTTCCATCATATCATTTTACTCCCGTTCCATCATATCATTTTACTCCCTTGTATAACTACTTCTATTTTTCATATTTTTATAAGATGGCTTCTTAAGAAGAAGCTTCAATAATGGACATAAAATTAAGAAATTTAAACCCTACATAGGTCATAATATATAAAGAGCGTATGTACAAAAACATTTTGAAGTCATTTTTGGTTAAAAGGTAAATTGTGAAAACAGGGTTGCCAAAAGTTCAGTTGACGGACCATAAACACCTACTATCCGTAATCATAGGCTGACAGTTTTCTGAACGTATAGATATGCCTACGAGACAGACGCGCATGGTTTCACAGTCGCTATAGGCTTCGTTCGTTTTAGTCTAAATACAGTTTACATAAAGATGGTAAAGGAATAGAGAGGGTAGACAAGCTGCATTTCTGGTTACAGATGCGGAGTATTCAGTGTATGTGTACCCGGAAGAGGCGTGGTTACAATCTGAACGACAACGTTGATCCTTTCAGGTCACGGAAAAGACCGAGGGTTTATGTGGGCCACGTGACACAATACTGCCTGGCCGTAACACTAAACCCACTAATCATGTGTAGAATGCAGTGTCGCTCTAGTGTTAGCACAGCCACAATGCGTTTAGGGACAGCTTTGTGTACTCAGATCTTACACATATATCAGGTCACACAAGGAAGAACATTTCCACATTCCAGTATTCAAAGAGGAAAGAGGATATGAAATACATATTATGTTGTCATATTTTTACTTAGAAAAAATATTAACATTTATAATTGTAATACTACTCGATAATGTGATAATATTCGATAATGTTCTCTCAATGATATGGCAATATATACAGTGAGTGAGTTTAGTTTTACGCCGCTTTTAGCGATATTCCAGCAATATCACGGCGGGGGACACCGGAAATGGGCTTCACACATTGTACCCATGTGGGGAATGGAACTCGGGTCTTAGGCGTGACGAGCGGACACTTTAACCACTAGGCTACCCCATCGCCCCCAACATATACAGAATGTTAGTGACATGTTCTTTTTTCAAATATTACCAAAACAATAGGCGTGTAGTTTATTTTGTACGTCAGTGTATCTGACTTGCTGTGGGTCATCGTACCCAGACATGGATCGTTGTTTATTGGGTAAACGCTAGTTTGCTTGATCCAGATTATATATAGGAAGTATCTGAGACGTCGATGGTTGCGGCGTAACACTATATTCACTCACACTGTCGTAAAAGGCGCACACATGTAACAGGTGATCCATGATTTTGAACAAGAGGAAGTGTCCATAACGCATACGTCACGTGGTGGCTAGGTGTAAAGGTGGGAAGGAGGGTGTTTGTGGACTCCAAACACTCCTCAACTGACCAATTGGAGCGAATGGTCAAGCTCGGTGTACCCGTGAAGATCCGGGTTAGAACTGATCGTCAGTAACCCATGCTTGTCGCAAAGGGCTAACGGCATCGGGTGGGCAGGCTCGCTGATTTGGTTGACACATCTCATCGGATCCCAATTGCGTAGATCGATGCTCATGCTGTTGATCACTGGATTGTCTGATCCAGGCTCGATTATTTACAGACCGCCGCCATATAGGTGGAATATTGCAGAGTGCGGCGTAAAACTAAACTCACTCACTCAAGCTCGGTGGTTTGGTTGATTATGTGTCATCGTTGTTCACATTATCAATCACTGGATGAGTCGATTCTCTAAACCTGACGTCATATACCTAGGATATGGTTGAGTGTGACTTTACACAACAAACACCTTAAAGAAACCCTGAAAAATCGGCGGCACATCAGGCGTGAGGGATTATAGCTAATTCAACGCTGACGTCACGGGCGTGGTGTCAATAATTATACAGGTTTATCATGGTCATTGAAATCTTTACAAGTACTACGTTCAGACTTGTGTTGACAATGTACAGCATGTTCAGTTATCGTCAGCGTGAACTAACTTAGCTTAGCTCCCACTATATTTATTTCGTACAAAAACTAGATCTGTTCATTTTAGGACCGGTTGCCCTATGAGTGAATCGATATATACAGCCACATTGGCTGCATCTCAGCTATATAGCGACTACAACACGTGTGGAAAATATATACACTAGAAATCCGTCACGAATAATAAAATCACTACACTATCCCAGATTAATATTTCAAATTGGTATATAACTATAAGATTGGTTGGTTGGTTGTTCAACGCCGCACTCCAAAGCAAACCAAACAAACCACCGAGCTTGAGTGAGTGAGTTTAGTTTTATGTCGCACTCAGCAATTTTCCAGCTATATGGCGGCGATCTGTAAATAATCGAGTCTGAACCAGACAATCCAGTGATCAACAGCATGAGCATCGATCTACGATATAACTATAAGAAAGGTAAGCCACCATACTATAGTTAGGGAAACTTTGGACGTACCATAAAGGTGCCTTTGCCACCTGTATGGCGGGATTTATACCATCCCTTTAATTATTGGCGATAGGTAGGAAGTTTAGACATTACTTTTATTAAATATTATTAATTCATTGTTCAGTGACTATAGAGTTTCGCGCAATCGGTCCCAACCTGACGGATTTATACAATATTTGTTTCGCGGTTTCGGTACTCTATAAACTTGAGGTTTTCGCGGTATCGGGCCGACACCATATACCCATATAATAGCACAACATGCATGATAATACTATGGATGACGTCACATGTTTGTAGGTTGGACGATTATGCTTTCATTTTTTTCCTCATCGATTGTTGTTCCAGTGGAAATGTGTGAGTGCTTATACCGATTTTCTTCTAAAATGTATAATCCAGGAATATCACTGAGGACTTAACCTTGTACCCTCGCCAAACCGGGTGACGAACGCGTGACACGCGTGACGAACTTCAGCAACAAAAGGAACCTCTCTACATGTATGAATAATGACATTGTTCCTTTTACTCTAAATAATTCTTAAGATTATTATAATTTTTCAGTCACGTGTGTACCCAATCACAACTACTCGAAAAAAGTATCTCTTTCAGTAATCTGAGTCTCCGAATTTAAAAAAAGTCCATCAGTGACGGATCCCTGACGTCGGGATAACATTGAATGAAGGGCGTGATCGAAGCACGAGCAATTTACACTTCATCCATCCTGTCATCATTGTTCAACTGTCTCCGCCATACATATCTAAAAATACATGTTTAATTGTGCTAAACGTTCTGGTGAACACGTTTCTATGCTTAGGTAGCAATATAGCAACCTTAGACGACGAGCATGGCTAGAAGTGGGGTAGGACAGTAAATCGAGTGCTCGGCTCATGAGACGGATTACCCCAAACACAGAGTATATGTAATCATTGTTTTCAAACATATCTTATATTTGGGATAACACTTTCTTAGTAAAGTACAGACTCTTGTACTTTCGTTTGGTTGAGTCCCATACGGGATTCGAACTTACACCCTCAGAGTCAGACACATACTCGCCAGCACATAAAGAAAGTGTAATCCCAAATATAACACGTTACATTTGACAACTTTCTAATTGGCATTGTGCTATCATGTATTCAAACAGTTCACGAAGTATTTGTACGTGTCAAGAAATAATTTTGTTTGTTTGTCCAGCTATTTGGTGGCCGTCCAGCTATTTGGTGGTCTGTATATAATCGAGTATTGACCAGATAATCCAGTGATGGGCACCATGAGCATGGGTCATGAAACAAGTTAACACAGCTACAGGAAACAACAAGGTCCAGGGGCGTAGCTACCATTATAAATAAAAGTCCGGGCTTACACAAGACTTCAACACTATTATGCAAATGTACATTGGTGAGTTCTAGGGGAAAGTGGGTTACTTAATCAATGGATGGGTTAAAGGACCCAAAACGTATTTTCTCAACACACTCTCTCCTAAAATCCAGTCATTCGGCAAACACGACCCTCCCTCCGATTATCACAGATAATGCACAGATTTTTCACAATTAATTTATGATTACCCATTGCCGACGCGAATCAGAGCATGGTGAGACACACACCCCGTGTAAGCGGCCACACCCGTGTTCCCGGATGTTGAATACGCGACACATTGACACGTTACTGGAGTGATGAGTATTATGTAGGTGCTACTGTGTGCGTGATTGCGTGCGTGTGTGCGTGTCTGTTTTGGTGTGTTTGTGTGTGCGTGTATGTTGTGTGGGGCGGGGGTGGGGGGAGAGGGAGAGAGGACATGCAGGACGGTAAGGTATATACATGTACATATGGGTATGTGGCTGGTATGTGGCTGGTATATGTCTGGTATGTGGCTGGTATGTGGCTGGTATATGTCTGGTATGTGGCTGGTATGTGGCTGGTATATGTCTGGTATGTGGCTGGTATGTGTCTGGTATATATGTGTCTGGTATGTGTCTGGTATGTGTCTGGTATATGTCTGGTATGTGTCTGGTATGTGTCTGGTATATGTCTGGTATGTGGCTGGTATGTGGCTGGTATATGTCTGGTATGTGGCTGGTATGTGCCTGGTATATGTCTGTATATGTATGTGGCTGGTATGTGGCTGGTATGTGTCTGGTATGCTGGTGGCTGGTATGTGGCCTGGTATATGTCTGGTATGTGGCTGGTATGTGGCTGGTATATGTCTGGTATGTGTCTGGTATGTGTCTGGTATGTGCCTGGTATATGTCTGGTATATGTGTGGTATAGTTGATTGAGTTCCACGCCTCAGTCTACAATATTAGATCATGATGACCTGTACATACCCTTACCTGTACAAGGTAGCCATTCCGTAAGCCGCCCTTACGCCACCGCTAAACTCAATATTTTGTATTTCTAAGCTCACACAGTACTCATTGGTCACACGCTGGTACCAACTGGTCCACTTGAGTAGGCATTTACCAAAAGACTGAACTGGAGACCTTTTTTACCCAAAACAGTGGGGATGATTACTGGGCGGTACGGGGTGGTGAAAGAGGTGCTTCAAGAACTGAGACCAACTAACTTTGGTTAAAACAAGCGAGGGCGGTGAGGTAGCCTAATGATTAAAGCGTTCGCTCGTCACTCCGAAGACCCGGGTTTGATTCCCCAAATGGGTACAATGTGTGAAGCCCATTTCTGGTGTATCCCGCTGGATATTGCAGGAATATTGCTAAAAGCGGCGTAAAACTAAACTCACTCACTGAAACAGGCGACCAACGGATGGTCAGTCACGGTGACTAGGTAGACAGTGTGTTAACATACCTCGACGGCTTAACCCCGGCATCTCCTCAAACTTGGACTACCGTCACACCACGTGCACGTCTACCATCAGCACCGTCCTACGTCATTATTGGCTCTAAGTTATATATGACCACCCACCACATGCATTACTTTAAAAACAGACATAACATACAACAAACAAACGAACTCAAACCTACTCGATCACCTTATGACACACTGACACTTCCAAGTCTTTACATCTATTTCCCAATATATAGACAGGTTATCTTCATAATTCTCACACCATTTCACTCAGGATATGTATACTAGCCACTGAATATAAGTTTCGCTCTCGTGCGCATGAAGCTTTTGTGCCGCGAGTAATTCAAACCAGTGAAACCCATTCAACTAATACCAGTGTCCCAGACAAGGGAATTATAACCCCGATACCTGTGGTTGGTCATGGGGTATGACCCGAGCATCAATCTGCCATATTCAGGTCAGTCGGTACAGTATCGATGTGCTTGACATCGTCTAGAGGCTATTTCATGTGACCTAGTTAATTTTGAATAGAACTTGTATCTAATATAGACCTACATACAGGACTTCCATCTCCCGTGGATAACCCCTACATTCGACTCGGGGTAAAGGGTCAAATGATTTTGTAAACTTTATTTTAATCTTATTAAGTTTAACCGATTTTGATTTTCGTATTACTGTTATAGAACTGTCCAACGTCATGTGAAGACCTACATCGTCAGATTCATACGACGTCATTCAAGACACAATGATAGCAGATGAATGAAGGTATGGGCCTTAGAGTAACTTGACGAGTTTTCAGACAAACTGCCCGACAAAAGAAAGTTATAAGCCCATGTTTGGCCAAATAACAAACAAACAAGCAAATAGTTATTCGATGTAACTGATACAGATATCACAGTTATGGTAATTTAATCTCAGATTGTAGTGCTTCGGCGATTTATATCGCCCAGACACTGAACTGTTGGATAACGATTGCGATATTTGTTTTGTTAAATCCACGATCTTTAGCTCAGCATGTATCATTACGTGGAAAGACAGACCTCCCCCCCCCCCAAGCCAAGGTTTATGAAGTTTCCAAGCATTGGTCTTGACAAACCACATCATAGTCGTATATCGGTTTCGAACTAAAGAATTCATAAACACAGTCCACATAGATCAACGGTAGTATCCGTAACACCGATACACATGGTTTTTGCTGCATATTAAATATTATTAACTTCCTAAAAAAACTTCATTTCTTCGGGGGTTTTGTGTGTTTTTCCCGCCACTACTGTAATACTACTGCCAATTAAAGGTCTAGTGCGACACGTGATGGATTATGACATACTGGATAACATTGGAATGGGACGCACTTCTGTGTCCTTATTTAACTCGTCTGACAATGAATCTAAAATTACTCGTTATTACCCATGCATTCCATCATACTGACAGAAAAATGTCATAAAACTCTATTTCCCCACGATCACTTCTATATATAGTTTCCCTGCCACATGACCCCATAAAGTATCACAAAACAATTACATACTTTACACGATGTCTATATAAGCAGTTAACATATATACTGCTCCATGTTTGCTAAGGATAAGTACTTTAGAGGTCAAATGTTACATTGTATGCATCAGTTGAATATTGCAAGAAGACAAGTTTCATGAGTCCGATGTTGTGTGCCACGGTGCCAACAAGCAGCCTGACGTCGACCAACAACCAGATCACCTAACAGAATGAGAGCATCTGACCAACACTGAAACGTCAGAAACACAAACAGCATGAACTGTCTGTATAGTGTATATGATCCATGTGATGTGATCACAGCCAATCACCCTCGTTTCATGTTCCCAATAAGTGGCTGCCAAGGAAAGATTGTTCCACTCTTCAGTAAGAGCACTGCCGAGTTACAGTGGAACTGCAGTACACATGTGTACGACAGGACTGAGGTCAAGTGACCCGGCTTGAATTCCATGCGGACAATGGTCTCCTCCTGTAATTAGCCATCAACGACCCATACACTATCAGGTCGTGCTTAAATAGTCTATGAAAATATACTCGTGTATGATTTTAACGGCACGTAGTCTCGAGAACACATCCAGAATGTCATCCTTGTAACACACACCTGTCATCGATCATGACATGGAGATCGGTTCTTCCCGAACTATTGATCCCACTTTAAATCATGACTGAGGCCCTCCACAGCGATATGTTCGACAACGCTGCAATCCCGAAATATTTCTCCTTGTCTACGAGACACACCGGCATGACGACATGTGAAGTGTTCAGGGGAATCAGTGAAGTATCGGGGCCGACTCCTGGTCTGTCCAGTTGATCATGTCATCTTCAGCCAAATCCGAACGCGCCTGCATGTAATGTTGGATTCGTGGGCTGCGAGTACCTGATGTCGGTGACTGGACACAAACCTACCTCCCAACTCTCAGCGTCTTATCTTGAGACTCACGCCGTTAATACTCATGTCACACTCTCACAATAACCGAAAAGGCTCACGCCATAATGCGTTCATATGAAAAATTTGCACATTTTGACCACTTAAAGTCACACAAATAGATCTGAATATACTGTTTTAAGTGACTTTTCTGAGAAGGGAATTTGCAATTATGCGTTCCTCCCTAGACCTGGCCGGGGTCTGCAGCCCTTGGACCCCGACATCTCAAGCTTTTTTCTCTCTTGGAGTTGGAAGCTCTTCAGATGATAACGCTGTCTGAGAAGAAACGAAAATGCCATTTTTTCTGCAGGTCATTTCTTAGTGTGGTGGCAGTGACGAAGTTATGACGTGTTACTGTAACCATGGAAATAATATCGTGGTGGCACGCTGTCGACCACTTGTTGAGTAGTTTAGCCAAATGTCTGGCATCAAATCCATGTCCTGCTGATCAATCATTGGCTGCCACCGAGACGTTTGCAAGGTATCGTTATGTTGAACCAGTGTAAACCATGATGACGTACGTGTCTTGGACTCTGAATGGGCATAAGTGCGCAGAGTGGTTGCAATCCTCAGAAGAACATAGTGTTGTTTTGTTACTCAACATCCACAAAGAGGTTTTCACGCGTCTCGTCTACATGTGCCCGTGCATGAATGCTTTTATCTGTTTCTTCCTAAAGTTGAGGTCCAAAAGAGGTTTGTGTATCGGGATATTGAAATCTTTACTTGCTGGATAATTTTCTCATCACAACTTGATCCTTAGCAAACTTTGAGCAGCGTAATTAAGCATCATATCTCGTAACTTCTTTTCTGCGTCTCCGGGCCATTTAGCATGGGCATATTTCATCTCAATATAACCTTTAGCAAATTAGGCAATCCTAACCCAGAGTATTGTCCGATGGGATACCAGTAATTGGAAATGTATTTCAGCTATCTGCGTAAATGTGATCTTCAGATTACGCCATTTTCGACAGAACGCCCTATATATTTACGACAATGTGTCCTTATTGCTATAACAAATGTCCATTGAATCTTTGGTAAAAAAGTGTAGTCAGTAGACAGATTTGGTGTGTAATAAGTCAGAATGTCTATTCCTGTAATGCTTCTTTGCCCCCGATGTCAACACTCTGTCTGCGACTGGCTTGAACCGTTAAGATTTAATAGAACTTAACAAAATGACATCATTAAGGTCAGACATTTTGCGGCTGTGTTGACTTCAGTACGCCTTACAAAATGATGTTTGATATATACAAATGCAATGAAGCATATTTCGCCAGGATTGGTTGATTGGTTCATTGTTTGGTTGATTGGCTTGTTGTTTCACACTGCACTGTTTAACACCGTTGTTCAACACCAGCAACATTCCAGCTGTATGGCGGCGGTCTATAAATAATCGAGTCTGGACTAGACAATCCAGTGATCAACATCATGAACATCGATGACATGTGTCAACCAAGCCAGCGAACCTGACCAGCCGATCTCGTTAGTCGCCTCTTGCGACAAGCATGGGTTACTGAAGACAAATTCTAACCCGGATCTTCACGTGTTATTTCGTAAAGAACAGACATCTGAACCGTCCTTGCCATAATAACGAAATGATGCTATTTTAACATTTAATGATGACTAATGAAAACACTATGTCATGTAATGATATATAATAGGAAATGGGTCGATTCCATAGCCGTATCACCTACCACTAGTATGGCAACAATTTGAAGCACACAGTCACATTCGGTCCCCACTCGAACACGTAGAATAACTCATTA
Source organism: Haliotis rubra (assembly GCF_003918875.1). Taxonomy (NCBI): domain Eukaryota; kingdom Metazoa; phylum Mollusca; class Gastropoda; order Lepetellida; family Haliotidae; genus Haliotis; species Haliotis rubra. Next base: position 101,451 of record NW_025767338.1, on the reverse strand, counting down.
AGATGGGAACTATATTAATCTTTACATAGTCTGGAAATATAGAAATAGTAATTGATAATGAAATCAAAGACAGAATATGAATTCAAAGGAGGCGAAATGGGATCTCTGACGTTAATGTCAATCATTTGGTTCAAACAGGGCTTGACGACGCTATGTTCATGGTTTATGCCTCACAAAGATTTATGGTGATTTCGTAAATTGTAAACCAAATGTTTGAGATGTTTTATCAATTCCAGCCATCAAGAGCGTATCACCTAGCACAATGGGCCATGTGTTTCGGGGAAGCATCAATCACACGGCATGTTAATACGGTGGAGTCATGCCTATTCATGTACATTATCTGTCGTATAATGTGCTTCAGTAGGAGACAAGACAACCCGGGGAATCCCCCAGGGCGATCTGGGTTGTCGTACACCGGCATATCTCGCATATCAGCTTCTACAGTGCTGTGGGTGAAACTCTGCGATATGGGGCTGTGGGTTATTACACCCAGGGGGAAATGTACACGGTACTGACAGCATGAACTTATATACTCAGTGTTCAGCGTCATTTCTCAATGGTCACCAAAGTATGGGTGTCTTACAATGAAAACATGTAACAATGCGTTACCAGGTCTGGGCATTTAGACAATGTAATTAACATGTGAAGGACATGGTGCTTATGTTTGGTACACACACCACGCGTCTGAACACAAGCAGTGGTTCAGCTCATGTACGTCCAATACATGGCGAGTAACAGTCAGTGTGGGTATCAAATGGTTCATCCCCATGAAATGCGCTTTTAGTAGTTGAAAATGCGATAGTTTTCTCTTACCATCTTACTATCATGTTTACCTACTACTATCGCTTTTATCCCTCAATATGTTACTATCAGTTTTGTCTCTAGCTGTTACTTTTATCTCTGACTATCTGCAGGAGCCCGAATTAATGATGAACCGAGTATATATAACTGACTGACTGAGTTTTGGTTTTACGCCGCTTTTAGCAATATTCCAGCAACATCACGGCGAGGGACACCAGAAATGGGCTTCACACATTGTACCCATGTGGGGATTCGAACCCGGGTCTTTGGCGTGACGAGCCAACGCTTTAACCACTAGGCTACCCCACAGCCCGAGTATATATAAGAAACTTTCGTAAGCATATGTTTTCAGAAAATCATCAAAATGATTTCTGGTTCTTTTCTCAGTCGATTCCGCTTCATAACACCTCATCAGGTTATGTTTTTGACCATTCCTGTGTAAGTGGGTTTCACCATAGAGGGAAACGTCTAAGACCTGCACCACTATGGGTTTCAGCCTCCATCCAGCTGACAGTGAGATCATATATAAAATGTTGTTAAAAACAGAGCTAAACAAATTCACTCACTCACTTACAACTACACTTTGCCAGTGCTTCTCCCGTAACATTACAACATAGGAGGTACTCGGGGGTGGACTGACAGCAATACCATGGCGTAGAACGCAAACCGGGTGAAAAGTGAAACCATGTAGGGAATCGAACCCGAATTTATGACACAAACACTGGCCCATCAAAACATCTGACAATCATATGATTGTATATCTGTCATACCTGGATATCGGGCTCTACTGATTGCGCTCTTCTTGACTAATCAATTAACACAACCGAATAAGACGTTAAGAAATATAGAGAATATAACGAACAGGCGGATATGATGAACACATCGCCCAGCAACAGTCACCAGCGTTTATGCAATCTTAGAATTGTTAATGAACGTGACAGTAAAGGACCCTTGGACTTAGACACATTCGGAATTTACAATGCTTTACATTAACTAATTCGACACGGGCCTGCAACCTCAAACAGCAAGAGCTACCGGAATCACACCAGCTCTGCGCGAGATATGTTGGTGTCAAGAGAGATGCATGGCATAAATGCCACTGTAGTGTATCAGTAAGGTATGACATCGTCATTGTTTGGTATGAAAGTCATCATGAAAAACCTACCTACCCTTGGGGCAGGAGCATATTAACATAATATAACACATGGTAGTGTTTGGCGTAATTGAACTACACCCGGGGTGGGGGCGGTGGGGTAGCCTAGTGGTTAAAGCGTTAGCTCGTCACGCCGAAGACGAGCGATTCCCCACATGGGTACAATGTGTGAAGCCTGTTTCTGGTGTCCCCCGTCGTGATATTGCGTGCATATTGCTAAAAGCGGCGTAAAACCAAACTCACTCACTCACACCCTTGTGGTGGAAGTATAATTACTAACCTTCCCGAGCCACTTTGGCTATCAATGTTGAAGTTAGCTATGAAGATATTACAACGACACATTAATTCCGCGCGTTGACAGAGAATGCAATCCTTGATTAAAATATATTGGTCGTATATCTAAGCCCGGTAGCCATATTTCCAGCAACGTGAGAATACAACTCGCAATTATTTACCCCAGTAATCCTCACAAGTGAATTAGTATAATCACCGGATCGTGGATCAAGCAGCTGACAACAACGCCAATCGTTAACACAATCTCCCGTCACATTCCTGTCTGTATTTCTAAGACCTAATTCACTTTTGAATGAAGTCACAGGCGATATTATGTATGCCGGGTAGAAATCTATTTCAACGGCTACCGTGTTCATAACAATTACGGATGTGTTTGCCTCCCTATGCCATTGTAAATTCACCGCCTCAGGCATGTTCATTTCAAGCGGAACATGTCATTTACATCTCACTAGTAATCTTCTTCGTGCATTCATACCAACCACGTGGTAAAATATAACAGCTTGACCCAATGTCCAGGCTGTTATTTTGGCCAATAAATCCCGTTTCTTTAACCGAGAAATACCAGGGTCAAGAAATGGCCAGTGGTCATTTGGGAAGGTAATGTGTCTTTGTCATAGGGTGGTGTAATAAACTAACAGTTGCTTTGTTCACTGGGCTTGGGGCGATCATCTGTCAGTCATTGTTGATTGACATATTGACAATATGGATATGTGTAATATGCGTGACATGTAAATAAACAAATTATCAACAACAATGTATCTGACAGATTATGGGAATTTTAAAAAATGTGTATAATAGGACACATACGATCAATAATAATCAATGAATTATAGCTATTATATTTGTAGTTCCCACTGTAAAATATAATCACAAGGCCAAACAGGCAAGGATCAGTTGTGTAATAGATAAATATCTACTGTCTATCTGCAAATTATCTTTGAATGACAGTTGATTTATTTAACCAATAGATAAATGATAATATTTCACGACGAACTGTCCAGTATGCGCGTAATGAAACACAATTCATGGATTTCGACAATATGAAACACGAGTTATGCAACTCTACAATATGAAACACGAGTTAAACATGTCCACAATATGAAACAGGAGTTATACATGTATACAATATGAAACACGAGTTAAACATGTCTACAATATGAAACACGAGTTATACATGTATACAATATGAAACACGAGTTATACATGGTTAAACATGTTAAACATGTATACAATATGAAACACGAGTTATACATGTATACAATATGAAACACGAGTTAAACATGTATACAATATGAAACACGAGTTATACATGTATACAATATGAAACACGAGTTATACATGTATACAATATGAAACACGAGTTATGCATGTATACAATATGAAACACGGGTTAAACATGTCCACAATATGAAACACGAGTTATGCATGTATACAATATGAAACACGGATTATACAGTTCTACAATTATATTATATGACCCACGATGTATGAAATCTGAACCACGAGTTGTACATGTATACAATATGAAACACGAGTTATACATGTATACAATATGAAACACCAGTTATACATGTGTACAATATGAAACACTGGTTACACAACGGGACCCAATCGCCCAGACCAAAACATAAAGTATCAACACTCACCGGTTACGATTCAAATCTTGTAATATCCAAATCAGAACAGCAAACTAGTATCCCATAGACGTTCCCTCCTCTAGTACAGCAATGAGACCAGCTCTGCTCACGAACACTAGTTCACCGTCACAGAATAACAACTCCACAGGTAAGTCTCGACAGGTAAGTCACAACAGGTGATCTCTGGTGATCTCAACAAGTTACGTACATTTATACCTTCCTACTTCACTTGTGTTCTTTACAAAACCATCCACTGTGACACACACGAAGTTTATAAGGTGTTCCACGCGAGAGAATATTTCAACATTCCGTGAGGGATGAAAACCTGCCAGAACTCTGTAGACCCACCCAGACCTGTTCCGCCAAGCCCGTGGGTTCACTGAAGAAGGGTTTACAGCTATCACAGACAACCGCTCAGAAGCTCCTTGTTCGACCGGCACACAACCGAATCTTTCAGGACGAAATACTACCCAATCTAGTAGTGTTTAAGCGTCCGGGGCAGTGAGCTAGCGCTGAATCGCGATGGGATGACACATGACGCCGCTGTTAATCGTTATGTAGGTGGTGCGTTCGGTTGGAACGACTGTACCTGCCTGTCACGCATATTAGACATTGAGGCTGGATTGACAATGGGTTGGGTAAGACAGGGTTTCTGGTATTCTGAGGATTGTGTTTAAAATAAATGAAAGGTAAAGTACGGGTCATCGACAGCGGTTGATGTCTCCATGAAAGGAACCCTCGACGTTAGCGAGGCAATATAGTTATGTAACAAGTCCATTGAGAGATATCACTCCGAGAGGAACCGGTTTCCGCAGCTTGTACATCCATAGCACGGCTGGAAACACCAAGAATGGGTTTCAGATACACATTGGGTCCAGGGATACGACCCCATAACTCCTCCGTATCACAGTCACCGACTTGGTCACCCACCAGGTAATTGGAAGAAAAACTATTCATGTTATATATCAGGTAAATACAAATAAACACACACACACACACACACACACACACACACACACACACACACACACAGACACACACACACACACACACAGACAGAGAGACACACACACAGACAGAGAGAGAGACACACACACAGAAACACACAGACAGACAGACAGTCGAGTCCCGCACGCCCGCACACATACATAAAGAGAGAGAGAGTGTGTGTGTGTGTGTGTGTGTGTGTGTATGCGTGCGACTATGTGTGTTTGTATTTATCTCATATGAAATATGAAAAGTTTGTGTGTGTGTGTGTGTGTGCGTGTGTGAAATGCATATCTTGCACGCCGACTTTGGTATGATGTTGACAAACATCAAATAATCAGAGAAGAATCTGAGATTCGAACCCAGGATTGCAGATTCTGGCGTATCTACGGGACACAACTCTGCCTAAACATGCTCTCTATACAATAAACACATGTATATCTGGTGGAAGTTGATGTCCACAGCCTTATCCCAATGATCGGACATATGTCACGTGACTCTATCACCGTCATAATGTTTAAGCCGAGAACCATACAACAAAACGTCAGACCGTCGAAAATACTGCGTCACAGAGGTAAATTTTTCTCCCGTTTATGATAGACTGCTTACTACTTACAGTGATCGCCTCCGTGGTGTAGTGGTTAGAGCGTCCACCCGGAGAGAGGAAGATCGCGGGTTCGATCCCCGACCGCGTTTATACCAAAAGACGTTAAAAATATGGTACTTGTTGTTCCGTGCCTGGCGCTCGGCATTAATGGGTACAACAAGGACTGGTCGGCTCGGAGTCAGTTTAATGTGTCTGAGTGGGGTATTCATGCTTCACTGCGGCATGGTATCTCAGTGGGCTAGCACTATAAAACCAGCTTCAGTCTGGGCTAGTACAAGCAGCCGCACACACACGCACGCACGCATGCACGTTGTCATATGAGCGAAATATTCTTAAGCACGACGTTAATTTCACCCACCTCATTTCACCTCACCTCACCTATTACTTACAGTAGCCGTTGAGTCGCAATCCTTTGTTACTGTCATGTCATCACGTTTTATCTCATGGCATACGTTACATGGACGTCGTTAATGAATCGTGAAAATAGAACTAACATTTCATAAATTAGCCGATGTACTTGACCGTTCATTTAGTAGTGCATGTATTTGACTTGGCTAACATACGCGTCTTGGTACAAAAGACATCATAGTCGCTAACATATACTTTAATTTCATTCAAAAGGCTTCAACGGCAGCGAATATCATTAGAATACATGAAAACCTGCCCTACTATGTGGAAAGTATTCACGCTGGACAGAACATCGTTAATGCAGGACGGAGAACATCTATAATATAGACCGGAGAACACCCTTACTGCAAGCAGAGAACATCTATAATATAGACCGGAGAACACCCTTACTGCAAGCAGAGAACATCTATAATATAGACCGGAGAACACCCTTACTGCAAGCAGAGAACATCTATAATATAGACCGGAGAACACCCTTACTGCAAGCAGAGAACATCTATAATAATGCAAGCAGAGAACATCATATAATATAGACCGGAGAACACCCTTACTGCAAGCAGACAACATCTATAATATAGACCGGAGAAGCAGAGAACATCTATAATATAGACCACCCTTACTGCAAGCAGAGAAACATGCAAGCAGAGAAAACATGTGTAGAAAGAAACATGGTCCGATTCAAACATAAATTTCTTCACTGTTACACCGTTGAAAAGCTACAATGTTTAAGTAATAAAGAGAAATATAGAAACAGTCTATATCGTTACCTGGTTCATCCCTAACCCACTAAAAAATTTCTTCACTGTTACCCACCGATGCCCCAGATATAAATCCGATCACATTTATTTAATTGCAGGAATAGCTTTTTTGGAATATGTAGAAAGGAAATTATCGTGTGTTTATGATTCCATGAACGTTTCCGCCAACCGAGATCCCTAAATATTAATTTCCGAAACGGATTTATATTGCTGATAATTACAATTTACATTGCATCAATAATAATCTTAAATTCTGTTCAGATAATTTCTTTAAATGAAACGTGACCTCAGTGGATTATGCCCATATCATTGACATTATCCCAAGAGTAGTCAGACTCGTAATGACGTATTTAATGTCACTTGAAGCAAATGTTGCGGATGATATTCAATTTACAGCTTTAGTTATGGTCTTAATTTGTCACTTGATCCTTAACGAAGCTACTCAACACCATGGTGTTTCAATGTTTTCAATTAAATCAAACAAAACAGTACACATTTAAATGTGCGTTTTGGATCTGTGTCTTAACGTTATTACCTAACTAGCGCAACGACAAATATCAAATGTCTAATTATTTCAAATAAATATATTTTTAGTAGAAATGGATTTTTTTCAAAACCCTTCAAACAGGGAACACCCATGATTTGAAGTGTTTCATTAGTTGTGTGAGAGTCGGATTTAAAGGATATTATTTTTCTATGTTTTTCTCAGACAAACCGTTATCTTGATACAACTATCTTCCTTGACAACAACCGTGGTTCCGCCTTTCTTCGTACTGACATACCACCGTCGCTAGGTTACACTTTGTCTGGGAATCAATTCGTGATTGAATTAATCTCAATCAAGGACATATAAATCCTTACGGAAATGTTTGTAGATGTAGTGTGTAGTCATTTAGTTTCAATTAAACAACATAGCGAGATTATTTCAATTCAATGCGTATTGCGCTGATCGCAACGCATTATTGAAATATCGATTATTGACATCGCTAACATGCGTGACTATCGATAGATTTTAAGCAGTGAAAAACACACCCATACTTTACCGTTTCCTGTCAGTTTGAACATATGAACCAATATTAAAATTTACAAGCAGTATGTATACATAGCTAAGCAAGTTCTGTAGTCATCAGTCAATTGAACCCTACAGCGAACATCCTAGGTTTGATTATCTTCTGAAATGATATTAAATCGTTACAATTTTATGTTAGGAATACCACCACTGAGCTGTTGTATAGTATATAGTATATAATCTTTAAATCCATCGTTGAACTATTGCAATAGTCAAGTTAGGTCACCCACAGATTCAATACGTGCACAATTATTGCAATATAATTGCTATGGTATGGTACATACTTTTACCTTCCAACAACGCAGATGTTCCTGATTGCAACACGCTCACAATGTTTGTGACTTATATGTCACAATCAAAACATTTTGAAAATACTGACGGCGTTTTTAACCCCCCCCCACACACGCACGCGCACATACATACGCACGCATGAGCGCACACAGACACACAGATGTGTACTTTCTTTTGTACGTCAGTTTAAAGGTCACATGCAACCAAAAAATCAAACATAATTAAGACACAATTATCACTTATTCATGACATGTAATATACATTGCTGATTATGAAAAAAACACATATAAACAAAATTATAAGCGTACAATCGCAAATCAAAAGTGCAATATTTTGTACTTGGGTTTACTTCCCTAGAAACGAAGCAGCCGGGATACCGAACCCAGTCAGAGCGGGTGGGTGTGCGCTCAAGTGTAACGGCTGGTTCATTTGCAGATGCCCTCACGGCTCATTGTGTGTGTATATATAGAGATGTTGGGCCATAAATCAATGCGTTTTGTTTATGGGTGTTAAGTCCAATTGAATGTGGTCAGTGATCGCAGTTGTGTATTGAATATTGTCATTAGCAGACAGGCAGTCACACACATAGGTGTCAATAAAACAGACATTGAGTTTTGTCTGTGACAACGACATATCTATATCACACTTAGAAATTCTGTCAACTCTAAAAAATGACATTGCTTTTAAGTATCGAACTGAGAAAGTGACTCGGTAAGAAGAACGTGTGGTGAAATAGACAAATGAAATTATATAAACAGTTAAATCGGTAATCTACTGTCATAACATATAAAAAGCTCGCGCCCGTGAAATATCAACAAAACATTAGAAAAACAGCTCACATCAAAGCCTTCACCGAGTATTCACCGGACAACCCGCCTACAAGCTGCGCGAACCTATTTCACTTTGCATGTGCTGTCAGACAGACAGACAGACAGACAGACAGTTTATTCTCAAGAGAACCCACCAACGGTGGTACATGAGAAAAGTACAATATAAATTCGCATATGATAATATAATCAATCAAGATGACAGCAATATAAGGTAAATACATATATATAGTGAAATTTTCAATGAAATATGACAAAGTAAGTTAGCAATATTCTCATGCAGCTGCAACTAGTCTGAAGATGATGTTGATGAATTTAGACAGGTCTTTTACATTTTTTACTCTGGTGCTAGATAAACATTTTTTAGCTTGAACATATTAGGCCATTCGTAGAGATCTTTACGTATGTGTATAGACCGCGGCTGGAGAAGGGCTTCACACCTGAACAGGTAGCCCAGCTGTTGAAACCACTTTTTCCCCAAGAGCTAGGGGAAAATTAGTGAATCGTTTGAACTCCGATTTCGCGCGTTTTTTTTCATCGCGTTATTTTTCAACTTTATAAGTTGAATTTGCATTTTTGATGATTTGTTTCGGTAAGTCCATACCGAGAGGTATCAGAATCTGCAAAGTTGTGTTTGACGTTGCATGTAACCTTTAGACACGAAGTAACCACATGATGGCATTGCTTTGTCATGTTTGTCAGACTCCACTATATGCATTCCGCCACATGCATGATATACCGTATTTCCTATAATAAACACCCGGGCGCTTATTTTATCAACGGAGTTCCAGACCCGGCGCTTATTAGAGGCCCGGCGCTTTTGCGATTACTGGGTCTAATTACCGTCATTGTTAGTGAACTGCTTTTACCCTCGGCACTTACTAGAGTCCCCGCGCCTATAAGTGGAAATACGGAAGCTGAAATATTACTGACTGCGGCGTCAAACTCCATTCAATCACTCACATAATATTACACAGGCGGGAATACATAAAGAAATTAATGACTAAATAAATGAGATACATTTAAAAATATCGATTGGTAACGTTGCCTGAAACCAGCAAGGAAGGAATAAGTGCGATGTTTTAACTGTATTTGGTCGAACAACCGTACAGCGGGGATGTGATTATTCACAAGACTGTCCTCGAACTGAAAAAACATCCCCCTGTTCTCCAACAAACATCCCGACATTTAAACTTTCACAAAGTATTCTTTTACTGTGAAAACATTTGGAGATTAAATCCAGAACTCTGTGAAGTCGACGTTATGTACAATGTGATCATGATCTTCTCTGCGTGAGACAGATGGAATCTTTCAATGCACCATGGGACACGTCCAACAAGCGAGGGGCTGTGGGGTAGCCTAGTGGTTAATATTTCACTCGTCACACCGAAGACCCGGGTTCGATTTTCCACATGGGTACAATGCGTGAAGCCCATTTCTGGTGTCCCAAGTCGTGATATTGCTGGAATATTGTTGAAAGTGATGAAAAACTAACCGCACACACTCACTCCAATAAGCGCCCTCTTCCATCTTTACAGTGTGGGAGACAAGGTTCTTCACAATTTCTTTGGGTCCTAAACAGGTAATAAATAAATTGCTTGGCACGTTTGGAAAGAACCCGACAGGAAATGCAGGAAATCTGTAATGCTAAACAAGGACATCTCAAATAATAAGTCTTGCTTTGTCTCTTCACGTTGTTTTATATATAGGTAGCATATAATTATGTACTTAGATTGGCTGTGGCTATACTCTTGGTGGGTGTGGGTGTGGGGGTGGGGGTGAAGTACTGTAAAACTAGTGTCCCCCTGAGAGGGTGTATACGTCCACATCATTCAAAGAATATCCATATCTATCATGGTTATTAATCGAAGTGTATCTGTGCATTGTAGAGTCATGGCTAACACTCACTAACACTGCGTACAATATTGGGATGGTATACATCCTGCTTTGGAGCCATGCAGGAAGCAGCAGTAGGATCTTTAATATGGTGGCCTAACTTTCGTTGCAAGCGATCCTCTCGCCCCTTTTCATGTTGTGTTTGTCAATTGTTCGTTTACTATAATTTCATTTCATATACCCTTAAAATAGTTTCATATACACTTTGTGATAATCTAGTTTTTATAATGTCCTCCAATGGCAGGATTTTATACTATTGATATATATTTGTCATTTTCTCTCGTCAAGAAATGGCCCATGTGACGATAAAACTGAACTCATTCACTGTTTCTCTTCGAACGTTTATCTAAATAGTTTAACATGAACACCGAAATAGATAACATAATGTAGCCGATCGTTTATCTAAATAGTTTAACATGAACACCGAAATAGATAACATAATTATCATAATGTAGCCGAACGTTTATCTAAATAGTTTAACATGAACACCGAAATAGATAACATAATTATTATAATGTAGCCGAACGTTTATCTAAATAGTTTAACATGAACACCGAAATAGATAACATAATGTAGCCGAACGTTTAAGACATCCGATCGTTCCGGCCACTTAACTGAATAGATTTGTATGTAAGTTTTATTAATAAAACATACATTGTATCTACAAGCAATATGAAAGTGAATTAGCTATGTATCAAATCGGGATTAGGGTTAGACTAACCCTGTCCACAAGACAAAATGTGGCAGGAACGATACGAATTCTTTCCGCACAACAATATACATATATGTTATCCAAGTTTCATAGGATTAATTAGGCAAATATTTAAATATGTATTTGTTAATTGCATTCCGTTGATTCATGTGCCGTGTTAGCCGAAGATTAGCTCCACACATCTGCATTTCGCACGAATCAAGTTCGAGTATCTTATGATTTCCAACAAAATTGGCATCATTCACCTGAGTGTGAAAAATGAGAATGATGCGTCCTGAGTAGATTAATTGATATGTGGGTTCAAGATAATACAGAATGAACAACTGAAAATAATAATAGATGATTTATATAATAGAGTGGCGTCAATGTGAACCCTCAGAATATGATTCACACATTCTAACCGTGTGGGGAATGAAACCCGTCTCCTCCGTGTTGGGAACCACGATCTAATACCTAACTTGGCTTCGAAGACAAATTCGTGGGACAAAGTAATGTTCACCTTAGGCCATAATAACACCGCATCATGATCTAATAAACCGCCAACAGCTGCAACATTTATCCTGCTCGAGTTAAAGAACATTCACTTTCTAACTCAAACGCGAAATGTTAATATGTTTAACAAAAATATATTCGTGTTTCTACAGCTAAGAGATGTACCATTCAGAATGTCGATACATCTATGTCACAGTATGTAGCTGAACTGAACTGAAGTAACTCTAGACGCCCGGTCTCTACTCCAACAAAGACGTTAATTCCAAAGAAAAACATTGGTCATAAACCGTCTCCCTGTTGTACACCGCTGTAAACATATGGGCTACTTTCAGGATTTGTTTGACCTGTTTTATAATAAGATTGTGAGCCTCCGACCCTCAATGTCAAACAAGATGGCTCCTCACTCTGTTGTTGAAAATAGGAAAGAAAGATGGGGAGGTTGGGGGGTGGAACTGCTGATACAAAGAGCGTCATGGGAGGATGGGCATATTCAGTATCACGATCGAGATCATCTCTTCGCCCGAATAGATAACATCTGTTGCTATAGTGACAGTGGGATATTTATCCTTTAGTGACTAAAACATCACTAATATACGTCTTGGATACTGTATGTCTGTTCTTACAGATATGATGTACGTATGTATAACCTCTGGTCAGATTCATGATCAATGAAGCGCTGAACAGTGCAAAACTTTAATGTTTCGGGCAACGAGAGAAAAAAAGATGGAGGAACAGACATGAGAGGCAAAGATGAATGAGACAAGTATAAGAGGAAGAATGATTGAGAGAAAGCGGATAAATGAGAGGTTAGAGGTAGATAAAGAGGGAGAGAGATTATGACTGAATGTATGCGTATGGTTTCACATCGCTTTTAGCACTTTTGTGCAATATCACGACAGGGGTCACCCGCCTTCACAGCTTGGTCTTCGGCTTTAACTACTGGATCTCCCCTTCGTCAAATATAGAATATAGGTATAATTAAACCCCTTTTTCATATCCTACTGGACCTGTTCGTGTTACTTTCAATATAAAAATCAATACGACTGGGGTCACCACTATCTGATATACATCAGGTCTGGAATTGCCGCTATGTCCGGCTTGTATGGCCAAGGACGTAGTACTATCCCCAACAACAAATCAGGTATTGTGGCGGAATGTTACCAGATATCGAGCATAGAGACAGGCATCAACGTTGTCAGCTGTAGTGTTTGTTGACAGTGGACAATATAAATATGATAATTATTCCTGTGCTAAACACAGAGAGAGAGAGAGAGAGAGAGAGAGAGAGAGAGAGAGAGAGAGAGAGAGAGAGAGAGAGAGAGAGAGAGAGAGAGAGAGAGAGAGAGAGAGAGGAGGGAGGGTGGGCACAAAGGCACACACAGAGAGGCACACAGACGCGCACAGAGAGGCACACAGAGACGGACACACACGCACAAACACACACCATATACTAGAGAATAATTTATCTCTACATATGACACGCCGTATTTTCGACCATCTGAATGATTGTTTTATGGTCAGCTCGAAGCGCCATATAGCTGGACTATTGCTGAGTGTGGCGTGAAACAACAAACATAATCTAAGCTTGAACATTATCGAGGTGATTAATCACATGACATACGTCAGATTATTGACATAACGCTGTGGACATCAACTTACACCACAGTCATACGCAAGCGTTAATTATATAGGCAGCACCGAAACGTTTTGTGTCGAGTTGTGTCCCTTAGATATCATAGTCTCTAAAGTCGTGGGTTCGAATCCCAGATTCTTGAAAAGTGCTCTGATTATGTTTTTTTTCATGTTTGTTAGCACGATACCTGTGTTGACGTGCAAGACGCATCACGCATGCACGTTCGCACGAAAGCAAAGCACCCATACATGTCGACAGAATGGCCTCCTCCGCACCCTGGCATACGTGCACGTCTTCCACACTCTACAACATTCCAGTAAATATACATGTTCAAACAATGGGCAGTGTGGAGACGTGCACGTTCACAATGGGTGGAGGATGATTTGAGTGTCATGCTATCAACCCTAAAAATAAAAATTTCCCTGCCCGAAAAATGGCTTTCATTTATATCACCTCAATCTACCCTCAGTAATTTAACTGATAGATAATTCTTGCATAGCGTATTCATTTAACTCAGCTTTACCACAGTTGTGTTGACGCGAACAAATCATAACAGCATTAATGAGGAGAATTCAGATAAAGAAAATGACTTTGCAGAGACGAAAACAAGAATCACAACGGCACCATACATTGTCAAATATAGTGAGACCAAGTGGAATGTCGGTGTTTGTATGTTTTTTTATAAGACATCAGCCGGTGTTATAACAATCGGTCCTATCGGTATTATATAACCCATTATGCGTGAAAATGAATACTGCCAAATTATATAACATATATATCATTGCGTGTTTCAAAAGCCGTTTATTGTGACATATTTGAAGATGTATAGATTAAATAAAACTGTTTAATGTTATTTTCCCTATCCAGTGGAAAGTGTACTTGGATTGGCTTCCAACTATCCAACGGTTACGTGTTGTCTGGCATGGAACGTTTGGGAAAACAACCCTTGACGTGGAATCCATCATATTCCCTGCCCCACACAGTTAATGAACTTATCACCGTTGTTTCTTTTAAAGAAACGATTCTCGAATCCGATCTGTCACATGACGTGATAAAACTAAATTTACTAGGTCTGTGTGGGGACGGGGAGTGGGGATTGAGTGGAAGAAGGGTCGGCCCTGGACCTGACGGTCACCCACAACACAAAGTCGTTACCGGTCGAGATAACAACATGCTATCACCACCAGCTCCCATATCACATGCTTTGAGGAGCGGGGTGGGGCGAGGCGGTTGCAGGGATCTACATCGTTCTTGATAACACGTTTCTGCCACGTTGCATATCGGAATAGAGTTATTTGAACGGGGATGTTTCGGGATTACATGTGTCCCAGTATGTCATGTTGACAAGCACCTGCATCATCCTTCATGAAGTTGAAAATGTTTTTATTTCGTTTTTTTCTGTGTTTTTCTTCTCTTCTTTCACTCTTTTCTTTACTTTCTTCATGATATTCGGGAATGGGAGTGAGCGAATATGGCTTTATGTCGCTTTTATCAATATTCCAGCAATATCACGACTGGGGTGACCAGGAATGGGTTTCACACTTTTTAACCATGTGGGGAATCGAACCTGGGTCTTCGGCGTGACGAGCTAACGCTTTAACCACTAGGCTACCCCACCGACCCTCTAAGGCCCATAAAATGAATGTTATGGTTCTGATTACAGCAATCTCAAAATTAGGTTGGATGGTTAAGGATTCTATCTGTCATTTTAATACAACGTATAGTTTGTAGTTAATGAGTTAATTACGAAGGGGAACAACAGTTGCGGATGAAAGTCTGTGTAGAAATTAAATTCAACCTTCGATATAATCACAGAATTTGTTATATTTTTTTATCCAATAAACCGGTTCTCAGAAACATTTGCTACAATACGAATCTTTTGAACAGTGAAGTGCGGCATACCGGTACAGCGGCAATTACCGTGCAGTCCTAGCGATAACCCATCGCAAAGCTGCTTGGTTCGTTCATGTAATCAATTTGTGTCAATGTAAGTAAATGACAAATAAAGTGTCAAAGTGGACCTGAAACCACTTCCACAGATCCCAGGACAAGGAAAGAACTTGACCCCCGAAAATGGGCAGAACCATTTCGTGTCTTTCAATTCAATCCGTTGCCCTGAGCGACACGGACTAACTTCAGTTTTAATTATATTTGATATACTTGCAAGTCTGCAGTTGTATTTATTTTGACATTTAACGTTATGTTTTGAAACCTAGATAACATATAAGACGGGTTGAACTGACATTTGAAAAGTGTACACATGTTCTTATCATCAAACACCATATAACAGTGTCCCCATTCACTATAAATATAACCACTGTTAACATTATATTATTTTAAAAAAATTATAATGAATGCAAATAGAATAAATTTAAAAATCGTTTTCCTTTCATCATGAAGTTAACGCGGCCGTTCACCATTTTGTCGTTCAAGAAAATCGGAACAATATCAAAGACAAAAAGGCGCCCGTTCCGTGACATGCACATGTCGGTGATCCATTTCATGTGAAATGTACAAGTTGTGTGGCTTCTAATTGTGCAGCACGTGGGAGAGTTTATCAGCCGTCAGGTTTGACGTATCGCCCGCTGACACAGCTATATCACGTGACAAGTTCCAAGCAGTGGTTTATGCGCACAAGAGTCAAAAGTCATGCTTTTAAGTTTTCTTAATTTTTTTAGTGGGATTTTAAAAAAAATCGCTTCTAGTTCATGCCCGTCAGCAAGCGGACAGCAACCGATAATATCATGACAATGATTATCCAACCTAGTCTAATGAATAGACGATGTTTGATTTATTAGTGAAATTTACATGTAGACAAGCAGATACGCTGTGTCGAGGACAACTAGTTTATTTTATTAAAAACCCGAGAAAATAAACACTGGAGGGTATTAATCTAGTTTGCAGACAAAGTATGGTTTGACAAAACTTTCCTAACTGATATTATTACAGGCATGGTATAATTGTAGCTAGAGAATCGTACATATACAGATATATAATTTGGAAAGACAATAAAAAAATTGAGTTATTGAAGTCGAGACCATAGGAATTCGAATTTCGTATTGAAATAATCATTGTAGGGTATCACTTTGCCGTGTTTGGGGCTTGCTTTGTTAACACTCTCTCCATATATTCTCCTGAAAGCATAACCACCTAAAAGAAACAAATGTGCTTGATAAGAGCCGACGAAGGGACGTTTTTCGCAAAATGATAAACGATGAGGTCTCATAAAATATCGCGTGTCCATTAATATTGTACATACAGACCGACAACTCCTGTCCATGGAAGATATGAAATCAAGATCAAAATGAACAAAAATGTTAGCTATTGCTGGACCCAGAGACCATATAATAGATGGTCTCTGCTGGACCGAAAACAGTCGCCAAATACTGCAAACTTGAGATCCACGTGTTCTGTATTTAATACATAACATGAAATAACCATTCAGTGTTTGTTCCATATTGAATCACCATCAATGAAAGGGGTATATACCTTGCCCAACAGTTTAGTTACGAGTCGTAGCGCTACGGTTCACGATGTGGATGATTTTGTTTGAGGCAGAACACATGGAACAGCATCTCTCACAAAGCAGCCTCGCGAAGGACGTTCCGCCTTGTCAGTTATCCTTCACAATCCTGGGCCCCGTTTCACAAAGTTCTCGTAGGCCTAAGATCTCGTAACTTTTCTCGTAGCATTGGTACCTGCTATATTGGAGGTACGAATGCTACGAGAAAAGTTACGAGATCTTAGGCCTACGAGAGCTTTGTGAAACTGGGCCCTGGAATCCCTGCTGTTGTAGAAGACGCCCTTGTCAACCTTCCCCACAAACGCCAGGAGCCACACGAAGTTGTCATGGGCAGAAATGTTGTAACCAAGGTCCGGCCTGACCTGAGTCGATCACGTGACGGGCCATGATGTCGGTACTGAAACCAAAATCCAGAGACTATCTGAGACACACCAAATATCCTGGCTGCATGCATGCGATTGCGATTCTCCAACAGTTCGACAATGTTTTAACTATGTCTGTTAGTAATTTCAAAGTTGTGGGTTCGATTCCCGGATGGGACTCAACACAACAAAAAGTTCAGTATAAACCTGATAAGTAAAATTTCAAGGGACTCGCCAAAATTGTTTACTTATCAGGTATTTTACTTATCCAAACTTATCAAAACCCGGAAATGACAACCATATGCATGTACAATGTACATGTATATGTATTCAGCAGAAGAACAGAATCTATACTTTACTAAGAAAGTGTAATCCCAAATATAACATATGTTACATTAAATTTGACCACAAAAATGGCATTGTGTAATCATAATTTTATAGGCATCAAATCACATCACATTAATTGTTAACAGACACCATTTTGGCAACTGAATAGTTGACGCTGATATAGCTTTAGTCATGCCTCAAAGATGACACTTTTCGATATCATATATATTGCTGCCTTTTGGGCTTTGGTTTACTTTCACAGCGGTGTTTACAAAGTGTGTGTTGATATGAATTGTCTTTGTCCTATCATGATCCAGTGATCGTGGGCTCGATTCCCAGATTACCTCTGATGAGACTTTGTCTCGGCACAGAAGACGTTCTCGTGGATCTCACCTGGTAAATGTATAAGAAGACCTGTTTGTTCCCACAAAACTTTTAAATCACGAATGACAGTTACGATCGCGATACAGAAGCATGTGTACACTACACTTCAAACACATGTATAACGTTCACCGGTTGTGATCCTCAGTCGCGTAGATTGTGACGGGCGATCGACTCTTGATTAAGGTCATTCGCAATACTTATATAAAGGGCAATGTGTCAATAATAGAGTCCGGACCAGACATTGGCATAAGATGACATTCATTGACCAAGTCAGTGAGCCGGACAACCCGACCCCGTTAGTCTCCTCTTAAGAAAAGCAAGAGTTGTTGAATTGTAAGATAATTATGTTTAGTTTCCAAAGGCTTTTAGTCAAAACGAGTGAGTCAAAGTTCTGTTCTTAAAAAATAGTTATCTAGGGAAATTAAAACAGAAACATGTTCAGATGCTTTCCCTGAAACGAGCACAAAAAGTAACAATAAAAGTAAAGAAAACAATCACGGTATTAAAACCCACAAGAGCAAACACATACTCTAATTTTAAAAGAAATTAAATACAAATATAAACAACCAACATGAACCTAAAGGCAGTATCAAAACTGTTTTATTCCGTAAACATTACCATGAAAAATCTGCACGTAGCTTGTGGTCAATAAGACTGACCGTTAGCTAAATAGAAATCAAATATTCTTGTGTTTTAAAGAGTTGTTCGACCTTTAAGTATACTTTCGT
Source organism: Haliotis rubra (assembly GCF_003918875.1). Lineage (NCBI taxonomy): Eukaryota > Metazoa > Mollusca > Gastropoda > Lepetellida > Haliotidae > Haliotis > Haliotis rubra. The sequence continues at coordinate 82,562 of NW_025767338.1, read as the reverse complement.
GTACCCATAACTCATGACCCGTAGATCCATTTACTCTGAGATACGATTCGGTGTCATATTTTATCCAATCTGGTTCGTGTTTACTTCACGAGATGCCTTTCGTGTCTGTATCTTGTCAATATCATGTATATATCTCCCTGGTTGTTGATAACAGGTGTCTATTTCACTCTCCTACTTTTCTCCCTTGCATGCCTGACTTAATGGACAAACAAGTAGTCCCCACCAACGTGACATATCTCATACCCAGGTGGACATGATCCTTACTGTCCTGAAGGTGACTATGAGAATCACGAACGTTGGCGAAACACAAATATCTGACCGTGTTCATTACACATAACATGAATAATAACTTCAAAGATAATGGAATTGTATGTAAGTAATATTTGGGGCACATATACACGGGCAGCTAGTCACCCGAGGCACCGCAGTTCGCTGTGTAGAGTAGTGTCCCTCCGGCGAACCTGAAGTCGATTGTGGGTTCCGATTCCTAATTCGACCTGAGTATGTTTCTAGCTTTTTAGCGCCTTATCTGTGCTTTCAATGAAAATGGTGAAAGTCTGCAACCTTCGGGCTTGCCTCTGTCATTAAACTGACATGGCGTAATGTATCTGAAATATTCTTCAAAACGGCGATAAGGGACCGTACATAATGTATGGCTAAAGGGTGTGTGGGGGTGGGGGTTGATGATGATTTTTAATGGGGAGCACCCGTTTTGTTCTTGGGAGGCAGGGGGCATCATGTACTAGGGGGTCAGCAATTTTGTACATAGAAATATTAAAAGGTATGCTTAAAAATAATGGGAGGGGGGGTAATTGATTTTGTACATGCCATGCAGGGCGGGTCACTTACTTTGTACATAAATTTCAGGGGGTGTGGGGGGGCGTCATTCACATTGTACATGCTTCTCCATGAAAATCATCATCACCCCCCACCCCGGCCACAAAGTATGAACAGTCCCTAAACACACTCACTCACTCGAATACCGGTCTATCAAGTTATAATAAATAATACTTGCTGTTACAATTATAGCAAAGACACCGATATGAAGGATAATTTCCATTTGTCTCTAGCATGAAACGTTAAGATGTTTCTATGTAAAAGTGAGAATTCGGGGATCTTAAGCCTTATCTTTGTATGGCTATTGACGAGCAGCACCTGTCTCCAACTGCCCCGTTCCTACCCCATTCACTGATCCCATGGATCTTGTACATTACAACTTTACTCTATGCCTTACATCAAACAACGAACGCAGTTCAATAACGAAACAACATTGTCTTGAATACCGACGTGAAAACAAATCAAGCTTGGGCCATACAACATAGTAAACGTCAGCTTCATCAACGACTTTGTTTATGAGTGCTTAGTGACATCACATATAATCTTATCAGCCAAACATTATATCCATATCACAAGCATCAAGCAAAATATGTTAACAATGAAAGGTTTTCGGGAAACTGTCAATGATGACTTCTTTGAGTGACATTTTTAGAAGTTGGAAGTCAAATAGAACAAGTATATATGGATGACAACTTCTTTTATTCCGGAGCACGACGTTTCGATACAGGTTCTGTATCGTTTTCAAGTGAGACCGGTACAGGGAGAGAACAGGTGATATATATACAAGAAGACTAATTAACAAGGCAAGGCGGAATAACAATGTGATGATAACAAATAAAGGGATAACAGGATTACAGGGATAAACATAGAGGCCAGTGGAAGCCAATGGTACACAGAGCATAGAATGTATACAAGATTAACAATGTGATGATAGTGAATAAAGGGTAGCAGAGGACAACGGGGATACACATAGAAGCCAGTAGAAGCCAGTAGAAGCCAGTAAACATGTTCAGAGGGTTGATTGATGAGCTCATCGTATGCGCTGCATACGGCTTCCATTGGCCTCTATGTTTATCCCTGTAATCCTCTGTTGTCAGTTTATTTGTTATCATCCCTTTATTTGTTATCATCACATTGTTATTCCGCCTTGATACGTATCCACGCTGCGTTATTAGCTTGTAGTAAGTCATGGAGGTGTTAATGTTAAAGTTCTACAGTGATCAAACAAATGAACCAACTTAACAGGGAAGCGGAATGTCAGGCTCTATGCGGGTTATCGTGGACCAATGGAGCTGTTCACGCTGATTGTTTGGTCGCCTTAACTGGCCACCACGCAACAGTGGGTATATTGCTGACTGGCGTTAAAAGAACTGAAAGAAACAGGTGGCCCAATATGTCTCCTTGACTCGGACTCAATAAGTCGACGGATTCTGTTGTCCACCGAATATGTCACTTGACAAACGCACTCGAAACTTGGTGTGGAACGTTCATTTCATCGTCGGTAGAAACGCAGTCTTCCATCTCGACGTTAGGGAAGAAATCGTGATTTATCCATGCCTATACGGTCTAGATCAATTGTCGTTGTCCAATATAAACAAAATGAACAGTCTAATTCTCGTTAGCTCGTATGGGTTTCTCATTTTGCTGTGAAGAGTGTAGCAAAACTATGTATGTCTCGTTTTAGGAAGGACTGACTGACCGACTGCGTTTGGTTTTACGCCGCTTTTAGCAATATTCCAGCAATATCACGGCGGGGGACACCAGAAATGGGCTTCACTCATAGTACCCAGGTGGGGATTCGAACCCGGGTCTTCGGCGTGACGAGCCAACGCTTTAACCACTAGACTACCCCACCACCCTCTCGTTTTAGGAATGTAGTAAAGTACGGTTATAGCGAGATCTAAGAAGAAACTGCTACGTTTGGTTCGTTATACGCATTTTGACTTTATGACATAGTTCGGTATATCCATCATCTCGTTATAACCATGTTCGTTATAAACGTTGTTTGATGTACCTTTACTGTAGCAATAGCGCAGCCACATTAACATGCAAGCGGACTCTGTTGTGTTCCGCTCAAACTGTACAGCCTTGTGTTGACACGGTTATCTTGGTCTCTGGCGGTAGCACAAATAACACCTCAAGTTGACATTCAAGCTTCAGTCGCTGACATTCCTAACTTCGGTTTTCAGATGCTCTATGGCATATTTGGTTATATTTTGAAACTTCTAAATGCCATAAATCGACTGAGATTAATGCAGCGTTCATAATACCGCTCATGTTTAAACACGAATGGAATAGATTTTCAGTGTGTTAACATTGGAAAGTGGTGAAAAAACATATACCGCTTCAAGTTGACAAGCGACAGTATCAACGCAGCTTAACACTCAATACGTCTTCTTTTATTCACAGGCTTGTTACTTGTCATGGTCTCATAACTCTCTCATTTTTTGAATAGTTAAAGATTTAGTAAATCAGGTAAACAATCTGATGTCACCAGCTAGATCCCAGGCTCTTCTGCAACATTATAAAGTGAATCGTATATAAATAAATGCCACATTAAACCATTGAAAAACTGGTGGAATAAAAACGGTTGGCACTTAAACCCGTGTAGAGTCTGAAGTTAATCTGCGCGGCAAAGTGTATACAAACACGCCTACCGATACCCTTTGCCTCTGTTCTGTTTTGGGTAAACCGGTTTAGGATTACTGATCTCATCAATCGTTCGTAAAATCTCAGTTGCAGGCGTTTGTGGAACATGTTTGTCCACACCGGAATCGGTTTATCATTCTTACTGACCTGACCGGAGATAGTACCTGTTTGTTTCACAATGATTCATTAAGGTCGGTCGGGTGTGTTCTTTGCAAACTGGGCGACTCGCGTTCAGCTGAAGCCGTTTCAACACAAAATTAAATGCTTTGAAAGATACATGCGTTCTCACAGAACTATATACATAAAACACCCATAGTTATATTTATATGGTCAATGAGTGAGTGAGTGAGTTTAGTTTTACGCCGCTCTTAGCAATATTCCAGCAATACCACGGCGGGTTATGGTCAAAGAAGGTCTCGTCGAATTAGATAAAGATATTGTTATGTTTAAGTATATATTTAAATTACAACAAAATGCTTAGCAAATATTGTAGATTGAGTAATTTGTCCTTGATCTGTGGTGAAATGGCGCTTGGTAGAGTTGCTTCCCTTAGTGGTGAGAGGATCCACAGATGGCGGTTTCCAATTTCTTCGTATGTATGACCCTTGGTCTGCTAGCACAAACCAAGCTTCAACAGCAGCAAAGGTCTACCACTATAATAATAATAACATACAGAGTCTTGAAAGAATTATTAGAAACATCACACTCGGTCCACACAGTCGTTTATATAGGCCAATTAGGGGTGGGGTTTTATTAATGTGGAGGCTCTTTGTGGTTTTGCTGTGTACTTTGGTACATACTTGTTTATCGGATGATTTTCGGGTGGTGCATGTCAAAACTCATGATGAAAACAAGGAATTCCACAGCTATTTTAAGCCTACCAAAGTTGTTTGACAGTATCTGGGATTTGAGGTTGATTTTGTTGCGATGGGAGTAAACCAGGTGAAGTCCTTCACCAAATCTGCCAAGAGTCGGTCATTTGTAGAGAGGTTTTCTGAGAAACCACTGCATCGTGTATATATGCAGTGTATGGAACACCTTCGCCTGGATGAAGCGGGCTGGATTTAAAAGTGAAACAGAGGGCTTTCTTTTTGCTGCCCATGACTAGTCACTTCCCGCTCGCAATATTGCCAAAATGTGATTCATAAAGAAAACATTAGCTTAGTTGAACCAACGCGTGCCACGTGCGCTGCGTTGTAGGGCATGACTTTAGTCCCTCAGGAGTCAAACTGCAATACACGGTCACTCACCCAAGGACTCTCCGTGACCAACGTTGCTTAACTTCAACTGATATGTGACCTGGACAGGACAGGACCACACACCACCACTTGCGTCCCTCTCACCTGAAGCTCACACGCCATGGAACCCGTTCAATGTCGGATGGACAGTAAACCTGGGCAGTTATAGGTTGAGACATTAACCTGATGTCAAAGCCAATTTAACTCACACTGGATGCAATCAAATAACGTCACAAGGCCCATTTGTTGCCTGCTGCCATGGCATAACGTTACAAATATCCCCAGTCAGTTGAATTCATTTGAAAGTCTGATGGAAAAGTATAGAATAGCAGATGGGGACCTAGCTAATGGCTGTGTCCAGGGTAGAACTGGAGGAAGCTGGACGGATTATATAATCCACCGTATAATCCTCGAACCTGGATTAATTACTTTTGTCCAAGAATCCGTGTCTGTAATCCGTGTGAGTGGAGTCTGCCTGCCGGGAGGATGCTGCTCTGTGAAGACCACACAGCGGATTATTACAAACCAAATGAAGGTCGACAGTGCCTGAAGTCGGCTGTGAAGGGAGCGCCATGTTGATTTCTTTGTTTCGTGTGTTATGGGTGGTGATGGAACAGGGTTGGCATGCATATGGGTATACTATACTACATAAAAACGTCATGCATTAAGCTCGGGCATATAGCAGTTCCAACACATTTTACTCTTGTGTCGAAATCACAGAATACTAATTATATCAAAGGTAGCTATCGATCGCTCAATCCAACCACTGCTAAATTCGAAAGAATTCTTAATATAATTTTCTCCCTGTAAGTCATCTGTATGTGTGCGATGTTTATAAGCAACAAATATCACTTCTCTCATGTGCAACTGGAGAACTCGATTGTGACGTGTCACTTCACTCCACATGTTACTTGGGTCTTTCAGATTTGGGGTACCGTTGGGGGTGCATGGACCTAGTCCTAATGCTGACCAGATTCAAAAGGTATTGAAATTACATATTGACTACTAAATGCGCACCATTTCTTGTCTCCACAGTGAGTACTTTTTAGGTTTAATAACCTTTCAGCAGTCTTCCAGTTCTATCGAGATGTGTCGGTTACAGGTTTGAGGAAAGCCTGAAGTCCCGCAGATCGAAGATGTCTAACAGTTTGGGGAAATCCGTGAGGAAGAGTATGAAGCTGATCCTCCAAATTCCAAACTGGACAACATCTGAGGTTCCGACCCAGAAGGAAGACCAGTTAGTGACAACAATTCAAGAGCCACTTACTAACCTGAAAGGTTTCTTCATGACTTCATAATGGGCATTTGTGACCCATTTGTTGTATTTATATCCCACGCAGCCCCACACGTCATTACACTGTAGTTGGGATTGTCCACTATCGTCCCGTCCATGTCTCTGTACAACAGCAATCACAGTGTTGGAGGAGTCCCAGATCTTCAGATGAAGCTTCCAGCGCTCTTCCTAGTATCTGACGGCTCCACGTCCAGATGGTAGTTGACGGTACTGTCCTGAGGAGTGCGGGCAATCCAGTACCCGGACTAGGTAACCTTCCGGGAGTCAGCATCTACAGAATGGTCCATTACCCGCGTTCGGAGATCGAACTCTAAACTCGGCTAACCCAACTATCCGCACTCATCTTCCAGGGGTCAGGACGTAGACCTGTACAGTCTGTGTCCCAAAATGATCCTCAAATAATGTTTCACACCACGTGACATGGTACTAGAACATGGTGGACTACCGACCCAAGCTTTGCCTGAGGAGATGGACGAAGATTACGTAGAATCTAGAATCTAGATTGATTTTCTCCCTTTATCCATATTAGGCATTCCAAAATGACATATATTTTAGGTCATCCTTTATCGGTGAGTCTATGTATTTTCGCTGATTCATGTAATAACACGAATATTAATTCGTTCAAAAAAATAACCAAAATTCAAAAACTCAGCTTGGGGTTGCGACACATTATACCGTCCAGACAGTCGATATCACATTATCGGAATCGACACAGAAACCTGGGGATCAAGAAGGCCCATGGCGCTTCAGTCACAACACAAACCGGGTTAGAGTTATGTAAATCAGCGTGATTCATCAGCCTTGCTACTTTCTGTGCATTCCGACATGGGAACGCGACATCGGCCACAGTGAGATAAACGAAACAAGTGCAGGTCTGTTCGGTGTTGTCAGCTCGCTACCTTCCTATCTCATCCAAGTCGACAATGATGTTTTCGTTCCGGTCTCTACTACAGATTTAAGGATAGATTTTTAGCATCATGATTCCACGTTTTTTTAAAGCTCTGTACAATACCACATGGAAAGGCGTATCAGGGATATTGTTTCTATGTTAAAAGTAAATATGTTTTGTGATTGATGTTCACTCCAGACCACCTGACAAGATCCAGCCACAAGAACAGGATATTTTAGTTGTGAAGTAGATAATGTCTTTCGGTATCCATACTTCCACTAAATACACAAATTATTAGTCTTTACATGATCCTTGACAAGGTCTTCATTACGCGGTATATTTGAATGCAATGTCTTAAATTTGAAGGGGACGTATTTGTTTGATACCATGTTTATCCCAGATAAACCTACTCTTTCACTGACAGTACCACTTATACATTTGTTTGTATACAATGAAACCTGGTTTATATGCACGATACCGTTCGTAAAAAACCGTTTAGAACTTTCTCGGCTTAACAAATCACAATTATATATTTAGTTCTGTATATATGTGAAAATAGGTCCCAAAAGACCGTCTGGATGAGGTTTCCGGAGATACGCGGATTCAATAAGTTTGCCTTAAAAATTGCTCGTAAGGTTCCATAATATAGGAATAATACTGGTTCAAGATATTGCAGGAATAAATGTTCCAGATATTGCAGGAATAAATGTTCCAGATATTGCAGGAATAAATGTTCCAGATATTGCAGGAATAATATGTTCCAGATATTGCAGGAATAAGTGTTGAGATATTGCAGGAATAATTGTTCCAGATCTTGCAGGAATAATTGTTACAGATATTGCAGAAATAAGTGTTCCACATATTACAGGAGTAATTGTTACATATGTTAGAGGAATAATAATGGTTCCAGATATTGCAGGAATAATAATGGTTCCAGACATTACAGGAATATTAACTGGCCCAGATAAATCGGAGAAGATTGTTCAGGAGATTTCACATGTATTGTAATGTTTTACACTGCCGCCTAAGCTGTACATACACTGTGCCAGGCAAGCCTGTGGTTTATGGACTGAGCATTGAATGATCATGACCCCTCCTCTGAATTCACCTACAGCGTATGCTGCAGTATTTTTTGCAGACTGGCTACTAAGGATGTTTGGACCAGTTCAGCCAGGAAAATTACATTTGTGGACAGTTAGAAGATAATGTGATGTATCCAATGCTTTCCTGGATGACATTGAAAATGGGTTTAATGTCCACGATCCACAAGAATGCCACAAGGTGACATTCTTTATTTCACAAAATACAAACCTTGGCGGAAATAAACTGAAACATATCAAACATTGATATGTCCAACAATATGAATGAAGTCCAAATATGTCCACGTCTTGGTCAATGCTGACATCAATATCTAGCAACTGACCTAATAAATTGGAGTTGACGTATTCTACAAGGAAATCAGGGTTAACCAAACTGTCCAACAATTCCCAGGAAAACAGATGATGAAAGGTGCGGCCAGGATGATACTTATGTAACCAGTTAAGCTCATAACCCAAACCTGGATTTCAGGTCTGAATAGGTTTGGTGGTAACCTGAGCTAGTCCACATAGCTGCAGGAGATGACCGAGTGGACTTGATGTTCACATGTACTTGGTTGCTTGTGTGTGCCAGAGGGAGGACATTGTTCATGACGTCAGTCACAGGTTTGTCATCTCCCGACTCAGTTATTTTCAGGCCATTGTCACGCTGGAACATTGCTGAAACATTGCTGACTGGTGATAACCAACATAGAACTCATTAGTCCAACATTATTTGATATAATTTTATTCATATGAAATGGTACTATTTACAATCCGAACGTACAGCCTTATGCAACAAATATCTAACTGAGTATAATACAGAAACCACTGAACAACATCAACATGCTTCTCATGTACAAGAACACATACAAAACTCAGTCACCAACGTGAAAGCTTGTCTGTGAGAGGTTGAAGACTGTCAGCATGTGATCATCGATTCCCTTTTCATATTTATCAGTTGTCTGTGAAACAATAGCAAACAAGACATATGTCCAATTTTGTATATGCAGTATCTTTATGTGGGAATTTCCACTGACATCTCATTATTGAGACTGATGCCATTATTACCCATCCAGGTTCAAGGACATCAAATAATAAGAAGCCATGCAAGTGTCTTGAAACTGTCCTGTCACTTGAAACAACTACTGATTGTGTTCAGGCAAGCTATAGGGATTATTAATCGGATGCTAGCAATGTATGAACTGGACAAAATCAGAGAAATTGATAAATATTTACAAATAAAATACAACATTAGATTAAAACATGGGGCATAACTGGACAATATTCCTAGGACATATACCTTGCACAGGCAAGTTTTGATTGAACTATGATCAGGAAGGAAAGAGTCAGTTTTGTTTCAATGCCATACTGAACAGCCTTTCAGCTACATCACAGGATGCCATCTGCGAAGAAAGCTTCATGTGAAGCAGTCCGCAGACACCAACTAACTCCTGAATCTCTTGCATTAGGGAGGATGGGGATGGAAAGAAATCAATAGTAGTGTAAAACTGGGATTAGAAAAAACATGGCACCTGAAGATATTGATACATAAAACCACTAGACCACTGGTTGAACTTTATCAAAAAGAAACTTAAATACATACAGGAAAACAAGTTTGTAATTGAAGACATTTACTTGAAAATGTGTTGAACAATTGCACTGTACATTAGACACGACAAATTAATCTGATTAAAAATACTCCTGGTCATCAACCAAAAAGAAACTATTTTCTAAAGACAAAAAAAAAACCACAATTAAAACATGCTTCAACACATACAGACCTTTATAAAGACATCTTGTACAATGGGCAGTGTGTACGATCAACATCAAGGCCATCTTGCACAACACAACCATAGTGCTGAACCTTGTAAGTCTATTTCTCTAACGTAGCAGTGTGTCAGTCATCATAGTGAAACATATGAACTTCCTTTAAATGTTCAGTCAATCTCTCACTGTTAGGAATCCACAATTAAGTATCTCTAACTGGAAGACACCTGTCATGTCCCTGTTGACACTGAGTGTCTTTTGTTGTATTAAGCTTGAATTACCTTGTATAATTATCATGATAATGAACCTATTAACCAATTTTGTTGCATGTACATCTCAGTTTAAATAACATGAACAGTATACATGATACATGTAATCGTTTTGTCATTTTTCATACAAGATTTGTGAGTAATATGCCAGAACATACTTGATACTTAGAAAACACAAGTCTTTGAAACCTTGGAAACTTCCAGTTGTAGAGAGCACTTACTCCTCCAGTTGAGTAGTGATGGCGGTGGTTTGTATTGGGTGCAGCGTACTATCTCACCAAGGTCCTGACATTGCCATTTCGCATTGTCTTTGAACAACAACTTTGACAGTGGTGACGATGGGTACTTTACATCTGACGTAGGTTGGCCAATCTTTTCGTGAGTTCATCCTGAAACCAACCCAAACTAGATTATGAATGGGATCTATGTATACATCAAGGATTCTACATGGAGGAAAGGCTTGTGGCATTCTGCGATATCTGAGAAAACCTTAAATCAAACAAATCCTGAAAACTATCCTAGTTTGGTAAGTGGTGAATAACCTCAGCTATAACTGCAGTAACTTTAAGGTTAGTCATGAGACAACTGTGTAAGTCCGTCTTACCTATCGGCTATAAAAGGGTTACTATTGACAACAGCATCTGACGATGAAACTCTTTAAATTATTTATTTTGTTGATTGTTGGTATCTCAGAAATCAAGACAAAACATTTACAGAGAATATATATACTGCTGAAAAACAGTGGCAGAATATAGATGGAAAATAGCGCAAAATAAATGCATAGAAAACAGATGTATAGAAAACAGAAAGCACAATAAATAAAGCATATAGATAGTGCAGGATGAAACCCATGTCCTTGTTTCTATGAAGGGTAAATGAATGTGAATATCATTTAATGGAACAATCAGAAATATTCTAGCATTATCACAGTGACATGTAAAATAATGTACAAGTGTCACACCAGTCGTTGACAGTATGAACACCGGTCCACACCACTAGAGCATGATACACTCTCTGGGCCATCAGAGTCTCCATTCAACCAGAACGTGATAATGGGACCTACTGTAGAATCACACAGGTGTACATTCCATGGATTATCTTACCTGTTCCTGGGAGGCTTGAGTGGAGGCACTAGCACCAACTGCCGAGCCCTGGGCTTGGGGCAGATCCATATTCAGCTCCAGACTGTAACACAACAGTTTAATAACTTCAATACTGGGAGGTACTGATTCATCAAACTATATGTGACTCATTGTGAGTGAGTGAGCGAGTTTTGGTTTTATGCCGCTTTGGGCTATATTCCAACAATATCATGGCAGGGGACACCAGAAATGGGCTTCACATATTGTACCCATGTGGGGAATCGAACCCAGGTCTTCGGCGTGATAAGCGAACACTTTAACCACTAGGCTACCCCACTGCCCCTCACACTATCTGTGCTTTATGATAGTCTATGACACGAAAAGGAAGACAACAAGGACAACTGAATTGTTGATAGTTGACATCAGTGCCATGCTGTGTTTTCTAAGTATCTATAGTTTTACAGATATAAAACAATTAAAAACACACCTATTATCACCATCCCATTAAGCACATATACCATTACCTTTACATACACACATTTACATTTATCCGGCAATAACAAGAGTTATCTCCCTTAACTCAGTCACAGTAGCAATCCTTAAACCTTGGAAATGGTAAAGTGCTAGGACTAATATAGGAAGCGAGGAATTCATTGGTTGTAATCTAAACATGCTCAAAATGCTATTGCAGCAGTAGTGTAACTTTTACAATAAAAGGGTAAGGGTGTTTTTCACTATCACAATGTTATTGCTTTATTAAAATTTCCATAAGCTTGCCAGTAAGGACCAGTTCCATTAATGCTAAAAGTATCCTAAGCTTGTTATGGGCAAATGGAAATGTAAACATTTTGTGGTGTATTGTGATTGGTATTATTGTAATGTTGATATTTAACATCTTGACTGCTATCTGGTCTTTGGTCAGGTTTGTAGATGAAACTCTTTTAAAAACATTTACCCTTTATTGAGCAGATTACTGGCCAGGGTTCAACATTTTACAAAACATCTGCTACTCACAGACGAGTAATCATGAAGAAGAACAACGGACATTTCATTGTCGGCCTTGCCACACCCACTAGGTAAATGCCAGCTAATCAGTTTTGAAAATTGTGTAAAATAAATTAATTTGAATACCTCTGTGCACAATCACTGACAGTGCAGGGGAGACAACTCAGTAAATGTCTTGAACTATGGCAACTGAATCCTGGCACTCAACAAACATGATTAATTCTTGACCTGGCAGAGAGTAACACAGTAACTCCATACTGACAATGAGTGTGAACATATTTGCTCAAAATGGCAGCTGGTCTGTATAACGGTTTCAGAAATACATGTTTACATGTTTAAGGGTCAATAGTGATGGGGTAGCCAAGTGGTTAAAGTGTTCACTTGTCAAGCCAAATGCCTGGGTTCAATTCCTGACATGGACACAATGTGTGAAGCCCATTTCTAGTGTCCCCTGCAGTGATATTGCTGGAATATTGCTAAACGCAACATAGACACCCAACTCACTCACTCCAGTAGTGCTCAGAAATGTTGGGGTCATGTGAGCATTAGTCCCCAGAGAACATTTGACATATAGTTGCCATTTGTCCACTTCTTAAACAAACACATATTGAGTGAGTGAGTGAGTGAGAGGATGACAGAGAGAAAATAGTTTTAAGCTGCTTTCAGTAAAATGTTCTCATGAAGGTAAGGGACACCAGAAAGTAACCATCAGCACATACAGCATCAATAACACTATTTGGGCTTTGTTGAATAAGGGCCTTCTCCCATATCCATCTGAGGTCCTGTGAACTACATGCTCAGCTGACCACTTACCCAGCTTCATCGGCCACTTCCTGCATGAGGCTGTCCACCTGCCCCTGGGGTGTGGTCAGTGTGGATGTGTTGCACATGGTGTTCTCCATCACCTGCGACTGCACATCCAGGTTCTCGAACTGCTGCTCAAACCTGTCCATCAATACTGACACCTGTAAAAAACACAAGCGAGAAGGTTGGATTACTTCACTGATGTCATTCCAACCTCTGGAGGAAAGTGAAATCAGATAGAAGTTTACTGGTGATACCAGCAGCTATTAGGGCTGGCTATCTATATAGACATCGATAATCGTTAACCTCTACTGCAAGCTATACAATTTGATTCTTTTACAATGTGTGTATTTCCATCCTCAAACGTCACATGTATTAATTCTCTTATGATAACTACCCTGAACTTATTTGCAAGGTGTTGCTTCTCCCTGGATATCTAACACTCTGGATCAGCATGATTTATACAATAACAGTAAGTAGATTTTCGGGCAAGTTTACCTCTTCACACTTCAGTGTAATTTGAACGCAGAGATGACTGACGTGTTTTGCAGACTCAAATTGAAGCAATACCACCAACTGGTTACAGGATATGTATCTCAATAGAAAGTGGAATACCCTATTTAACATGATAAGTCAGTACTGCCATATCATTATTCCAGCCATCTGTGGCACATGATATTCTAGGTGATCTAGGTATTTACATTGCTATTAGGTTCATTAGGCCAGACCAATTTGATTTCTTGTTTTACGGATCTGTCGGTTGTATTTGTTCAAGAATAGGAAAACAAACAAAAGTTAATTTCAAAAAATAAAATCCTAATGTTTTACTGCTCAAAAATGTAAATTTACAAGAAAAGTTTTTTTAGATTGTGTTTTGCCCCATAAACACTTCATAAATTGACCAAAGTAAAATATTTTTAGTATTTATTTATTTTTATTTTTATTTTTTTTCCCTCCTGCCTTTAGGTTTTCTGAGGACAAAAATCAGTAAAACAAGAAATAAAATTGGTCTGGCCTTAACATGATTAACTATTTTTTTATACTGTATATAAATACATATATTCCAGACTTAAGCTAGTCTCACATTTATCAGATCTTTGCTGAGTCAGTTCATTGGGACACCAGCCGGACACACAGAAAAAGCCTGATGACAAACACATACCTTCTCTAAATTCATTGATTTCATTGCAGATTCCATAGACTTGACCACACCAGCCATGGAGCCGGTGACCTGCTTCATGGTGAGCGCTGTCTGGACCCGGGCTGCAACAGCGTCTATCCGTGCACTCATACGGCGGTAGTTGAGGGCCTGGTTCTTCTGGCGGATGGAGTTCTCAGCGTGGATCTTGGCACCCTCCATGTTGCCTTTCTGTATTGCCTGTACGTAGCCACATAAGTGTAAGCACAGATCAGATAACTGGGCACTAATACCCATCCTCCCACAGATGAGTTACATGGACATGCTAAATCACTGACAGTGATATGTATTATCGGATCAGTGAACAGTGTGATGTAACTTGTGTGTAAACCAATGTATTTTGAGCCAGTAGGCTTACCATGCTTACACGTGGGGTACATCACATCATATACAGAGACAATGAATCTATCTAACTGGAAAAGGTTTCACCCATTTATCTGAAAAAAGTTCATTGGTACATATATCGAATGGTTCCACAGATAGCACAACAGCTAAAGGATGATGCAAACACACTCAGTTTTCGCACTTGCATTACCATTGCAATCAGATATGCATGGTTCAGTTTCATATCTGCCTTTGACTGCAAGCTCAGTTTCACATTGCATTCACATTGGTAACAGGTTGGGCATTTCCATGTGGGGAATATGAAATTTGCATTTTATCTCTCATGGGGAACATGGGACTTGAATGCCCACTGAGTAACTGATAAGAAACATGAACTGAAGAAAAGGTAAGATAGTGTCAATTGAAACAAGGTATATGCAGTTGGAGGTAAGATCCGAGTATATTATCATGATTATGGTAGTCTGCAAACAGGTGACTGAAAACATGAGCAAAAACTAATAAGATCATGGCAAGCTGACAAGTGACATGCATTCATCCCAGTCAATCAACCACACCCTGTCCAGTTGTTTGTTTCTTTGTCTTCTGATAAACAACAGATACTGAACATACCTCAGACATAAGGAATCACCATGAAGGAAAATCATATTACTAATTCAAAAGCACCATGGTAACAGATTCCCAGTTGATATTTTTTTAAGTCATAACCTGTAATTAAAATTTTGGACAACATATCAAACCATGGTGATATTTAAAAAAAATGTCAACTTACCTTTTTCAATTTAACTTTTTCTTCCTTTTCTGACTTTTCACTTTTTTTGGCATTTCTTTCCAAATCCTTAGCGGCAAACTTGAGATTAAAAAGATGTTCTGCACATTGTCAAGGAAATATCCACAACACATTTGGGGCATTGCTGTATGTGTATGATGTTTATGATTAAAGTTAAGATGACTTCAGATACTCATTTAATTGTTTCTCTAACCAGAGACCACATAACAGGGGGACGGTGTATTGTTATATGGTCTCTGCTCGATTATTTACAGACCATTGCCTATTATACCTGGATTATTGCTGAGGACCAGGCGTTAAACATATTAAACAACAAACATTTGTGAAACAAACAAAACAAAACTCTGAAGAGACAGTGTCTTTACAGCAAACAGTAAACACAGCAATATTAACCTGGATCAAAATGGCTGAACCTAGAATACATATTTGTGATGGAAATAAGTAATCAGCTGACAATGTATGTTACCATGGTTACATAATAAAGTACAATACAAAATAAACATGAAATGAACATTCTCATTGAGAGTGTGATGAGCTGTATTGAAGGACTTGTGTAATGTTCCCTGTCTGACTGACTGATTTTGGTTATACGCCGCTTTTAGCAATATTCCAGCAATATCAGGGCGGGGGACACCAGAAATGGGCTTCACACATTGTACCCATGTGGGGATTCGAACCCGGGTCTTCGGCGTGATGAGCCAACGCTTTA
Source organism: Haliotis rubra (assembly GCF_003918875.1). Classification (NCBI taxonomy): domain Eukaryota; kingdom Metazoa; phylum Mollusca; class Gastropoda; order Lepetellida; family Haliotidae; genus Haliotis; species Haliotis rubra. The sequence continues at coordinate 66,610 of NW_025767338.1, read as the reverse complement.
ACCATTAGGCTACCCCACCGCCCCTGTTCCCTGTGAGAACCATTTCATAAGAATGTCAATATAAATATTATTATGTATTTATCACTACATAAATATGTCTAATTAACATGATTATTATTGGGATTTACATTGGTGATTGACAAATTGTGATCATAACTGCCCTGGAGAGGTTGGCTTTTTCAACCATGCTAATGATACACACACAATAGAAGAATGTCTTTTCTAATAACAAAAGAAACGGTCGAATGTGACTACCATTACACACCATGTAAACACTGTATGACTATGACTTATGATCGACATTGTCACTGACAAGGAAAACAAAGTTTCTGAACACACATCGAACAGTGGAGCAAGATTTTGAGTGTTTTAGTACAAACTCGAGACATGGTATTGACGACATATGCATAAAACACTAGTGTCTGACTTTTAGGAAAGGAACGTTGGTCTATACATCAATCGAACAATTAAATAAGGCGGAAGTCTTCTCTTGTGTCTGTGGATATTTTCACTGGATTTACTACCAATACATACTTACGAGTCTAGACCAAAACAGACGAGAAAAAGGATACTGTCCATGGCTTCGAATAGCAGTCAGTCGACTTCTTCTGTTCAATCAATCTGAATGAATAACGGGTCGTGTTTTCAATATTATTAGGCAATATTTGTGACTTATCTTCTTGTGACTCTTGTTTGTATTTGACGTCATATAGTGTATTTAGCTAACAACTCATTTCACTCATTCGGCTATTTTCAAACTTCAGTTGGATGTTTGGCAAAAAGTTACCTTTATATATTAAAAGTCAAACTGTAATTAATAATTTTAATAAATATTATGTGGATTCTGATCGTAATTACTGTTGTGGAGGTCATATTAATTTTGACTTACTACAGGTAGTAAGTAGGCTGTGTACAAGTAGTATGTAATCTTCCACCCGGATTTCTTTTCCGGACCAAAACTAAAGGGAACTAACCGTACGTATCTGTTAACACACGGAAAACGTCGCAATAATGTACTGAAGCGCGTGTAAAATATACCATTAACCATGTATAACCATATAATTTTGAATGTGACAGATATTGAGCGCTTCCTTGTTCAACGTCCTTACTATACCGGGACAGAGACTAGTATCATTTATCATGTTACGTGATAAGTTTTGAGTGTCTTGCCGGTGTGTTGTTGAGCGAGGTACAACAAATAGTATTCTGTCATCTAGTTCAGCCAGCTAAACGTCTTGTTCCTACCAAGGTATACACCATACCTTGGTAGGAGCAAGACGTTTAGCTGGCTGAATTATCTGTCAGTAAGTGAGTTTAGTTTTGCGCCGCTTTTGGCAATTTTCCAGCAATATCATGGCGGGGGTGCCAGAAATGGGCTTTACACAATGTACCCATGTGGGGAATCGAACCCGGGTCTTCGGCATGACGGGCGGACGTTAAAAAACACTACACTGTCCCACTACCCCATATACATCCAGGCGTTAGTCAGTTGGAATAGGCTGATCCTTCACTGGTGTCGACCGGGATCACCCACAGCCGTTGTCCAGAAAGCGCTGATCACAAGGTTATTTCTGATTGAAACCCAGGCTCGCTGACCTGGTTGACACATGACCACCGCCATATAGCTGGAATATTTCTCACTCACTCACACTCACTCTGATTGAAACCATCTGTTTAGGCAGAAAAAAATAGTTTTACAGAACGGAATCAGTCAAAAGAAATGAGCTCAATCAAGTATATATCTAAACACACACACTCTTTAACCGTGATGGGCGAACTCTTTAACACTACTGTACCAATAATATGACTGTAACATCTGAAACCGTCATCTCTCACTGAAGGTAAGGTTGATACTACTCAGAAGGGGATGATCGTGTTGTGTCAGTATTTTGGGGATTTCTTTTACCGTCAATAATGAAGGGCTTGCAGAAAAATTAACGTCGACGCGTCGCATGTATGCTGAAAAACGTAATGATGTTTATAGATTGAAACACTGTATTATCTCTTTAGATAGATCATCCACAGCAGGACAATATCCTACTCCATGATTCTCCAGACGTTGCCGACCTCCACGTGTGACGTCGTCAAAAACACAAACTGCCACATTAGCAGCTCCAGCAATTCCTGGGTTGAGACCAGTTAGAGTTAGAAACGAACACGCCGGAGTCAAGTGACTTCGACGTCACCGGCACACACACGCCTACTTTTGTGTTGTCGCTATCCGATGTTCAGAAGACAAGACTTGGACAGTTTACAGATAAGTCCAGTGAAACCTTGAAAACTCGAGCAGGGCACAGTGCAGGCGTACTTAGTGACGTCTGCGCTACTCAACAACGTTACTTTGGGTATTGAAGTGGAAAGGTATGGGGTCGCATCACAACTAATGGGATAACACGGGTCATTACAGGCAAGGGACGTTTGAATGGCGCCCTTTAGGAATTAGATGTACAGGGACGTAGCGTCACATTGCAGAGGGATAGCGCCTACTTACACGTTGCTCGTATTGTAACAGATTGTTTGAGAAACATAATATTGCTGTATTCCGCCAATACAGCTATTTCCCTCGACCTCTCCCGCACAGAAGATGTTCGAAATAAAATGCATCGACGCCTACGACAGGACCAGTACCACTCGGTAACGCTGTCTCTGTCTGGCCAAATCTTTGCTTGCGCAGGCCGTTTTCAATCACCAGTCATTCTGTGTCTCAGTGGGCAAACGGTGGTCACACGCGATACTGAAATTTGTTCACTGAGTTGTTAAACCACCTCGTTTTATAGAGCGTGTCTTCAAGTACCAGGTGTTGGTTTTGACCCTGTACATATATGTCAGAGAAACCAATGATTGATAGCATTGAAATCGCACCCGTTACCAGGGTACAATGGTACCCACTACCCATGCCATTCAGTTCTGGCATGTAAACGTATCCCGGCTGTATTCGTATGTTCACGTACCCCGGCTATATTGGTATGTAAACGTATCCAGCTGATTGGTATGCATAAGTATAACGACTTTATTGGTATGTAAACGTATCCCGGCTGTATTGGCATGTAAACGTACCCCGACTAAATGGGCATGTAAACGTGCCCCTGCTGTATTGGTGTGTAAACGTAACACGGCTGTATTGGCATGTAAACATATCCCGGCTGTATTGGCATGTAAACGTAACAAGGCTAAATGGGTATGTAAACGTACCCCGGATAAATGGGTATGTAAACGTACCCCTGCTGTATTGGTATGTAAGTGTATCCCGGCTGTATTGGTATGCAAGTGTATCCCGGCTGTAATGGCATGTAAATGTATCCGGCTGTATTAACATGTAAACGTACCCCGGATATATTGGCATGTAAACGTGCCCCTGCTGTATTGGTATGTAAACATACCCCGGCTGTATTGGCATGTAAACGTACCCCGACTGTATTGGCATGTAAACGTAACACGGCTGTATTGGCATGTAAACGTACCACGGCTGTATTGGCATGTAAAAAAACCTGGCTGTATTGGCATGTAAACGTATTTCGGCTGTATTGGCATGTAAACGTACCCCGACTGTGTTGGCATGTAAAAGAACCGTGGCTGTATTGGCATGTAAACGTATCACGGCTGTATTGGCATCGTAAACGTACCCCGACTGTATTGGCATGTAAACGTAGCCTGGCTGTATTGGCATGTAAACGTACCCTTGTAAAGCGTACCACGGCTGTATTGGTACGTACCCCTGCTGTATTGGTATGTATCCTGGCTGTATTGGCCCCGGCTATATTGGTATGTAAACGTGCCCCTACTGTATTGGTATGTAAATGTAAACTGTATTGGCATGTAGGTGCCCCTGCTGTATTGGCGTGTAAACGTACCCCGGCTGTATTGGCATGTAAACGTGCCCCTACTGTATTGGCATGTAAACGTGCCCCGGCTGTATTGGCATGTAAACGTACCCCTACTGTATTGGCATGTAAACGTGTCCCTGCTGTATTGGCATGTAAACGTGCCCCGGCTGTATTGGCACGTGCCCTGGTATTGGTATGTAAACCCCTGCTGTATTGGCATGTAAACGTTTCCCGGCTGCATTGGCATGTAAACGTGCCCCGGTTATATTGGCATGTAAACGTGCCCCTGCTGTATTGGCATGTAAACGTACCCTGTTGTATTGGCATGTAAACGTATCCCGGCTGTATTGGCGTGTAAACGTACCCCTGCTGTATTGGCATGTAAACGTACCCCTGCTGTATTGGTATGCAAAAGTATAACGACTTTATTGGTATGTAAATGTATCCATACCCAATCACTCATCCTTGTTCCACCGTACCCTGTCTGGGATCTGGTATGCCGTACCTAATCTTGCACCACCGTTCCCCGTCTCTAGTTACGTACTGCCGTGTCCCTGAAACGACGTCCTCCGAATGAATTGTTTGTTTCAATCAGTAAGGTCGACATGTAACGTTACTGGACTCACTTCACAAGCTCCAGGCCCACATGGTATGTCAGGAAGAATGCCATCTCACATGAACACTCAGTGTGTTGGCCTTAGTAGAGTCTCTCCTTTCCTATTCGACATATGCCTGTTCCTGAAAACATCCCCATCGTCAAGTAATCGATCTCAAATCAACATACAGCATCTTATACGACCTATACTGTGTCTAATACTCGACAAAACAGGTTCCGAGCAAAACAACCCACAGTTTCTGAGTGTGAAAAGGGCAAGCAACACATTTCCGTGTCAGAACAGGTATTAATGTTGTTTATGCTGTTCTTGATTATACCTAGTTCAGCCAGCTAAACGTCGTGTTCCTACCAAGGTATACACCGATACCATCGGTATTAGGGGTGGGCGATAATACCGGTTAACCGGTATATTGCAATATATATATATATATATTCGTGATATAGTCAAAACTACTAGAAACATTTTTATTTCCTTTATATTATTATACATTAATAGTTTTGAGATTGTTTAAACCCTTTAAACCATATAAATAAATAAAATAGATTAATACCGGCACTCGTTGTAAGGATAAACAACCCAAAATGGCTGACGCCGCTGCAGACGCATTTTCCCCGAGTCACAAACTTTAGAGTGAAGTCTTCAATTTGGAAACATTTTCAATTGATCTCTTGTATAATCACATCTGAGTCCTGGCAGTGGCCAGTGGCATTGTTTCATAAGAAAGGAAACAGTAATTTCAATTACCTTAACCCATGTGTTACACTTTCACAATATATTGCAATACATATTGCAATACGCCAACACATATCACAATATATCGCAATACGAACATTTTGGCAATACCCAACCCTAATCTGTATACCATTGGTATACCATCGGTGTATACCTTGGTAGGTACACGACGTTTAGCTGGCTGAACTAGATCATACCATGTCTAACCAAGCACTCGATCGATGATACAAACCATGAGTTTATTAACCACCACATGCTATCTTCCATGTATCAGTCACAAACACAGTCAGCTGATATCGCCCCTCTCCGACAATGGCGACACCGGCGTATTCAGAATATCCACGACTACAATGTTAGCATCGTCTTCAATTTTATATCGATTTATCATCTCACATAAATATTCAAACACTGGCCACGACAGCGGGTGAGTAGAATTCAGAGTTATCTTCCCTAATTGCTGCAAACATGATAAGCTTCATCGTTCGAGAAGTTTCGTAATAGGACCGTTTCTGTAAGACTGGCAGTAAATAAATGTGAACAACAAGAGTACGAATCGAGGTATTTTACGACCACCTCATGAACTTGCAAAGTGCAGTTTATATAAATATATATTTCTTAAAACACCGAATTCGTGCCAGATTTCAACAGTATTCTGGGTTAATGAAACGAAACAGTCCTCTTTCCAAGACAATCGACAGTGACAATCTAAACCTTTGTGAGTGCGTCATTGTTTCTCCTGTGATATATTTGACTCTGCTCGTTTTAATGTTAAATCCGTAAGAGTGTGTGTGTTTAAATATATACTTGATTGAGCTAATTTCTTTTGACTGATTCCGTCCTGTAAAACTGATATTTCTGCCTAAAATCGATGGTTTCAATCAGAAATAACCATGTAAGTAGACAATCAAGACTGATCAGCGCTTTCTAACGGCTGTGGGTGATCCCGTTCGACACCAGTGAAGGATCGGCCTATTCCAACTGACTAACGCCTGGATGTATATGGGGTAGTGGGACAGTGAAGTGGTTAAAGCGTCCGCCCGTCATGCCGAAGACTCGGGTTCGATTCCCTACATGGTACGATATGTGAAGCTCATTTCTGGTGATATTGGATTATTGATAAAAGCAACGAAAAACGAAATTTACTCACTTACTTCACTTTATATAAAGGATTTATATGACTTATACACGAATAACGGCGTGAATGCACGTGCCTGTACCAGTTTGGAAATATGCCTGTTTAATGCTGCAAGTCAGTTGCGACACAATGCTGCAGTTTAACATGGACAAAACAGAGCCTCAGGCAGGGTACCAGGAAGGATAACTTGTGACGTCTTTTAGCACCACCCGGTCTGGAGATCAAACCACCCATCCAGCGTTCCCCAGGCAGGAGCCCTATCTACTTCACCACAGAGGACGTTGAAGACACTGCAGATGTCACTGAAGGCGTCCAAGACTCTCAATATCTCTTTGAAGTCACACTTCTGAAAACAAACCCCGAAAACATGGAACTGATTTTTTGTGTAAATCGAAATGGTGTTTTCAAATGAACAGTGATCTTCAATTGGCACATAATGTGTGGTCTGTAATACAACTTGCGTGGAAATCATATCTACCGAATTTCACGCATTACATGAAATGATTTTAACCCTTAGGCTATCAGTTATGATCAGAGTTTCAAACAAACAGTATAATTTACCACCGAGGTGGTTGGCCTACACTTTCAGAAATAGCAGTATCAGGACAGACACGAGTTTTGCCTTGCTGTAGATATTGTCTTTAAAGTGACGTTATTGTGAGTAAGTCAGTTTAGTTTTACTATGTTCTATTCAAGCAATTTGATGGCAGGGGCCACCTTAAACGGGCTTCACACATTGAACTCATGTTGGGAATCGAACCCGGGTCTTGGTTTGACGACGAACGCTTTAACCACTGGGCTACCCCACCGCACCAGGCAAAATTGTGCTTCCATGGGCATTAAATGCCACAATATGCGTCAATCTGTTTGCAAGCATATCCTCTTCGCGCAGAGGCTGATACTGAACTAGCCGCGGTCCAAGGGTTAAACAGAAGGGCTTATATGAGGACTTAACAGCTGGTTAATCACCGTGGTTCACATTTAAAATACAAACAGGTGTGTGGGTGTCATCTTTATAACAAATCCACAAACACCTACATCGTTCACCATGCTTGAATACACACGCGCAAATTGTGAATCACGACCTCACAGTCTCTCACAGTTGAAAGATCATTTCAAATCAAACTAGATCTTTTATTTCTTCAACATTATGTGAGGCACAGTTTCCCTTTTCGTCGGTATTTATTAAATACATGTTGTGTTTGCGTCATGTAAAATGGTGAACAGAGACTGATTTCAAGCATGATGTATCTGATGCCGCTGCTTGGAAGAATATCTATAGTCTTCAAAAAAGTAGGGGAACTTTTTCAATTTACGATTGAAAACAATGGGAGATGTATCCGAGTAAATCAATGTTGATATGGTAATAATGTTTTAAGAGTGCATCACCACTTGAACTTCCTTATGACCATAAGTTGTTTGTACATTAATAGCTCTTGAAAGATGATTGGTGTATGACGTGAATTTTGCATGTGTACTATTTTCAAACAACAACAGAAAACCCGGTTAGAAACACACACTAACAACTGTGTGATGCAAGATGATGTCGAAATTAATGGTCGACAGTGATTTATCGACCTTCTTGAAAACCGACAAATCAAGAATGACAACCCATACGCATGTATGGAGCTACTGCGTTGTGCACGTGCATCTCATGCGTTGTGTTTAGGGGTGGTGATAAAGAGAAATACTGGTGCGTTCATCAGATGTCTTAGTTTGAAAAGCGTGTTAACGCTTATACCCCCTATTCAAATGTTCCCCTACATTTTTTAAAGAGTATATTACATGTCCATGTTTGGAAGCAAACACTGCTGTAAAAACTTATTCTTATTATTCTATCTTCATCTAAAGAATGCGTGCTTTGTACTCGTAAGCACAGTTATCCGTCACAGACCACACACTATTTCCGTGCTATGTTTATAAAACAATTATGACAAATATGTTATGTAAACTATTACAGTTACATAACGGTCGAGATCCATTACGTAAGCAAAGCACGTAGCGATTGTACTGCACTAATATGTTTTTGCCTCACAACTGGGTACTTCCGGAGATATTTCACTGTCTGAAAACGACATTCTCATCAGTTGAAATACAAGTCATCCAATCTCTGACTTCACACCAACAAGCCAATACCCTACGATAGATGTACCGACATAGATTTTAAATTTGAATTATGGAACAATTTTATTGTATCTGGCGCCTGGACGATGTTTTTATCTCGTCATGATGAGGTTATTCTTATGTTCAGTAAGAGTTCGAATCCAGTTTTCTAACGTTTTCATACGTTTCCATTTTTTCTTGTTATACCGTGAGGAAGCTTAGTGGCTAAAGAGTTCGCTCGTCACCCCGAAAGGTAGTGTTGTGTGTGTTTGTGTGTGTGTGTGCGTGCGTGTGCGTGCGCGCGTGCATGTGTGTGCATGTGTGTGTGCATGCGTGTGTGTGTGCGCGCGCGCGTGCGTGGTGTGTGCATGCGTGCGTGCGTGTGTGTGAGAGAGAGTTGGGTTTTACGCCGCTTTTAGCAATATTCCAGCAATATCACGACAGGGGACACCAGAAATGGGCTTCACACATTGTACCCATGTGGGGAATCGAACCTGGGCCTTCGGCGTGACGAGCGAACGCTTTAACCACTAGGCTACCTCCCCGCCCCGTATTATGTGTAAAACCCATTCCTGGTGTCCAGCGCCGTGATATTGCTGGAATATTGCTTAGCAGCATGAAACAACACTCACTCACTCCTCTATGGGTTAAGAAATCTGTTTGCCATGATTATGTTTCTAGGTGTGTCTGCATCATATATACTAGGCGTCATGAATAAAGGGTCAAATGATATAGCACATGTAAAGAAACGATTCTCAGAAATAATAGAACTAAGAGTGTCATCATAATGTTTAATGTGTCGACAAACGTGACACATCGTGACATACAGTAAAACGTTCAAACAGCACTAGCAAACATCAGCTGTATAGACCAACCCCCCAAAATGAAACTGACAAGCATGAAGCACTCGGTCATTCAGTATCTTGTGTACCCTCCTTGCGCGTCCAAGACACTTGTAGTAAAATATGTATTTGATTGATGGCCAATAGGATTTTCCATGACACTACTTGTAACATAACGATTTCTTCCTCGGAAGCGAGGTCGTGGTCGAAGTAGTATTATATTGACACCCACCTCGCTTCCACGAGAGAAATTGTTATGTTATAAGCTGTGGCATGCAAAAATCCTATTGGCCATCAATCAAATACATATTTTACTACAAGTAGAAAGTAGTTTTGATTTTGTAACTCTGTGAAAACAAACCTAAATAGCATTTATCCTCAGACTGGCGGATGTTCGCGACAGGGCGCTGCCATTTTTGAAAATCGTAAAGTCACGGGCTAAAGTCTGTTAGAATTAATGAGATTATAATTTGTTTTCATCAAGTTAGAAAATCAAAACTACTTTCCACCAGTAGTTAAATATGTATTTGAATCATGACCAAAAGGATTTTGCATGACACAACTTATAACATAACGATGTCTTCCACGGAAGCGAGGTGGGGGTCGAAGTGACAATACTGCGCTATAAATTTCTTGCTACATTCACGTGGTTAACGTCCACTCAACAGTATGTAGATACTAGTCAATGTACGTCTTTATACTTTGTCTTATAATCCTAATTAGTTTACTATCATACTTGTATGCATTTTGAAACTAAACAAAAAGCAGACGATCTGCTGATACTTATAGTGAATTTATAACAGGACTGTAATATCTAGACATTTTATAGTTTGCCAATGTGAGTCATAATTCGCACACACGCCCTAGTGTATGTGTCTCATTACACTTCACGGCGAAAACAATGATTCTGTTGAATGCTACGACAAATGAATAAAAACAAAATGCAAATATTAAAATTAAAACAGATTCAATTTATAGGAACAATGTCAGGCTATTACCTTGTTCGAGGAATGTATCCATCAATATCCACAAAAAAGAGTGATATGCCATTCATCTGCAGCTGTTCCAAGTGATGTGTCTTGTAACAGTCTAATATACGAAAAAGTGATTTATCGTTTCAGGTATTTCACATTGGTGTATAGTCTCATTGGTCACCCAAGATAGCACACCTGGCAACTAATTGCATAATGTCCGCCATTCTTTAGTTAGCCAATAATGAGCAATCAATCAATGTATTGGCGGTTAATCCTTTGAAAGAAGGACGTTGTTTTTTACGCAGACACAGACACGACAGAGTGTATTCAGCATAGATTAGTAAATCTACATACATAAACACTACCTGTTGACAAATCGGCTTTTTCAGGTTTTCTAATGCCTGGATGGTATAATGACTGATCCAAATTGATCCAATTTCTGTGGGTTTTTTTACCTCGATATTTAATCATGTCATGTAAAAATATGACGTCTATTACGTATGATATTAAAAATTGACATTTGATTTATTTGAATCCGTAAACTAAACCCTACTTTGCCATTGCTAGAAGAATCTGAAAATTTACTTAGGTAAATAGGTACATACAGTTTTAGCACACAGCAAATGCTTATATGTATTTCTTATGCAACAATGAAGTTCAGTTTGTATTCTCAAAACAGTGTCGGCCCATAAGTTTTAACAAGCAATTACAACTGCATGCAATACAGCAATTAATACTCCCTTGTTGTAACCCGTGTTAGGTGGTATAAACACCCAGACTGTATCGCCTATTTCAGCCTTACACGCGCATGCTGCATGTCCTTGGATAGCTGGAGCTGCACGGAGAATGTTTGCATTTGTTTTTATGCAAATTTATAGCCGGGAAATTAAGGTTTCTGTGATTTTAAGCTGTGTGTTTTTCCTCCACGTAGGTCCCGGTGGAAGAAGTTTGTTCCACCCAGCCTACGGTGGAAGTCGCCTGCGCCATTGCATTTTGGAAGCCTTCTACTTTGTCATATCTATGCATGTTATACATTGTTGGAAACCTGAGGAAACGCTCTCTCCAAATATGCAAACGTGAATATTGTGCTGCCCCTGGTAACCAGTCCAGAGTGAAACTCCGACGTGATGTTTTGTGTAATTTTACTGAAGTTCAATTCTTCTGTGATATAGCAATTTTTCGCCAACATCATGCAGTCATGATATAACGGCTACTGCTCTTACACATCACCTCAGAAAATACATTTCTATAGTGCGTTTGAAAGCCATTTAAGGCGTGTTGTAGACAATGTATAATACGCACATGTTGCACATTCAGTGGTGGAGCTATATAAGTATTATTGTGAGAACTGCAAAATATATGGGACGTGATATAGATTGGCGGAATTTAGATGGATCTGTACACCGGCTATACCGGCGGCGTTAATATTTACATCTATAGTGCATGTGCAAGATCATTCATGTGGGATTCTGGAAATATGTAATATGTTGTTGTGCAACATTAGATAGTTGAGCAATACAGGAATGAACATGCTTGACAGAACTAAAAAGTACAATAGTTTGGAATCTAACCATAACAGCAATACCGGTAGTGTTAATATTTCTACTTTTAGTGTATCGTAAAAGCCCTCGAAAATGCGGTTCTGCCCAGGTATAATGTGCATTCGAGTCACTTCTGATAGGCAGGCAATGCGCGCCATTATGTTATAGCGGGTAAAATCTGTTCCGTCAGTGTTACGGCAGCCATAATTTCAATATCCGTTATCCGAAATTAAATGTCTAAATGCATCGGAACGCCGTTGAAGATGCGGTTCTGTCAAGGTATAATGTGCATTCGAGTCACTTCTGATAGTCAGGCAATGCGCGCCATTATGTTATAGCGGGTAAAACCTGGGATCTGGTGCCCATGTTCCGTCAGTGTTACGGCAGCCATAATTTCAATATCCGTTATCCGAAATTAAATGTCTAAAATGCATCGGAAAGCCGTTGAAGATGCGGTTCTGTCAAGGTATAATGTGCATTCGATATTTATCTGATAGTCGGGCTATACGTGCCATTATATTGTGCTGATACCAGATAAAGTCTATGATCTGGCGTGCATGCTCCGTCGGCCCGTCGGCGTTATGACAGCTATAATTTATCACAAAAGCCGCCTCTATTGTCACTTAATTGGCTGTATATCACACTCTATATATCACATCTACGTGTCCTCATTGTTTTTTAAACTTCTGTTTGATCTGTCCTCATGGATTGGTTGTATATAAGTGCACATCTCTAGCTTCCTGTAAATCTAATTATCACTTCATTAGCTGTATATCACTCTGCTGTGTTCACTGTTTAGTCTGAGGCGTACTAGGTAATTGCCAGAGATGTACCACTAATCAGCAAATTTAATTTCGTCACCTGTTTTGCCCACGTTTTGTTAATATCACTTTGCCCGGGCCACCTCCTTTTGATAAGTCGCAGCTTTGTGATTTTATAATCTTGTCGCCCGACTGATTTCAACCTTGTGCATAGAATGCTTGGTTTTCTTTGGCATGGGCAATTCACACCTTTTGGCATGTACTTGCCCCTCCAAATGGACGTCATGCATAGAATGGAGATGGGCAATTCACAATTTCCTCCTCGCCCTTAAAAACATCCGACTTGGTCACATGACAGTGAGCTTCATCTAAATGATTCCATTGGCTATCTGGCTGGGAGGTGGTAATATAAGTGACATCATCACAGACCGAGTGTCTTGGTGGACGATTACCAGTCAGCGTTGACGATCCCTATTGGCAAGTGAACTTTACTTTTATTACCTTTTGCTTGTTTTTAATCATTGTGTGTTTTAAGTCATCTACGCTGCTCAATATATCAAACTGATACATAGCATAAATACGGTTCTTAAAATATCCAAGTACAAAACTGTGACATCCAGGCCCTTTTCTGTAGGTACCAGAAACATAGTACAGTGAATTTGTGCCAATATGCCTTCCACAAAAGTACCAGTGGTTTGTCAAAAAGTGCAAAACATACTACAAAGGCGTCGCGCATTTACAAACCTGTTACCCTAACAGTTCTATTGCTGCTATAAACGCCATTCATGCCCAAAATCGCCGCCAAAGCGAGTCTTATACAGCTACTCAGCTTGTATCCATGTCGGCTCTATTGGCATTTTGTGGCACATTCACAATAAACAAAAAACAAATCCCTGAGTACATCAGGGTACCAAAACACTTTGGCCACACAATACAAGGAGAGGACGCACCTGTAGCCTCGCCTTCAAATAATAATCCAATGCCGAGTACCAGTACTGGTTTAACTGGGTCCACCAGAAGTGGCACTCGGTATAATTACCAACACATATCCGTCAGGGCTAATCTAACTAACACTGGCTTATACGATATGTTCCCTGAATGTGAACCCACACTTTCAGCAATACTTAACCAATATTCTTAAAAAAGCAGGGCGTAATGCCGGTGAAACATGTAGCCGCGTTTTTCTATAATATCCAAAAACATGCCGCATGTGATGTCCGTGTCACCTGCGCTATCGGCGGAAGATGAGTTCGGTTCTAATTTCATTATGCATATTTGGATTTTTTATATCTATAATGCATTTGAAAGGCCTTTCCAAAGCGCTTCTAACGACGTATAACATGCACCTTTGTGACGTTGTGCAAAGGTACTAGACATGTCCGAATATAATGCCGCACGTAATGTCCGTGTCACCTGCGCTATCGGCAGAAGATGAGTTCGGTTCTAATTTCATTATGCATGTTATAGATTTTTTATATCTATAATGCATTTGAAAGGCCTTTCCAGTGCGCTTCTAACGACGTTTCTAAGATTCCTAGCGGTTAGAATAATCGAAAAAACCCACATTATCAGACAATATCAGACGTAACAATTGAATGACCTTATCCCGTCACTGTGCCCCTTCGTAATCGAACCATTTTACATTACGTCACAATGTAAGCGACGTCACGATGCATGTCAGTTGTCATCGCCTCGTACGGCCTCCTACAGTAAACTACTCCGTTGCATCCCGTTTCTTGGTTTGCAGTTGCTTCACGCAGCTAACATCACTGGTGGAAACATTACGTTTATGTTTTACGACGGTTAAAATGTGTCAATTCGACTCACAAGTTTTCAGCGACACGGTAACGTTCACAAAGTCATCATTAATATCACATAAAATTAACATGTTTTACAGTCAAATTCGCGGATGATGCTGCATTGGTAGGCCTTATTAGGAAATCAGAACTTTGTAGAATGGTGTAAATCAAATTATTTTATTTTTGAATGTGCAAAAAACCAAAGAAATGATCATAGATTTTAGGAAAGCTAAGTCAACAATAAATGCTGTAACTATTGAAATCGAAAGAGTAACTGAATACAAATATTTGGGTACTGGCTTAGATTCGAAACTCTCCTGAAACGAAAACACTGAGAAAATATATTAAAAAGGACAGCAACGCTTGCATTTTAAAATCGACCAAACTATCATGATGTTATTTTACAAAACCTTTATTCAAAGTGTCATAAACTTTAATTTCTTGAGTTGGTTCGGGAACCTGTCTTGTTCAGAATAAAAACAAACTTTTAAAAAATCGAAAACACTGCGTCTAAAATTATTGGGCTTCCTATAGAAAGTATCGGCAGTTGTTATGAGCAGCAAATTTTAAAAAAGGCAAACAAAATTTTAAGTGATCCTACTCACATACTCTTTTCGGAATATTCATCATTACCTTCTGGACGCAGGCTGCGTATGCCGACTTTTAGAACAAACAGGGTTCGCCACTCATTTGTTCCAGCTAGTATTAGATGCTTTAACAACAAATTCTGTGAATGAATTGTCTTTTAATTGTCAAAATTCTATTCAATATCTATGTTTGTGTACTAAATTGATGTATTTATATCCTGATTATTTCATGATTACCAATTGCAATGTTATGTATGACTGCTTTATGAATGGGGTGAGGTGAGGTGAGGTGAGGTGAGGTGAAATTGGGTTTTACGTCGTGCTTGAATATTTCGCTCATATGACGACGTGCATGCATGTGTATGTGTATGTGCAGCTGCTTGTACTAGCCCAGACTGAAGCTGGTTTTATAGTGCTAGCCCACTGAGATACCATGCTGCAGTGAAGCATGAATAACCCACTCAGACACATTATACTGACTCCGAGCCGCCCAGTCCTTGTTGTACCCATTAATGCCGAGCGCCAGGCAGGGACCACCAAGTACCATATTTTAACGTCTTTTTGGTATGACGTTACGGGGATCGAACCCGCGACCTTCCGCTCTCCGGGCGGACGTTCTAACCACTACACCACGGAGGCTGTCGCTTTATGAATGGAAAACTGGAGAACGTATGATGCAAAACAAATTTCCCTTGGGACAATAAAGAATTATCTTATCTTATCTCATCTTATCAATGTTTACATTCCCACAATGCAATCGTGGAATGTCGCTTGACTACTCAGCTTCATCTGAATGTACTGATCTAAACTTACGTTGGTAGTAGAAATGCGACGTTCATATTTCCCCAAATGGTTTACGTTAATGACAGATGTAATTAAAATAATTTAGAGAGAAGATATTTAATCCGAACGTAAACCGTCATCAAACTGTTATCATTTGTTTTTTTCTGGTAACGTTCGTCTTAACGTAGGGGCGCAGACACCAGTTAGCCCTGTGCGAGGATTCTTAATTTAGGTCACCGACACCGTCGTTTCATAATTATCCTTAGAAAGTATTAAATTTGGCATCTTAGAAAAGAAATACAGTTCGCTCTACAACCATGTATAGTGTATAAAACACACTTTTGTATATCTATTTAAAAATCTTGCTCTACCACCATGTATAGTGTAATCTTTTGCCCTAACTATTATAGTTAAAGCACGAGGACGCTTTTGCGTCCGAGTGCTAACGATTATAATAGTTCAGGGCGAGCGTAGTTATACTTTCAAAAGATAATTACGATTAATTTAAGGCAGAAAACAAAATGCATTTGAAAGGCTTTCCAATGCGCTTCCAACGACGTATAACAGGTACATGTGCAGTATTTTGCAAAGGTGCTACACACATCTGAAAATGCCGCCGCCTGTAGTGTCCGTGTCACCTGCACCATCGGCGGATGTAGTGTTCGGCTATAATTTCTATACCCATCGTTCGATCCTTCATTTCTATAATGCATTTGAAAGCCCTTTAAAATGCCTTTCTACCGACGTATAACAGGTACACGTGCAGTATTTTGCAAAGGTGCTACACACATCTGAAAATGCCGCCGCTGGTGTCCGTGTCACCTCCGCCATCAGCGAATGTTCACTTCGGCTATAATTTCTATGTCCATGGTCCGATGTTCAATATGTCTAATGCAGTCGAAAGCCCTCGAAAGTACGCTCCTAACGACGTATAACACGGACAGCGATGTTCTGCTGAGACGTTACACACGTCGGTTTATACCGCCGCTTCTTGTGTCGGCGGCCTTTCAAATGCGCCTTTGTTCAGGATTTGCCTTATCGCGTCTTTGTTTGCTCCCAACTCCGTTATTCCTATCTGCAACATACCTGTATTGGTATCATTAGAAAGCTCTTTTGACGTCGGTGACGGTGGTGAATTGATCTATCCTGAAAATTAAAATATATATTGCACAATTTGTTTGTAAAAATCGTCATTTTTTGCTATACTTCTGCAGAAAATCATATATAACTTCTTTTTCCAAAGTCAGAAATCAAATTGGCTTATATTGCCAGAAAGCCCATTCAATTTCTAACTCTTCAAATAAAGTATTTATTAACTTTTTAAAATGCATAGTACTCTCAGGCGAAAGTCCAACGTATTGACGGGGTATTTTTTACTCGGGGACAGGAGCCAGATTGGCCACTGGCTCGGAAATTTGCCTTTGTTCCCCGGGCACGACGATGCGACGGTCACGGCGATGTGAAATTAGCGACGCTGCCCTCCACGTCTGCCCACGGAGGTCGGAAAGATGGGAGAACCGAGGTAGTGCATAGAGGGATAATTCCGACCTCCACCATGATCAAGCTTTTGGTTGCCTTGTTGCTTAGCTTGTGTCACGGCGCACGACGTTGCTCATGCTATTCATCTCCCGAAGATGCTCGATGCAGCCATGGTGTAGCACAACTGAAACACATTAAATCTTGACAGGTGGCTCAGAGGCGACCGCCATATAGCTGGAATATTGCTGAGTGCGGCGTAAAACTAACCTCACTCACTCAGAGGCGAATTTGCTGGAAGCAAGCTCAAATGTTGGTGTTGTATAGGGGGTGAAAGAGGCGATGGTGGCGAAACGGTGGCTGGCGCAGGCAAACCAGTTTGAGTCTCGGCAGTGGCTCAGAGGCGACTTGGCAGTAGGCAAGCGCAAACGGTGGTGATTTTCTGCTGGAAGCAGGACGAAATGCTGGTGTTGTATAGGAGTAAAGGGGCGACCCCTAGAGGAGAGGCGATGGTGGCGAAATGGTGGCTGACGCAGGCAAACCAGCTCGAGTCTTGGCAGTGGCTCGAGGCGTGGCAGTTGGCAGTGGCTCAGAGGCGAAATGCTTGGCAGTAGGCAAGCGCAAACGGTGGTGATTTTCTGCTGGAAGCAGGACGAAATGCTGGTGTTGCATAGGAGTGAAGGGGCGACCCTTAGAGGAGAGGCGATGGTGGCGAAACGGTGGCTGGTGCAGGCAAACCAGTTTGAATCTCGGCAGTGGCTCAGAGGCGACTTGGCACTAAGCAAGCGCAAACGGTTGTGATTTTCTGCTGGAAGCAGGACGAATGCTGGTGTGGCATAAGGGGTGAAGGGGCGACCCCTAGAGGAGAGGCGATGGTGGCGAAATGGTGGCTAGCGCAGGCAAACCAGCTCGAGTCTTGGCAGTGGCTCAGAGGCAACTTGGCAGTAAGCAAGCGCCAACGGTGGTGATTTCTGCTGGAAGCAGGACGAAAAGGGACTTCATTCAAGCCATGGCCTACACACTTTTTAAGGGTCCTGTTTCAAAGCCCGTCCACTTTGCCATCCAGGGACATAGCTTCGTGCGGCGACTTGATCAAGTCTGTGCCCCATCACGTGACATCCTCACTTCCTTGCGTGGGATCGGAGGGGCGACTGTCGCTCGGATGAAAGCAGAGGTGGATGCCCTTGATGCAGGTTTTCAGGGCATTGTTTTCTTTCAAGTGGGAGAGAACGACGTGTCGGCGTCAACTGATCCTCAGAACCTGGTTGAGGACTACCGTCGGTGGAAACGGCCGGACTCCAGAGCAGTGATAGGAAGTCTGTTCCCGAGGGTAAAACCAAGGAACATGACGGTCTCTGCCTACAAGCGGAAGGTGGAGGAGGCAAACCGGCGCTTGAAGAGGATGTTGCGACGCCGTCTGGATACCACCTTTTGGGACCACAGCCAGCACATGAGGATGGGACCTGCACTGTTAGACAAGGATGGCGTCCACTTGACGTCAAAAGCCAATGCCCAGTTCTGGCTTTCCATTCGTAAGTGTATGTGTAGGTATGTTTAAACGCCCATGCCCTGTCCGGTAGATAGTCGTAATTCCAAAACTCAATAATTGTGGTTTCGGCCCATTGTGTTTATACAGCAGTGGCAAAAGGGTTCCGTGTGTGAGACAATCAGTGCAAACGGGACGCACAGATCAGACCTGGGTGTTATCAAATCTGAGCTGTTTTGACTCCCGTCACACGTATGGGGCTTAGCTTCGGGTGGCTTTAATGGTGGGAAAACGTGACGACACCCGCACATGACGTGAAAGCTAAGACACAGGGCTTTCGATCCATAGTAACATCAAAAACCTGTGGTCGATGTACGAAACATGACAGGTACCTGCAGCGTGAAATACTGCCGTAAATCGGATGAAATCGGGCTTAAAAGCGCCCCGGCATCGAACCTGTTAACGACAGGTCATTTCTGATGATACCACCAGTTGGCCCTGGGAACCAGCTTCACGTCGATGTGCAACATGTCAATGGGTTGTGTATATTCAACGTCCACGCGACGTTTATACAACGGCACCCACCGTTTCTGGCCCCTGTTACAATCAGACAAGAGCTACCGGGGATATTTTCAAATAACTGCATCTGATGGGCATCCACCATTCTTAATGACGCACTGTTTAGGTTGAAGAAATTAACCGTAACCGTGACGAGCAAGGCTGATCATCGTTTTCGCTATCACTAGCGTCTGGCTCGAACAAATAAGGCCTAACGACACCAAGCGAGTTTGACAAAATTGTCTATGAAAACAAGTTGTAACTCGGAAACTAGGCAAAGCAGGAGACAAAATTAAATGACAGTAGATTGTGAGAACATATAGCTTTCATCATCAACAAGTGTCACGAGTTTAGGTTTATACAAACCTGTAAACAAGATACTTTACGCCCAGAAATGTATATGAATTCTGCATCGGCTCTCATATCTATTCCTCATATGACGTCACAGAGACGCGCCGCTCTGATTGGTTGAAATTTCGTTCGCGGGTGAGAATTGTGCACTGTTGTCAATAAGGTCCATTTAATTTAATTACTAGTAAAGATCGAAATGAGTAGTTTTAATGACGGGGTTTCATTTATAACGATGCCAATTAGTGATTTATGTATTTGTACCCCCCTAGAGTATTTGTGATCTTTAAGGAATCTGTTTCGTAACGCAGTGTTAATCATGTGCCTATCATCTCGGACTGTTGTGACTCTAGGGGGACCTGGTCGACGTGCATATTCCACGGACGCACTGACTTGAAATCTCTGCCTACAGTCTACCAATAGCACTCTGACTCACATTAAAGCTGACAGCAACCTGCTGCGGGGTTTGACCAGATTCCAAAAGGCATATAGCCTGACCTCTTTCAGCCTGTGTCAAAACGCGTTTCATTTTAAGCTGCGATTTGAAACAGGTAACTGAACAGTGAACGACAGTGAAAATGTATCAATGCATGTGCATTGTCCTCTACTTTCGTGGATAGTGGCAGGTGGATTTCCATATTGACAATTTGAATAAGAAATGTTCCATTTGTAACAGAATTATCGGACGTTAAAGAACGTCATAATGACATTTCAACGGCCTGATGTGTTTTCCCATATTATTAAGAAAGTTTGTAAAACATGTATATATTTCAAACAAAAAAGAAGATGTTACAACTTTTAAGGAATAGTGTTACCAATAGCTTGACCCTTTATTAATGACGCCGAGTATATATATGTGTGACCTCAGTGTTCCGTTATATGTCAAGACGAAACACTAACTCACTTATAGAAATGCTGCAATGGAAGGGGAGGAGAGGTTGGGACGGCGCAAATCACTGGATTGTCTGGTCCACGTGATCATTGATATTCCGCCGTCATTCGGCTGGAATATTGCGGCATTAAACAAGAGTCAATCGAACATTAATAGAACATCATAAAAGTTACAGTTAACAGACAAACAAAGTAGAACATAAAAATGTGTCCTTTACATAACTGCATGATTACTGACGTGTCGAGTGTCACCTGGCTCCATGCAGTCAGTGACGTACCGTCATTTCATCTGTTTGTTCTATATCCGGCCTACGTAGGCTTGTCCGTGCACATGTACTGAATGCTGTTCACGTAGGAAAACCGAGTCATGTCACTATTGGCACTGTTGATTTGTGTATGTAACATGTCCTTGTGCAAGTGTCTGGACTTGATGGCGGGTGAAGTGTGTTGTTGTTTTTTTTGTGTGTGTGTGTGAGAGAGAGAGAGTAGAAAGAGAAAGGTAGATATATATACATATATATAGATATATATGTAGAGAGAGGGAGGGAAAAGTAGAGAGAGAGGCAGAGTGAGATAGAGAAGGAGGGAGAGAGTGAGTGAGTTTAAGTTGTACGCCTATTCCAGCCAATGGCGGCGGTCTGTAAATAATCGAGTCTGGACCAGACAATCCAGTAATCAATAGCATGAGCATCGATCAAAGCAATTTGGGGCACGATGACATGTGTCAACCATGCCAGCGAGCTTGACAACCCGATCCCATTAGTCGCCTATTATGACAAAGTATGGGCTACTGGATCTTCTAACCCGGATCTTCACGGGTGACACTGATTGCCTAAATGGGACCCGGGACGCCTACCCTCTACCTTGTCACATCCAGACACACCAACCGGACCAGATCGGTTAAAACGTTCACAGAGCATGCCTAGCTAACAGAAGTCTTAATACGAATTACTTATCAAACTGGGACAAATCAGACCACCAGGCCGTTTAACAATGGCCTAGTCTTCAGGGTGAACGTTTGATCCTCAAAATCTTCTTTGCGTATTTTGTTTTTAGCCATTCAATGAGTCAGATCCTGTTTTCTCCTCTCGTTGCTGAAACAAAGCAGTTTTCAGTACCACTGCACTGTGTTAGCCAGGTGTGGCAGCAGGCTGTTACATGTCTTACTTTAACAAAACGTGCCGACTGACAATCATCACGGGCCTATTTTGGTCTTTCTATACAATGTTAGCGATACATTCTCCATTGTTTGATTTCTGCGCAAGATCAAATGCTTTCTGTTGAGAATTACGAGGTATCGCATTGCATTGTTAATAGGGCCAGCCAGCATCTTCCGATCGATAGATATGTCTTTGTCTGAACTGTCTCAGGTAATTGTAATTATCCAGGGATGGTTAGTGGTGTCATAGTACTACATTACTCCCTTATTGAAGCTGAACATTGTCACTGAATACGTTCCGCAGAAACGTTCCAAACCTCATTGAGAGGGTATCTTCATAGGTGTTTATGTCGCTGTTGTATAAACGCCGCACTCAGCAATATTTCTCTGCATGACTACGATCCATAAATAATAGGGCCTGTAAGTCTCGCGAGGCGCTACTAAGGTGGTTCCCGGCTCCTTTGCTCGCGCCAACTTGCGATATGCGAGTTTACTTCCGGTACCATATTTCCGGCGACAAGCGTATATTCAAGAACCAGTTCTGGTTCCAAATTGCGCAACCGCTAAATATGACTTTACTGGACCGGATCCAGTGTACAACCATGCTTGGCTGTCACAGCTGTTGACAGTCGTAATAGTTGGCTAATTTGGGGATGGTTAGATCGAAAGGTTGTTATTCCTGCAAATAATATCGGTTCCTCAATGTCAACTGACAACCATGAGACCCTTCGAAAAGGTATGAAAAGTTGTATGAAACCAAGGTCTCGCGCATGGACCAGACAATCCAGTGTCTCATATAATCGATTTACGCAAATGGGAAGCGATAACATATGTCGCCTCATACGACAAATATGAACAGCTGATGATCAATTCTAACCCGGATCTCCACGGGATGTTAGAAGTGTGAGTATACATATACCACCGTGGCAACATATACATCATTAACACCGAGTAACACATTGTAACAGCGTGACTATATCCTGATTACGTAGTTGACTGTTGCGTGTTATCGGATCAGAAGTGAGAAGCTGGCTCAGTTTTAGAGTTTGGACAATAATATAGATAGACAATAAATAAATGCAAATAATCACGTTTGGACTACACAAACCAGGAATTCACGTCGACGGGGAGGGATGACCATCCAATCCACTAAATCGTCTCGTGCGATGGATTACTTGTTAAGGAGCTATTCCAATGAAGACCCCGGAAGACCCATCTTTACGCTAAGTAACGTATCTCGACGAGGGCGCTTAAAAGGTTACACGCTTTACCACAAAGCTTTACCAAAAAATCAAACATAATTAAAAGACAATTATCACTTATTCATGACATATAATATACATTGCTGGCTACGAAAAAATATATAAACAAAATTATAAGCGTACAATCGCAAATCGAAAGTGCAAAATTGTGTACTTGGGTTTACTTCCCAAGAAACGAAGCAGCCGGGATACCGAACCAAGTCAGAGCGGGTGGGTGTGCACTCAAGTGTAACGGCTGGTTCATTTGCAGATGCCTTCACGGCTAATTGTGTGTATATATAGAGAGAGATGTTGGGTTTTGTAAATACATGCTCATTTTTTGTGTATAACATTTTGCAATCAACAGACATCATAACATGTCATGTGTTCAAGTATCACACCTGCCTGTCTGTGTAATTACATAATGTGACAGAGACCGAACTCGGGCCATAAATCAATGCATTTTGTTTATGGTGTATAGCCTGATTGGTGTTAAGTTCAAATTGCATTTGGTCAGTGATAGCAGCTGTGTATTGAATATTGTCATTAGCAGACAGGCAGGCAGACACACATGTGTCAATAAAACAAGGCATTGAGTTTTGTCTGTGACAACGACATATCTATATCACAGTTAGAAATTCTGTCAACGCTAAATAATGACATTGCTTTTAAGTATCGAACTGAGAAAGAGTCTCGGTAAGAAGAACGTGTGGTGAAATAGACAAATGAAATTATATAAACAGTTAATTTACTGTCATAACATATAAAAAGCTCGCGCCTGTGAGATATCAACAAAACATTAGAAAAATAGCTCACACCAAAGCCTTCACCGAGTATTCACCCGACAACCCGCTTCCAAGCTGCGCGAACCTATGTACTTGCACACGTGCTATGAGCGCAGCCCAGCTGTTGAAACCCGTTTTCCCCAGAAAAGTCTGGGGAAAATTAGTGAATCGTTTGAACTCCGATTTCGCGCGTTTTTTTCATCGCGTTATTTTTCAACTTTATAAGTTGAATTTGCATTTTTGATGATTTGTTTCGGTATGTCCATACCGAAAGGTATCAGAATCTGCAAAGTTGTGTTTTACGTTGCATGTGACCTTTAACATTTATCAAATGCAATATTTCCCACGATTAAAGGCTGCATTTGAACCTCATAGAGAGGTAAGGAGCATCTGTCTGCAGGCAGAGGTATGTATGGCAGTTCTCTGTAGGTGAAGATGGACACATTTGGCCGAGCTGTCATCAAGAGTCTCCAAGTGAAAGGGTTAACTTCTATATCCCGCATCTATCTAGACATGGCGGCAGCTGCAGAGGTGGTGTTTCCACTGTTTAGAGATTGTACGAATGACGCGAGATGACGCGAATGACTCGGAGATGTTCACATTAAGATAATTGTTTGATTGATTGAGTTTAGTATTACGCCGCTTTTAGCAATATTCTAGCAATATCACGGCGGGGGACACAAGAAATAGGCTTCACACATACTACCCATGTGGGGAATCGAACCCGGGCCTTCGGCGTGACGAGTGAACGCTTTAACCACTAGACAACCCACCGCTCTTCAGAATTAAGACGAATCACACCTAAGAATGGCATTAGATGAACATGGATGATAAAATACTCATAACCCGCCACACGCTTATGACCAGAAACACTCATAAAAATGTAGCTGCAGCAGGCCTAGATGATTTTGTTGTGCGTGGCCTTTCTTTCACTACTAACAGCCAGTAACTACTTTGATTGGCAATCTAGAAGTTGAGGAGATGAAGAATGAGGACATTGTTTATGGAAACGTCGCCTATACAGAAAAGAGTTGTATATCCATAAAAATTGTCCTCATTCTTCAGCCAGTGACTAAACAACCGACACAGTAGTGGAAACATTAAACGTCTTCCCCTCCTCAGAAGGCCTCCTCAGCCTGACTGTAGCGTAGTAAAGGTATGTTATTTTATGTATTTTACGGGCCATTCCAATATCATTAAGAGGTAACAGGCAGAGGATTAGCTGTGCACTCAACCAGATGGTTTGTTTGTTGTCCACATACTCTGGAATGGAAAGTTGTGTTCTTGCCAATAATACCTACTCATCCTGGTTTAAACTCGACCGTGGGGTGAGACAAGGTAGTGTCCTTTCTGCTAAACTCTACTTGGTTTACATCAACGAGCTTCTGACGAACCTATCACATCTTAAGAAGGGAGCATTCGTACTGGATCTCCACCTCGCTGCTCCAACTCAGGCAGATGATATCTCACTGATCAGTCCTATCACAGCTCATCTACAATCTATGGTAACAGAGTGTCAGAACTACAGTGCCAAATGGCAGTTCACATTCTCTCCTTCAAAAAGCAACGTATTGGTCTTCAATCCGCAAAGAAACACCAAGTGCAATATCAAACTTTATGGAAAGAAGTTACCTGAAGTGGATAACACAAAGCATCTTGGCATTCTTCTCGACTCACACCTTAGCAGCCACACTCGAACATCAAACGCAAGTTCAAAGATGAAGTCAGCTGCAATGATGCTGATGAAATCAGGCCTACACAACAGTGGGCTGAATCCAATTACCAGCTCCAATCTTGTCAAGTCTGTGTGTCTACCCAAAGCCTTGTTTGGGTGCGAATTGTGGTCAGGGTTGAAAAAGAGCGACATTATCACTGTCGAAAGGGCACAACGATTCTGTTTAAAGATGTGTCAGGGGCTCCCCAAAACTACTAGATCTGACATATGTAACTCCCTGATTGGATGGTACTCGGCAGAATCACATATTGACACAAAGAAGCTGTTTTTCCTTGGCTCCTTGTGTAACAGTAAGAAGCACCTACTTTGCTTCAAACTCTTTATCTCACGCCTGTTTGCGTTTAGAAACTGCATATTGAAGACAAGAACAGGATTTATACCAGATATAGTTCATGTACTTGAAAAATACAAACTGAGGCACTTTCTTGAGAATTTTGTCTCCTCCGGCATCTTCATGAGTCAACTCTCCTGGAAGAAGATCGTAAAAGACTCTGTCATGGAATACGAGAAGTCCTCCTGGAACCAACGAACGACATCAGATCCAGATCTCAGACACTTCAGGACATTACACCCCTCGATAGAGCCACACCCAGCTTGGCTACTTGCCAAAAGATACCCCTCCTTGAAACAACAATGCATCTTCACAGTACAATTGTGTGCTCTTTGGCGTCCTTGCCATTTGTATGGACCTTGTGATAAATGTAGTGTGAACTGTGCTGACCTCCTGATCCATGTCCTAACATCGTGTGAAGCTTGTGCTGGTTGCAGAGACCAACTCTGGTGTGACATTATCAACGTGGGCCCAGTGGAGTTGAGCGTGCAACTACACAACAAGACTGATATGGACCTGGTGTGCAGCCTACTTTCCTGCCGCCCCCCAGTACTGCTCTCTGGCGAGGAGACTGAGCTGTACACACTGACTGTTGTTAACGGACTCTACGCGACCTCAAATCTCAAATCTCAAATCTTTATTTCTGATACTATGAGGCCACGGGCCTATGAGTACAAAAACACCTCATCGGTGCAGACTTGAAATAAAATGTTAACAATGAAAGCATGTATAATATATACAATCTTAATATGACAAAATTGATTTCCTTTTTTCGAATGCATAAAACCGATATTTAGCAGTATTCAAGGAAATGTCTTCATTTTTGGATGATAACAACGAATTGAATTTTAGTATATTGGGGAAAACATAGAATTGCGACAAAAGATATTTACGTCTTAATTCAATGTAGGCTGGACAGATAAGTAAGAAGTGATATTCGTTTTCAATTACGTTTAAGTTACACATTTTGCATGTTCTTTGTTCCCGGGAATGTTATAGTAACGTCCTCTTTCAATTTCTAAACTATGGGAACTTAACCTAAATCGTGATAAACAAGATCTATATTTGGATACAGTAATATGAGTTAAGTATGTTTCACAAGAAATCGTTAATTTAAAATTACAATACGTAAACATTTTGGGGCTCTCAGATAAATCACTATGGCAAACTTGCTGAAAATTATCTTTCAGTCGTTGAAAAAACATTTTAACAAAACGTTTTTATCTCCGTAAGTGTGTGATACCCAAACATCACCAAAACCTAATTTAAATATGATATTTCTAACCTTGGTAACCCAGTTCTCATAGCCTTGCTCATCATACATACGCATCATATTGTAACATTTTCGAGGCAAACGGCATCCAGGCATGTTAATAAAATTTAACCAATATTTAATACATTTTAAAACAGCAGATAGTTGGACAGGATATCTACCACACTCGGCTAATACTCCATTATTGGACGTTGATAACTTAACGTTTAGAAAACGTTTGCAGGCATATAAATGTACTTTTTCCAGTTCTTCAATATTATTAAGCCCCAAATTTCAGCCCCATAGAGGAGAATTGGTGTTATCTTTGTATCGAATAATTTGAAGTACAGATGAGGCGAGTGTGGTTTCAAACAATGTATACTACTAAGAAGTAATGACAGCATTTTTCTGGCTTGAATAGAAATATTGTCAAACGCTTTTTGACCACTGTAACCTATTACTAAAATACAATCCGAGATAACAATATCCTGAAACAACTTCAACAACACAACCATTATAAAACCATTTTTCATACCGAGATAAACCACCTCCTTTCTTAAAAACAACAATTTTAGTTTTATGCATGTTGACTGACAATTTCCATTCTGAACAGTACCTATTAAGAACATTTAGTTTAAACTGCAGACTTCTCACGCTGTTCCCGAACAAAATAAGGTCATCCGCAAATAAAAGAAGGAAAATATGAGTAACATCTGGATGTAGCTGGACACCAAACCGACATTCAGTTTCAATTACATTAACTAATTCATTTATATAAAACTGAAACAAAAAGGGGCTGAGCATACACCCTTGTCTGACTCCCATTGGGCAATCAAATACACGAGAGAAACTACTATTTGAGCGAACACAAGATTTTACACTATTATAAATAGACTCTAACATTTTACCCATTTTACGACTCAGACCGTGTTTATATATAATAACTTCCAAAGAAAATGTCTTTGAACAGAATCGAAAGCTTTCGAGAAATCAACAAAAGCTACATAGAATTTACCACCTTTGCGGGAAAGATAACGCTCGATAATAGAATTCAGAACAAAACAATTGTCAACCACTGAATAACCTTTTCGAAAACCTGATTGACACTCAACACATCAGCCCAGCACACTAATCGCTGATTCAGGATGTACGTGAAGACTTTGCTGAGGATACTCAGGAGGCTTATTGCTCTGTAGTTGTTGGTCACCTTTATGAAAAGGAATAATTATTCCTGTAGACCAGGGTGCCGTTGTACAAAGCGATCTTAGCGCTAAGGTGACCGTAACTCCCATACCTTAACATAGACTTAGGGTAACCTTAGCGCTAAGGTTGTTTTGTACAACGGCACCCAGGTCTCTTGGAATTTACCCTTTTGGTACATACTATTGAATATTATCTCGAGGTATGGAACGATTACATGGGAGGAATGTTTAAGATATTCACTCAATATGTCATCAAGTCCTGGAGATTTGTTGTTCTTTAGCGCCTCGAGACTGCGAATGATTACACTTATAGAATCTGGGGGATCTTCTATATCATGTATATCGTCATTAATACATTCTAAATTATCTGGACTGTCGTAGAGGGTAGAGAAATAATCCACCCAGTCTCCAATATCTATGGGGTTTGGGCGCAGTTTACGACCTGATAAACGTTTTATTGTACCCCAAAAACGTTTCGAGTCAGTTGTCGAGGTCTCCAAATCATCTCTCTGACGTTGAATATATTCTTCTTTCTTTGTTCGACATAAGGACTTGTATTCACTGCATGTTTTCTTATATTTCAACAAGAAAGATTTGTCTTTTGATTTTCTAAAAGCATTTAGAAACTGACATCGTTCTTGCTTTTTAGAGAGGCATTCACTATCGTACCATGGTGAAGTGCTGCGTTTGTGACTTTCTGGTCGTCTAAACATGGAGGCAGCTGAAAGGATGGCGTCCGTGAATATCGAGACTGCTTCTGCTACATTAGTCAATGAACACATGGCTGCTTGTTCGAGTAATGCTAAAGTCTCCGAGGATTCCATATGATGAAGAAAGTTGAGTTTACACGACTCCTTCCATATGTACCTGCACTGATCTATATGGGTAGAGGTCGGGTTCGGCAAAGAGCTACCGGGTATATTGACCTCTAGCTGTATGGGAAGATGCTGGGATTCAGACCGTGACACGATGTGAAAGTTGGCGATTAAAGGGAACATATCCGTGGACGTAAGAATATAATCAATCACACTACATCCTAAATGACCTAAGAAAGTAAAATCACCAATGCCGGAATCACTTCCACATCTCCCGTTTACGATATGTATATTCAGTATTGCGCACAAATTCAGTAATGTTTGCCCAAAACTGTTCACAGTCTTGTCACATGAATATCTTACCATCTCAAATTTCGTGAAAAATTCACTTACAAAATCTTTACCCTCAACATGTTGGATAATTGAATCTTCCATATAGTCAGGCGAAATGCCAGTCCTGCTGTTCATATCCCCGAAAACAAGGACTGAGAAAACAGAGTGTGTTTCTACCACTTTCAGTATAAAATTAAGCAAAATTTCCACCCCATTCCTCGCATCCTTGTCAGCATACCAGCTTGAACCTTGTGGATGGACATAACTAAAAACACAAATAATATCTGTGTCAAATCCAAACATTTCCTTGTCAAACGATATCAAAATAGCATTTTCGCCATAAACCACATCAATAATATATTTAACATAAAAACATTTTATCATAACTAATATTCCTCCAGAGTGTCTTCCAAAATTGGCAAGCTTTGTTGCTGGTAAACAAAAATATCTATAACCTGGAAAATACTAACTAAAGTCTGTATCAGTTGTCCATGTCTCATAAAAAGCAACAATATCATTTGATAGTATAAAGCGAATAAAGTCATTATCATGTAATTTGTTTGATAAGCCGCCAATATTCCACGAGAGAATTGATAAGTAATTGTCTGTTAAGCCCTGGCCTCCCTGCTATTTTCTCGAGGTGGACTTGACCTTCGACATTGACCTGAGCACGCGGTCACGGTCATGTGTAGATGTACCAGACGAAGCGTGTGATCCTCTTTCATCCGTACGCTCAGCAGACGGCGGACTCTTGGTCACCTCAGGACTCTCAGAGGGTGCTAGATCCTCCACAACCAGCCTTCCATTCTTGTAGAACCCTCGTTTGTTCTCCGATCGTAGTTGGCTCAGTGTCTGACGTTGTCGCTTGGTCAGGTCGTTAGCTACTCCAATGTTGTGTTTACCAAGTTCAGGCCGGTCCTTCAGTACTGCGATCTTCTTCATACTGTCCACAAACTTAGCGATCATGGGTCTAGCTTTTCCAGGGACGGGTTTCCCTATCCTGTGAGCTCTGGTAATGTCTTGTAGCACAACTGGATCATTAGATCTTACCGTATTCAGAGTGTCTACAACTTTTTGTTTACATGCGTCACCACCTTCGTCACGTGACTCAGGTATGCCATATATGAGTAAATTGTCCCGCCTACTTATCGCTTCCAGCCTATCAACTTCGTCCCTCAACTGCTCGAGCTGCTCGTGCGTGTCGTGAACTGTACTTCATTCTCCAGATGACTTGTTTTTTTAGAAACATTATCAATGTCAAGTTTCATTTGTGCCTGTGTATCTTTTTAATTGAAGATAAATCGTTCCGAATCACACTTAGAGTTTCTGAAATGTCCTTTTTGATTTCATCACATTTCTGATCCAGTTGTATGTATGTTTGTTGCATATGTTGAACCGCACTCTTCAGTTGACTCACTTGATTACAAACCTCTTGTTTATCTTTCTTCATTTGGTCTAGAACAGCTTCAGTTCCAGAATCAAACGGCCCTGGGTTCATTTCAATGTCTCCCGCCTTTAGTAACAGCATTTGGTTCACATTATCCGGTTCTAGACCAAACTCTGTGTTTATATACAGTGTTCCGCGGTACAGGGAGGCAGAGTTGTTTACTGTGACGTCATCAATACGCGACATATTGCCAAGAAGGCATTTTTCGTACACAACATTCAACGTTTCCAATATGCCTAATCGTTCACATACCTCTGTCATCAGATAACCGACCACTCCAAGAAGCAAAAGAACACCGCAAGTTGCAGTTAGACGAAACATGACATCGTTTGTTGGCGACCATGTTGACATGGGGTCGTACCTGTCCAGACTAACAACACGCCAAGACTGCGGTTGTTTGTGCAAACCTATGCGTATTCTCCACGTATTAATGTCCACACCCATTCTTCACATTCCTGTGTCTGTATTCCTCATAAGTATGCTTTCCGTGTTAGCATAAGAAACCAGTGTTCAGCGACCTGTAATGCATGAATATTCTATGCGCTTCTCTTGTTAACTTAAAACTATCTTAACTTTCTCGCATTCCCTTGTACTCTCCATTGGAGGAATAAAAGTGTATATATATAACTCTGGTACCGACAGATGCTCCCGATGTCCCCGAACTCCCTCGTGTATCCTATCACCAGAATGGAACCTAGACTAAGGTTTAGTCTCTGAATATATATAATTTGGATAGTAACAAACAAGCCCATTTATATTGAAAAGGAGCCCTAGGGAGACCAGAGATCCTGAACCTGAGGAAATCTAGACTTGCTTTATTTAGGGCTTTAGCACTGCAGAGAGGGCTAGGCAGTAGGGAAAATTATGTTGTTCAGGGACTGTGAGACAGACTAAATGGAACCCTTCACCACTATATGCATATAATAGAAGTCTTATGTGATAATGTTATTAGCATTGTTCGTGAAAGCCATAATAATGACCACGCCACGCCAAAAGTCATTCGGTCAATAAGGAATTGGTCACAGACCCACACCTCCAGGAATATGCTGTAGGGATTCTTAGTTCTATGTTTTCACAATTAAAGCATCTATTTCTGGCTGCGTAGTTCAAACCAAAACGTGAAGCATTTCATAACTTTATTAAGGATTAACTCAATAGATAGAAATATCGCCACCCCGACCCGTACCTCCCACCGTCTTAACCCCATCAAGAAAACTGACTCGTCTGTTTCTACGCGGATACTATTTGCTTCTGTATAACGAGGTCGATGAGCTACTATTTACAGAGATGGGCTTTGATAGGTTCATATAAAAACATAGTGTTTGAACCGTGTGCAATGCATAATAAGGTTATGAATATTAAACACCGACTGGAGAAAGTAACCATTTGAGCAAGACAGTTTCGCACTGAAACTGTCAACAATGTCTTGCTATGCTATAATCCAAGACACCAAAATGAATATATCTTGGACAATTTCGTTTCGAGTCCATTTGAACTGAATGAGGAATACCTAAACGCACCTGCCAAGTCCTCATCGTAAAATGTAAGTATTTAACCTACATACACATCAGTCAAGGTTAAAGAAGGTATGTTTCTTGTGTTTAAAACACTGTATTGTCTTCTAACGCATTAGGGGGTGGATAGGTGGATTAGTGTTAAAGCATTCTCTCGACACGTCGAAGACCCAGGTTTGATTCCCCAAATGGGTACAATGTGTGAAGCCCAATTCTGGTGTCCCCCGCCGTGATATTGCTGAAATATTGCTGAAAGCTGCGAGAAACCGTGTTCAGTTACTCAAATGATTCAACAGGTTTTCTGTTACAACACACAAGTATGCAGGGGGTGAATACTGCTGGGGATTATTTTAATACATGAGACCATGTGACGTTTCACATTTAGATTTCCCGAGAACATTATATCAATGTGTCTCATAGTGAGCTACACGATGTCAATTTGCTGCTGAAACAAAAGATTGATTCTATGTGTATAAAACAGTATCATATCTTGGACATTCAGAATTAATTTTACTGATTACATGTCATTACATTATTCAAATGTAGTGTTGTTTATGATATTGGTCAGTTCCTACTTAAGGTGTATAAACTTACACTTGCCCTTACATGTGAAATGGGTGTGTGATATGTACATCCATATGCCTGACAACTCTTGCAGGGAATAATTCATGGATTCTACTGTGCATTTATGCGCGTATTGTAAAAGTTAATACATGTACATGACTTTATTTTGGGTCAATGGCCTTGGTGCTGGAATAAAATGTCTGTCTGTCTGTCAAATGATATCTTGCATGGTATACCATTTATGAAAACTTTCATAAAGGCAACCGTGTTTCTTAATTGTGCAGTGGGAAAACGATTTTCACTCACTCAACACTGCATGACGAGTAAAACACACTAAAAAGATCGTGATCCTGAGAAACCTCTGCTGAAAGCATTGTCCGCTGTACGATTCCGACTACATGTATACCATATGGTGATGAAACCAGCTGTTCGCGAATAAAATATGTGTCTGTACACTTCTCGGTACAGAAGTACATGTCCATTCTATATATGTAATGATACACGTTTTGCTGACCCCAAATATAGGATTGTCCACACACTAAATAGAGGGGAACAGGCATGTATCTTATGGTCAGAATACACATTTGGACAAAATGATCGAGAGCGGAGAAGCAATAAACCGTGTACTATTACACGTTTCTGACCATTGTTATTAGTGTTGATAATACAGTTTCCTCTGATAATCCATAAATGCAGTGCCATTCTTTGACGTATAAGAGCAGAACAAATATTTTCTGGGCAGAACTGATTGAGTGAACGCCGCGTTTAGCATTATCCAGGAATATCACGACGGGAGACAACAGACATGGGCTTAACATATTGTACTCATGTGAGGAATCAAACCCTGGTCTTCGGCGTAACCAGCGAACGCTCTAACCACTAGACTTCCACACCGCCCCAGTTGATTAATGAACGCCTTGCATCATACTACTGGCAGACACGATCCTGCATTAAGTGATACTGCGTCTTAACTAAAACCAGAAATAACTTTGAAGTGAATCATTATGTTCAGAGTAGTTAGAAACAGATAATCTCTATCAAATAACAGGCGACTTCTGTGACAAATTGGTGAGACTCGTACAGAGAGTCACAGGGCAGGGGGTATGTCGAACCTGTAAGTGTCAATTTCACCCCTAAACCGCTGGGGGTATGACATACACTGCGCGCTTCTTGACAATAAACTATCCATTTTCATCATCAAGTAACAAAAGCCTCGAAAACTGAATCTCAAGTTCGGATTCCGGCGTTCCAAGTCCTGTTTTGAAAGACGAAAAGCTCAAAGAGCTTTCCTAATTCAGGTGTCGAATTTAGTAGGCGAAAATCTGGAACAAAAGAGATATGCAGACCTTTGGAGTTTGTCATCTTCAACAGATGAATATTGATCAACGATACATGTACTTGACACTCTTCTTAAAACTGTCTAGTCTCTGCCTTTGCCGTCGAATCCTTTACTTCAAATCCAAGAATGTTAAGAAATATTTCTTGTATCATGTCATTATCAATACTTTCTCTGAAATGCCATCACGATCATTTTGAAAGTGTCTGTCAACATTCAAACCTATTGTTGAGCGCAAAATTGATCATGAATGTGGAAACTACTACACTGTGACGGGACAGTCAGAGGTATCAATCTATGGTAACCACCTCTGACTTACCAGGACCGAGTTGACGGTCACATCACATCAAGACAACATTTACCGATACGTACTTGTTCCTCATTGTCAACAAACACGTATCAGAAAGTACACGTACAATCAAAGGATAATAATATCAATGGTATATCTGGCAATACTTTGTTTGTCTCTCAACACCTTAAATATCGGCTAAATGTGCACATTTCGTGTTTTGATTGTACATATGGTTTGACATTTTAGTCGACAATGGTGACATGTTTCACACACAATCCATTTATGTGTCCTAATTTTGCTGAAGTTCGATGAACATGTTTCATGAAAATGGTTTTGATCTACAATCAGTTATACATGGAAATTATTCATTTTCAGATGAAATTAATCAAAATGTTGTCAACTCTGTACGCAACTACTTTACCCTGACAAAACGTCAGCTACTTTCCTTCTGTATGATGTATTGTTAATTTACTATCATACTATTTCTCATTACTATGACTTTAAAGTGTTTTTTCAAATGTTGATAAATGAACCTTGTATTTTGTATTACTTTTGTATCGGAGAGGTATTCAGATAGGCGTAATTACCGATCCATTCATTTATTGAATAAAGTATTGTTTAAATCATTCGCACGCACGCACGCACGCACACGCACGTCAGGGCAAAATATATCCAGTCTTAACTATTCTCGGTAACAAATTCTTTTGGCATGGAGATATAAACAGTTGTGAATGATGTCTGAATTGATCACCTTATATCAGTGAGGACCCGGGTGTTTCAGAAATGAGCATCTCCTGTCCTGAGGTAGCATCCGACATTCACAAGAAAACTGCATAAATTGTTTTGCCTGACGCCTCTGAGAGATACTTGTAAGAGAGGCTCTACAGGCTTTACTATCCTTTACCGCTTCCATCTACCTCAGGCTATGTGTTGTTATTGTTACTGACTAGCCTATGCTTTTGCAGTCCTAATCCCAATTGTACTGTACAAACATCTCCTCACACTTGTAGACAGACAGACAGACAGATAGTTGATTTGAGTCTCACCTCATATATACAGTAAAAGTACACGGAGAACTGGAAAAATATAGCAGTATAAGGAATATATGAGCCACTCTATAAGAATTACGAGAGACTTGTATATATGCTAAAAGTTTACACACACACAATACATAGGATTCCGTTCCATGGGCAGTTTTCAAAGTGCGGTATGTGCGTAGTTTTCCCGTATTTGATTCAATTCGCCGGCACCAGTTTGTAGTGTACTTATGTTGGAGGTTTTCAGTTAAAGTTCTTATTGATGATAGTTGCACCTGGCCAAGTGATATCAGGGATTCACAGTTGTTCTCACTCAGCAGTCTGTGGACTTTGAATTCTTGAAACGGAACGATGCCAGTTTCTTATCCCATAGAAAGATACGTTTGTTGAGTCTCTCATCCTTCATGTTCGTGAGTCTACACCACTGTCTCAACACCGCTTGACTCTGGTTTATGCCTACAGGAATCCATCCTAGCTCTCCGAGTACTGCATCGGTAGGGGTATACCGCCCAACTACCGTCGGAAGAACCGACCTACTCTGTTCTGGATAACGTTGATATACGAATAGTCTTTCTGACCCCATATTGCAGCTCCATATGTATATATGTTTCTCTATCCTAAGTTTGTTGGGTCGGACGAAATGCCAAACGGCGAAGGCGACCTTCATAAACACCTAGCCACAACACTATGCTGTTAATCACTTGCTTGATAACGATGTTACAGCCTACACCGAAACGTCGCTCTCACTGTAATAAAGAAGCTAATTATCCATATATTGTTATCCTTCCTGAGTAGTACCCCTGCCATTTGACGGCAGTCAGTAAACACAGACACTGGACCGGAAAATCCGGTTAGATAACTACAACTGCTGAGAGGTACACAGATTCCGATGCGTAATCTAAGTGAAGAAACTGCTTTGGAAAAGGATTTGTTCTTTGCTACTTGACACCACATACATGAATGTTACTGAGCTGTTGATGAAACTCGGTTACTTCAGTCCACTAGCAGACCTATTGACCAGGTCAAGTAAATATGAAACGGTCAAGACTAAAGTACTGTCGGAAATGCTAGAAAAAATGCTTTTTGACTTATATTTAGAATTCAGAGGTATTACAGTTACTTAAATAACAAATATCACTTTAAGAAACATCTACCTAATGTAGACCGAGGGAATAAATTTTGAGACATGCCCTAAAATGCGTTTTTACTGATGAAAATACCAAAAACTTAGAAAAATAAGGGGTAGTGGGACGTTATTTGATACAAACATTAACTGCCTGTGTTACGTCATCAGCATGCGCGGTATCGACAGATGTAATTGACACCTGAGCACACGCTCGGGCGAGGGGTCATCACAATAGATGTTTTCTTCAAAATGTTGAATATGTGTACGTATAGTATACGTATTGGTTATGTGAGGGATCATTTGTGTATGTGTGTTTGTTGTGAAATAAACATACGAATTACTGTATATTGGAAATAACCCTATCACTTGTGTTATCTTATCGATTGATTGTAGAAATGTGCAACGTTTTAATAAATGTTTTGCACGTCAACAGTATATTTCATTGCAAAAATATGGATGTAATTCGATCAGTTTAATCTAGTTGTGAACATTGGCCAAAGATATTTAACGAAATCACTGGTGTAGCTTCTTTAGAATATATATATTCTTCTTCTCCTAAAGTTTGTAGACGGCCCGTCTAAGTACTCCCTTGTCAAAGTTGTCAAGGATGGTTTTACGTCCCGGTTTTGCTTTTGAGACGGTCCCTGTCTTGTCTGATTTGTTTACAATATTATAAACTTGTTGGTAAGACATACCAACAGCTCTACAAGTTCTGTAATAAACCATTTCTATACTAATGAAAGGTTTACCTCTGTCTTTTTCAAGCACAAAAAAAATATAAACCTTTGCAACAATCGTCTGCAATAGTTGGCCATAGTGGACGCTGTGATAAAGATGTGCATGCATGACGGGAAACTTATTTATCAAGACTTAATATTTATCTTAATATTTCTTCAATAAAGAAACGATAATTAAGTAAAGTAACACAAACATTCAACATTTATTTGTTTAAGAAAAACGTTAATTTATACTTTTACACCACCTGTATTATTAGCATAAATGTAAAGACTATTTCAGATTTCTGTTGTTGAATTCTGAAAAAATCTTAAGTTGTTGTTTTGGTACCAAATTCTCTCCTGTAAACTGCCCTTTAAATGCATGGGAATGTAAAATCAATTGAAATAAAAATTAGGTACACTATAGGTGAGTTGATATATTGACAACATAATACATTTATCACCTTTCTAAAGATATTAAGGCTAAAAAGCATTTTTCTAGCATTTCCGACAATACTTTAGTGCCTTATTTTCTTAATTAATATTGACAACCAACTTAAACATTGGACCCAGTGCCAATTAACTCTTTATTTTCGCTAACACCAAAGAGCTGGAGTATTATTTTGCCATGGTGGAAAGGCAATACTCGCACTATGGTTCCATACAGCTTGTGTATCTGTGAGTTGGTTGTGGAAAAGTCATAGTAAAAAAGTCATAGATTTGGGTAGGAAAATAAGTCCTAGGAAAAAAGTCATAAACTCAAATATGTCAGTATTGATAATGTGTTTATTCAACAACTCATAACAACATTATCATCAATAGCACTACACACATCTCTTTGAATCACATTTGAACCTAACTTATAAAATGAATGTGTTTATTCCAGTATAATACATGACATCATAAAATAAACAGATCACAACACGATCATCTGCAATAGCACTATATCAAATCTCAAAGCAAGTTAAACAAACAAGCATATGACATTTTATCCCATAATCCTTTAAGAAGATCCAATTGCTTACAGCGTCACACTGAAAGGAATTATTAAATTCAAAGTGAAATAGTTTTTATAAATAACTGGAGAACAGGACATTTTTATTACTATAGATGAAAGTGAAACGGTATTTATAAAGTACTATATAATAAAGTAAATAACTGGAGAACAGGATGTTTTATAATACTCATTAGTTATTTTTCCGATGACTTTTTTTTCTCATGACTCTCTGATCACCTGTGAGTTTATACCCGGGGCAATCCATGACTGGTCTACCTGTTAGAATACAGGTTCCTAACAGTGGATTGGATAGTCAGAACCTTTTAGATTGTTAATTGCGTGTCGTCGTACAGCGCCAACGTTGGAAAAATCAACCAACGATTTACTTGTATCTGAACAGATTCTATGGTGTACAGGCCACCCTGCTAAAAAAAATCACTCAACTGTGTCACAAATAAACCTGTGTTTATGGCATCGAAACATGTTTCTAGACGAATGATGACGAACTATGATATACAATTGAAAGGTGTCCTCCCATTTGTGAGAACTCCCATTTGTGAGACACATTAATTAATGGTTCAGTGCACATAGGTGGTGTTTCCACATCCCTACAAGGTTATCTCCCATTTGACAGACACCCATTTGACAGACACCCAATTGACAGACACTGAACTAGAAGGTTAATTAGGGTTACACCTACGGGTATAATGGAACAGTCCACTGTTTAGTGAGTAGAGCAGGGTGAGCATGAAACAGGTTCGTTACTGAGAAGTTTGATTGTAGGTAAATAGAACTTTGTTGTGTTGAAATGATAAATGATTTCTCTTCTCAAAATTGTTTTTACTATCAATTACTATCGAATATAAAAACAGGTTTGTCACTGAGAAGTTTCATTGTGTTTATTGATAGAAAAGCCCCCTCCCAATAATAGCATATGTACAACAGAAGTTAACTGAGAAAACGTTTTGTTGGAGAGATATAGATATGTACATATTTGAAAACATTCTGATTTGCAGTAAATGAGACACCTGCATTGCCATGTAAGATACGATTAATACAAATCAGTGTTCTAATTTTAACAATACTTTCTAAAGATTGTAACAGTTTATGTCTTTGAGTAGTATACAATGGACATTCAAAGACGCAATGAAAAACATTCTCACATCCATGGCCACATTCACATGATGTGTCATATTTTAGATATTTATTCTAAATAAATCCTAATTAAGTGCACTCGTCATATATCTTAATACCGCATGTGTGCAAAACATATAACTTCTTTATTCATATGGATAATATTTAGGTTCACATTTGTCTTTATTTGATTTATATGATATACATCAGTGTCGCAATTTCTAATAGATAAGCTAATGTTTTCAATATAATGATGTCGACTCCTGTTAGACTAGAAGGTTAAACCGAAATGTTTGTGAAAAACTGTTTTCATATTGCAGCAATAAATATTCAAATTACTGTCTTTTCGTCCATCTTTCAAAATAAATAATATAGCTTCAGTATTAATACAACACAAATCTTCTTGATTTATGTTATCCATACGATTTTTCTTGTATTACTACACCAACTTCTAAATGCCTTTGAAGAATTAGCTTCAGTCTGTGCCTGTGTTTTTATTTGGACTATTCCATAATAATGTGTAGGTAACAGGTAGTAGATAATCTGTTCACTGAACCGTAAATGTTGTTGTTTTAAGGTGTCTGCGAACTGGCTGTCTGCGTAATGGGAGGACACCCCCTACAATGAAAGTGGGATCAGCCCAGCACCCACAGCAGGCATAGTTCGTTGATGAGTTGACTAATGAAATAGATTATCAAAGATTATATTTACACAGAAGAAATAGTTCATTGAATATTTTATTTATTCAGAAGAATATGTTATTATGATAACACATTTTTATTGACTATTATGAAGTTTGAAAGTCATGTTGGTTTTATTATTATTTATGAAAATGAATTGGGATTGGTGAAGTATTACTGCTTATGTTAACACCGCTCCCATGCAACATAAAATATAAAATGAAATGGAGGATGTGACGTCATCGATATTGACTATTGCATAAATATATCGGCGTTTTGGGTCGCTAGATCCGAGCCTGAGGCGGCAGTGAACAATTTGACAAAAACAAGAGCCATAATTAAGATCAATATAAATCTTGTTTTCGTTTTTTGTAATAAGGTTTTAAAATTATTTGAGACTGCATGACTCTTTGGAATTTGGTAGGGCATTCCATAGATGTATTGTGTCGGGTAGAAAGGGTTTGGCATAAGGGGCGTTTCGACTGTAAATTTCAGAGTTATTCCTTAAACTATAGCTTGTAGTTTCGGAGACGGAGTAAATCTGAGTAGGTAAATTTATTTCTCTTTGATCACGAAGTTACCTACACAAAGTGTTTAATTATTAAAGACATTTACCTGAGTATGTTAATCAATTTATCTTATAAAGTTTCATTAAGTTACCTCCACAAGATTCAGTTACATAGCAAATCAGTAATTAGCTAGGGTGAATCCATTCTATCAGACAGGGGAGTATGGAGTGTCTGGGAGTCTCACAACTCGGAGTTCTCACAAATGGGAGTAGACCATTTTAAAGACCATCGTTGTGCTGACTAATGTTTGCATCGCGAGAATTATCGGAATAGATCATTTATAAAAGGCAATATGTATGACAATGCTAGGCAACATAGATCATAGGTCGGGAATATTCGCACGACCTGTTGGCCAAACTATTCGTATGAAGTTCTGTTATCTTTAACGCTTAATTCGCTTAACTCTTTTTCTTATTCTGTCAAAAAACAGTTTTGGTTTGGAGACGACCCCTTGCATAACTGATTGCGATACATATTTGTATGACGTCCTTGCATGGGATTAGTGAAAATCCGATAGGTCTCCGTCCGGCGAATGAACCCCTAGGTCGTCACCTGTTATATTTTCCAAAGAGAAGGCATGGGGCCTTTGAACTGACCCCATGATATGTTCCTAAATGAGCATGTGTATCTTGTTCTCGGGAGGAGGGACCATACTTTCTATGGAGTTGACAGTTCCACTGTATATCCGTTATAACGTCATGTTCCTCAGGCGGTGACTAGTAATGGTAGGTAAACCATATTTAAATGGTGTGATTTGTCATTGTGATACATATTACGGGTATATTAATGTATAGACCAAGAGTATTAGATATAACCCGACAAAAAACAGTACAAATTATATTATAGCCCAAGGTTAAATCAAGATTTTTTCTGAAAGCCCATGCAAAGAACTTCCTTATGTGTACGGTATAATGTCATGATTGTAAAACTATAAAAAAATCTATCGTTTTAAAAATAATGGCAGCAGTCTTGAAAGTGCCACCAGGAGGACCCTGGGGACCCAGTGTCACGGGCATTGGTGTGAATTTCTGAAGGTTTCCGTAAAATTGTACTATTTTTGTCAAGGGAATTGTTATTGTTTGTCTAATGCTCTTGGCCTATTACAGGAAACATACCAAGGAAGGATGACAATACATGGATGAACAACTTCTTTATTACAGTGAGAGTGACGTATCGGTGGAGGTTCTAACACTGTTATAACACCGTCATCAAAGAAAGCGATCACTTGCTTGATAACGGTGTTACAGCCAACACCGAAACGTCGCTCTCGCTGTAGCCTAATAAAGACGTTGTTCATCCATATATTGTCATTCTTCCTTAGTTTTATCCATATACTGTTACCTTTCCTTATTGATCCAACTTCTCGATGTCTCTCAGAGAAGGCACGCACTTATACGCACTCTCTCTCTCACTCTCAGAGCAAGTCCAGGTTCCATGAAGAGGCCTCCGTGGTTAGAACATCGTAGAACCCTTTGTTTAATATTAACTTATGTCAGAGTGAGGTCTTTTAGTTTTGTATTATCTCGTGTTTGGTCAGTACCGTGGGTGACCTGTGGTCAAACCAACCTCGCCGAGCGTAAAGTCCCGTAGTATACACATTTGTAACTGAAGGAGAGATAGCCAACCTTCCCCGAATGCGACAAGGTGATGTCTCACTCAGCTATAGGTGACGTCTTTCCTCATTGGAAATTATTGTCAAGGCAACGCCCGTGTTCGAGCGTTATGGTTTTCGTGTTTTAATAAAAGTTATCAGATCTTTCCCTATTTTAATCACCACTTCCATCTTGATAATCAACCGGAATTACTTAACGCCCCTGGCGAAAGTTGAAGGCCATTTGTGGCTCGATAGGACCAGATCGCTAAAACGAAACATCAATCCATTGCTGGAATAGATCCCCTGACGGCGCGAAACCCGACACTAATCAGCCGCCGTCTGGCATGTCGGTGGCTTCCTAAATGTATGTCTGCTAATTGTATCGACTGTTTAGTTCCGCTACAAGCTGAATGTTTAGGACTGGTTGTCCATAGTGATGGCCATCCTCTCACCCATACAACTGTTCATATATCATCTGTCGTAGATAGCAATTTGTAGCATTATCCTGGACATTACTCACTTGTGCATGTTTGTGTTCAGTTTGGTTCTAGTGAAAATTTTTCATTTATTTACATTTCCATTCTCTAAAGTATAGTGCATGAATTGTTTGCGTAGTCTAAAATAGAGGCTATATCGAGGAACGCTTGAAATCATGTACAAATCTTTTATCTTACCCATATTTGACTATTGCGATAACATTTGGGATAATTGTAATAATGAATAAGTGAAAATATTAGAAAACCTACTGTTAGATACTCTTCGATCATTATGTAGAGCGGTACCAGGAACCAGTCATGAAAAACTTTACATGGTAACTGGTTTTTGCTCAATGTCTGACAGACGACATTACCATAAATTATGTATATTTTATAAAATGGCAAATGGGCTGACTCCTAAATAGCTATGTTTATGTATGTTTATGTTATCTCCAGCATAACAGGATATAACCTTCGTAACTCTAACGACTTTCAGACCAATGCAGGGAGATTATCCCAGTATAAATCAATCTTATCTGCCTTCTGTTGTTCAAGTTTGGAATGCACTTGATATTAATAATATTATCATAAATGTAAATTCCTTATCTAGGTTTAAGCAACTGATTTCCAGAGAAATTAAGCTTTCCTCAAATTTCACATACATTGCTAGTTATGGCCAGCGCCAATACCAAGTGATTCTATCTAGAATTAGGCTAGGGTTTAGGGATCTAAAATCACATTTGACAGATTCCTGATTGATGATCCCACTTGTTCATGTGGCCATACTAGAGAAGATGCTTTCCACTTCTTTCTATCTTGTCCCCGCTATGCCAAGTTTAGAATTGATAAATACTTTGTTGTTAACCACCTCAGCATACATAGCACACTCCACGGCAATGACGATTCCTCTCCTTCAGACAATACAAACATGATCAAATCAGTGTAAAATTCC
The DNA here is from genome assembly GCF_003918875.1 of Haliotis rubra. Lineage (NCBI taxonomy): Eukaryota > Metazoa > Mollusca > Gastropoda > Lepetellida > Haliotidae > Haliotis > Haliotis rubra. The sequence continues at coordinate 22,866 of NW_025767338.1, read as the reverse complement.
ATAATTGAAACAACTCGCTTTACGGAATTTAAGTAACAACTTAAGAATATAAAATACATTTGGTGTCTTGCTTTTTATTTGTATTTTAATTTTATTTTGAGTCATTCATTAATGTCTGCTTCAATAGAATTGATTATGATGTACTATATGCGGAGAAGCATTGATATAGGCCTTTTGGCCTGTTTGCTTATCCCATTTTCATTTTGTTATGTAACATTCGTGTAATGTAACATATAAAATGTGAACATTACTGGAAATAAAATTTGTTTAAATCACAGTTGGAACGTTTCGTCAAGGTAAAACCATCGTAAGTGCATGGTACTAACAGTTGTCGCCAGATAGGTTGTTTATTTCAACTCGTGACATCATTAGAATGAAGAGTTGCTCGTGAATGCTATGCCAAAATACGCCACCCCAAATAGTTCACAAGATGGACGATATTCTACAGGTAACACAATGTTGCACAACTTAAACGAATCTTAACTGTTAACGATGGGAGTTCAGACTTGGCTAGTGAAACCCAGATACTCTTTTAGTTAAATAATGCTTTTGAGAATGCTTTTACTGACATATTGCACGAATATATGGGTGCACCAAATACTTTTTTTAAAATCCCATGCAGCCTATGTAGGGTTTGTATTTTTTATTTCTAACTTTGGCTCAGTTTAGTAAAAACGATTGAAAGTTAGGAAAGTGCATTGCGGGGACGAGTCTACCGAAACGTAGCCGAATTTGAGTGTCACTGGTTATTGTAAGTTGATGTGTTTTTCGTCCCTGAAGTTGATACGCAGCACGCTGCGCCATCTGCAGACCACGAGTGCTTGCCGAGCTGCTTTAACGTGAACTGACGGGCTTAGGGCAAGGTCACCGGAAGTAAAATGGCGGGAGTGTCATACAGAATGACCTACACAACCAAAGATTTGATTCTTAAGATTTGAAAGATTGCTCACTTTCTTACCAGAGACCTGTATACTTCATTTGGCAATAAATTTAACACCCGTATTCGACACCTTTGCATTGTTTGTCAAAAAAACCCGTCGACGTATATATTTTCAATTTTGGTTAACACGGTAAAGTGAGAACAGAATATTTATCACAATTAAATTTTGTGTGTTCATCCGTAGAAGTGCTTCTTCCTTTATGACCAGCAACACCATAATGAGTTTGATCGGATCCGTTTTAAGAATTCTACAATTTCAGCAATCGATAAATGTGATAGCGCCATCTTGATTGAAAAAGGAACGATAGAGATATGTTACCTGGGATACGTTGGAGCGCACAGTTAGATCAAAGCGAAATAACCTCAGCCCATATTAGAGTTGCAGCCAACCCTTGTGAGGCCGTCTATTTAAGGAGTTACCGCTCCACAAAGTACAACTATGCACAACCTCATGCTTCTCAACAGAATGTCATTTTCGCGTTAGAATATGATAGTTGTGGCGATTACTTTTTATGACAGACCAACCTTTGTGCCAGCATTGAGTGAGTTAAAAAAATGGATGTTTACAAGTCAGTTTGTATATTGGATTGCTCATTATGTAATAGAATCAAGACCTAAAATAAGCCAAGTTGTATGAAGCGCATTGTGAGTACGAATGTGTCGAAAACAGGAAACACTGTAAAATATAGAAAAAACATGGAGATAATATCTACATTGTTGATCATGTCGTTTGATGTTTTTAAATCTCAGTTGATGTTTTAGGGGATTATAACAATTAAAGTATTTATGAAATCTCATGTGTGAGTACACATTAAGGCGAGAGTTTATGGATGTCAATTTCTTTGCGTCGTGTGGCTCAAAATCAAGAAGCTGACATCCATAAATCCTGGTGTTTAAGGTAGGCATAATACGACTGCTGAAACACTGTAAATGTGACCGTCGTTCCCATCCTGTTATGCAAGCCAATATTAGATTACATATCAAAACCATTTACGATGACAACATTAATATTCTTTCTTGTTTGAACACATGTCAAGTATTGTCCACATGTGTTTTGATAAATTTGCCTCATACACTTTGGCGGACAAACATAACACCAACATGGCAACTAATGCATGACAATGATATTTCGATTTTATTTCGCAATATGTGATAAATATGGTGTCAGACCTTAGCTGACAGGTGGTCCGTCTAACATGTTATTGAGTTGTATGTGTAATTATCGTGGATGGTATTTACACTCATGATAAAAGTGACTTACCTACTAGGAAGTGTTTATGTTATTTACACTCATGACCATAGTGACTTACCTACTAGGAAGTGTTTATGTTATTTACACTCATGACCATAGTGACTTACCTACTAGGAAGTGTTTATGTTGTATACACTTATGACCATAGTGACTTACCTACTAGGAAGTGTTTATGTTATTTACACTCATGAACATAGTGACTTACCTACTAGGAAGTGTTTAGTTATTTACACTCATGACCATGAGTAAGTAGTAAAGTCACTATGGTCATGAGTGTAAATAACATAAACACTTCTAGTAGTAAGTCACTATGTCATGAGTGTAAATAACTGAACACTTCCTAGTAAAATCAAGTATGCTCTCATGAGTGTAAATAACAAACACTTCCTAGTAGGTAAAGTCACTATGGTCACTAGGAACAAATAACATAAACACTTCCTATAATTTGGCATGAAATGCATGTGAACCCAGTTTTTGTGTAAATATCTCTTCATCCAATGATCCAATCGATCTCAAACTGTGCAAGTGGATGTTTTGTCAGACAACCTAATCACATTGTAAATCACCGATTTTATGCATTTGTATTAAAGAATCTGTCTATGTAACTGTCAACAAAATAAACAGCAGAACGCAGATTGCTTGCAGAGGGAGGGAGCCAATGACCTGTAACTGCGGCAGTGGTGGGTCATAAAGGTCAACGTTCGTCAATGTAGGTCAGCTATACACGGGACAGGTATGAAGAGGTGTCACAGGTCGTCAATAGGGTAAGGTGGGTGCCAACTGTTAACCATCATACGGAGTTTGTTTTTCTGAATTGTTCAACATTAACCACAAAACCCATTAGTGAGAATTATTCTGTAGGTTAAAATCTTTAAATTTGTAATGTTAATGTCATATTTTGCTTATGCAGTACCTAAGTGGATATGCATTTAAAGAACACAGAAAGTATATTAACATTACAAATTTAAAGATTTTAACCTACAGAATAATTCTCACTAATGGGTTTTGTGGTTAATGTTGAACAATTCAGAAAAACAAACTCCGTATGATGGTTAACAGTTGGCACCCACCTTACCCTATTGACGACCTGTGACACCTCTTCATACCTGTCCCGTGCATAGCTGACCTACATTGACGAACGTTGACCTTTATGACCCACCACTGCCGCAGTTACAGGTCATTGGCTCCCTCCCTCTGCAAGCAATCTGCGTTCTGCTGTTTATTTTGTTGACAGTTACATAGACAGATTCTTTAATACAAATGCATAAAATCGGTGATTTACAATGTGATTAGGTTGTCTGACAAAACATCCACTTGCACAGTTTGAGATCGATTGGATCATTGGATGAAGAGATATTTACACAAAAACTGGGTTCACATGCATTTCATGCCAAATTATAGGAAGTGTTTATGTTATTTACCCTAGTGACCATAGTGACTTACCTACTAGGAAGTGTTTAGTTATTTACACTCATGAGCATAGTGACTTACCTACTAGGAAGTGTTCAGTTATTTACACTCATGACCATAAGGACTTACCTACTAGGAAGTGTTTATGTTATTTACACTCATGACCATAGTGACTTACCCACTAGGAAGTGTTTAGTTTTTTACACTCATGACCATAGTGACTTACCTACTAGGAAGTGTTTAGATATTTACACTCATGATCATAGTGACTTAACTACTAGGAAGTGTTTATGTTAATTACACTCATGACCATAGTGACTTACCTACTAGAAAGTGTTTAGTTATTTACACTCATTATCATAGTGACTTACCTACTAGGAAGCGTTTATGTTATATACACTCATGGTCATAGTGACTTACCTACTAGGAAGTGTTTATGTTATATACACTCATGACCATAGTGACTTACCTACTAGGAAGTGTTTAGTTATTTACACTCATAGTGACTGGCCTACTAGGAAGTGTTTATGTTATTTACACTCATACCCATAGCGACTTACCTTTAAGGAAGTGTTTATGTTATTTACACTCATTACCATAGCGACTTACCTACTAGGAAGTGTTTATGTTATCTCCATTCATGACCATAGTGACTTACCTACTAGGAAGTGTTTATGTTATTTACACTCATGACCATAGTGACTTACCTACTAGGAAGTGTTTATGTTATTTACACTCATGACCATAGTGACTTACCTACTACGAAGTGTTTAGTTATTTACACTCATGACCATAGTGACTTACCTACGAGGAAGTGTTTAGTAATTTACTCTCATGACCATAATGACTTACCTACTAGGAAGTGTTTTGGTTATTTACACTTATGATCATAGTGACTTACCCACTAGGAAGTGTTTAGTTATTTACACTCATGACCATAGTGACTTACCTTTAATCAAGTGTTTATGATATTTACACTCAGGACCATAGTGACTTACCTACTAGGAAGTGTTTATGTTATTTACACTCATGACCATAGTGACTTACCCACTAGGAAGTGTTTAGTTATTTACACTCATGACCATAGTGACTTACCTACTAGGAAGTGTTTGGTAATTTACACACATGACCATAGTGACTTACCTACTAGGAAGTGTTTAGTAATTTACACTCATGACCATAGTGACTTACCTACTAGGAAGTGTTTAGTTATTTACATTTGTGATCATAGTGACTTACCTACTAGGAAGTGTTTAGTTATTTACACTCGTGACCATAGTGACTTACCTACTAGGAAGTGTTTAGTAATTTACACTCATGACCATAGTGACTTACCTACTAGGAAGTGTTCATTAATTTACACTGATGACCATAGTGACTTACCTACTAGGAAGTGTTTAGTTATTTACACTCATAACCATAGTGAGTTACCTACTAGGAAGTGTTTAGTTATTTACACTCATGACCATAGTGACTTACCTACAAGGAAGTGTTTAGTTATTTACACTCGTGACCATAGTGACTTACCTACTAGGAAGTGTTTAGTAATTTACACTCATGACCATACTGACTTACCTACTAGGAAGTGTTTAGTAATTTACACTCATTAGCAGAAAGACTTACCTACTAGGAAGTGTTTAGTTATTTACACTCGAGACCATATTGACTTACCTACTAGGAAGTGTTTAGTTATTTACAATCATGACCATAGTGACTTACCTACTAGGAAGTGTTCAGTAATTTACACACATGACCATAGTGACTTACCTACTAGGAAGTTTTTAGTAATTTACACTCATGACCATAGTGACTTACCTACGAGGAAGTGTTTAGTTATTTACATTTGTGACCATAGTGACTTACCTACTAGGAAGTGTTTAGTTATTTACACTCGTGACTATAGTGACTTACCTACTAGGAAGTGTTCAGTAATTTACAAAGATGACCATAGTGACTTACCTACTAGGAAGTGTTCATTAATTTACACTCATGACCATAGTGACTTACCTACTAGGAAGTGTTTAGTTATTTACACTCGTGACCATAGTGACTTCCTTACTAGGAAGTGTTTAGTAATTTACACTCATGACCATAGGGACTTACCTACTAGGAAGTGTTTAGTAATTTACACTCATGAGTATAGTGACTTACCTACTAGGAAGTGTTTAGTTATTTACACTCGTGACCATAGTGACTTACCTACTAGGAAGTGTTTAGTTATTTACACTCATGACCATAGTGACTTACCTACTAGGAAGTGTTTAGTAATTTACACACATGACCATAGTGATTTACCTACTAGGAAGTGTTTAGTAATTTACACACATGACCATAGTGACTTACCTACTAGGAAGTGTTTAGTAATTTACACACATGACCATAGTGACTTACCTACTAGAAAGTGTTTAGTAATTTACACTCATGACCATAGGGACGTACCTACTAGGAACTGTTTAGTTATTTACATTTGTGACCATAGTGACTTACCTACTAGGAAGTGTTTAGTAATTTACACTCATTAGCAGAAAGACTTACCTACTAGGAAGTGTTTAGTTATTTACACTCGTGACCATAGTGACTTACCTACTAGGAAGTGTTTAGTAATTTACACTCATGACCATAGTGACTTACCTACTAGGAAGTGTTTATTAATCTACACTCATGACCATAGTGACTTACCTACTAGGAAGTGTTTAGTAACTTACGCTCGTGACCATAGTGACTTACCTACTATGATGTGTTTAGTAATTTATACTTAAGACCATAGTGACTTACCTACTAGGAAGTGTTTAATAATTTACACTCATGAGCATAGTGACTTACCTACTAGAAAGTGTTTAGTTATTTACACTCGTGACCATAGTGACTTACCTACTAGGAAGTGTCTAGTTATTTACACTCATGACCATAGTGACTGACCTACTAGGAAGTGTTTAGTAATTTACACTCATGACCATAGTGACTTACCTACTAGGAAGTGTTTAGTTATATACAATCGTGACCATAGTGACTTACCTACTAGGAAGTGTTTAGTTATTTACACTCGTGACCATAGTGACTTACCTACTAGGAAGTGTTTAGTAATTTACACTCATGACCATAGGGACTTACCTACTAGGAAGTGTTTATCAATTTACACTCATGACCATTGTGTCTTACCTACTAGGAAGTGTTTAGTAATTTACACTCATGAGCATAGTGACTTACCTACTAGGAAGTGTTTAGTTATTTACACTCGTGACCATAATGACTTACCTACTAGGAAGTGTTTAGTTATTTACACTCATGACCATAGTGACTTACCTACTAGGAAGTGTTTAGTAATTTACACACATGACCATAGTGACTTACCTACTAGGAAGTGTTTAGTAATTTACACACATGACCATAGTGACTTACCTACTAGGAAGTGTTTAGTAATTTACACACATGACCATAGTGACTTACCTACTAGGAAGTGTTTAGTTATTTACACTCGTGACCAAAGTGACTTACCTACTAGGAAGTGTTTAATAATTTACACTCATGAGCATAGTGACTTACCTACTAGGAAGTGTTTAGTTATTTACACTCATGACCATAGTGACTTACCTACTAGGAAGTGTTTATGTTATATACACTCATCACCATAGTGACTTACCTACTAGGAAGTGTTTAGTCATTTACACTCATGGCCATAGTGACTTACCTACTAGGAAGTGTTTATGTTATTTACACTCATGACCATAGTGAGTTACCTACTAGGAAGTGATTATGTTATTTACACTCATGACCATACGTTTTCACCTACAAGGAAATGTTTATGTTATATACACTCATGACCATAGTGACTTACCTACAAGGAAGTGTTTAGTTATTTACACTCATGACCATACTGACTTACCTACTAGGAAGTGTTTAGTTATTAACACTCATGACCATAGTGACTTTACCTACTAGGAAGTGTTTATGTTATTTACACTCATGACCATAGTGACTTACCTACTAGGAAGTGTTTTAGTTATTTACACTCATGACCATAGTGACCTACCTACTAGGAAGTGTTTATGTTATATACACTCATGACCATACTGACTTACCTACTAGGAAGTGTTTAGTCATTTACACTCATGAACATAGTGACTTACCTACTACGAAGTGTTTATGTTATTTACACTCAGGACCATAGGGACTTACCTACTAGGACGTGTTTATGTTATTTACACTCATGACCATAGTGACTTACCTACTAGGAAGTGTTTAGGTTTAATCCACTCATGACCATAGTGACTTACCTACTAGGAAGTGTTTAGTTATTTACACTCATGACCATACTGACTTACCTACTAGGAAGTGTTTAGTTATTAACACTCATGACCATAGTGACTTACCTACTAGGAAGTGTTTATGTTATATACACTCATGACCATAGTGACTTACCTACTAGGAAGTGTTTAGTCATTTACACTCATGACCATAGTGACTTACCTACTAGGAAGTGTTTATGTTATATACACTCATGACCATACTGACTTACCTACTAGGAAGTGTTTAGTAATTTACACTCATGACCATAGTGACTTACCTACTACGAAGTGTTTATGTTATTTACACTCAGGACCATAGGGACTTACCTACTAGGACGTGTTTATGTTATTTACACTCATGACCATAGTGACTTACCTACTAGGAAGTGTTTAGGTTTAATCCACTCATGACCATAGTGACTTACCTACTAGGAAGTGTTTATGTTATTTACACTCATGACCAGTGACTTACCTACTAGGAAGTGTTTAGTTATTTACACTCATGACCATAGTGACTTACCTACTAGGACGTGTTTATGTTATTTACACTCATGACCATAGTGACTTACCTACTAGGAAGTGTTTAGTTATTTACACTCATGACCATATTGACTTACCTACTAGGAAGTGTTTAGTTATTTACACTCATGACCATAGGGACTTACCTACTAGGAAGTGTTTATGTTATTCCCACATGACCATAGGGACTTACCTACTAGGAAGTGTTTAGTTATTTACACTCATTATCATAGTGACTTACCTACTAGGAAGCGTTTATGTTATATACACTCATGGTCATAGTGACTTACCTTTAAGAAAGTGTTTATGTTATTTACACTTATGACCATAGTGACTTACGTAGTAGGAAGTGTTTATGTTATTTACACTCATGACCATAGTGACTGACCTACTAGGAAGTGTTTAGTTATTTACACACATGACCAAAGTGACTTACTTACTAGGAAGTGTTTAGTAATTTACACTCATGACCATAGTGACTTACCTACTAGGAAGTGTTTAGTTATTTACACTCATGACCATAGTGACTTACCTACTAGGAAGTGTTTATGTTATTTACACTCATGACCATAGTGACTTAACTACTAGGAAGTGATTATGTTATTTACACTCATGACCATAAGTTCTGACCTACTAGTTAGTGTTTATGTTATATACACTCATGACCATAGTGACTTACCTACTAGGAAGTGTTTAGTTATTTACACTCATGACCATACTGACTTACCTACTAGGAAGTGTTTGGTTATTTACACTCATGACCATAGTGACTTACCTACTAGGAAGTGATTATGTCATTTACGCTCATGACCATAGGGACTTACCTATTAGGAGGTGTTTATGTTATTTACACTCATGACCATAGGTTCTTACCAACTAGGAAGTGTTTATGTTATATACACTCATGACCATAGTGACTTACCTACTAGGAAGTGTTTATGTTATATACACTCATGACCATAGTGACTTACCTACTAGGAAGTGTTTAGTCATTTACACTCATGACCATAGTGACCTACCTACTAGGAAGTGTTTATGTTATATACACTCATGACCATACTGACTTACCTACTAGGAGGTGTTTAGTAATTTACACTCATGACCATAGTGACTTACCTACTACGAAGTGTTTATGTTATTTACACTCAGGACCATAGGGACTTACCTACTAGGAAGTGTTTATGTTATTTACACTCATGACCATAGTGACTTACCTACTAGGAAGTGTTTATGTTATTTACACTCATGACCATAGTGACTTACCTACTAGGAAGTGTTTATGTTATTTACACTCATGACCATAGTGACTTACCTACTAGGAAGTGTTTAGTTATTTACACTCATGACCATAGTGACTTACCTACTAGGAAGTGTTTATGTTATTTACACTCATGACCATAGTGACTTACCTACTAGGAAGTGTTTAGTTATTTACACTCATGACCATATTGACTTACCTACTAGGAAGTGTTTAGTTATTTACACTCATGACCATAGGGACTTACCTACTAGGAAGTGTTTATGTTATTCCTACATGACCATAGGGACTTACCTACTAGGAAGTGTTTATGTTATTTACACTCATGACCATAGTGACTTACCAAGTAGGAAGAGTTTAGGTGATTTCCACTCATGACCATAGTGACTTACCTTTAAGAAAGTGTTTATGTTATTTACACTTATGACCATAGTGACTTACGTAGTAGGAAGTGTTTATGTTATTTACACTCATGACCATAGTGACTGACCTACTAGGAAGTGTTTAGTTATTTACACACATGACCAAAGTGACTTACCTACTAGGAAGTGATTATGTTATTTACGCTCATGACCATAGGGACTTACCTATTAGGAGGTGTTTATGTTATTTACACTCATGACCATAGGTTCTTACCAACTAGGAAGTGTTTATGTTATATACACTCATGACCATAGTGACTTACCTACTACGAAGTGTTTAGTTATTTACACTCATGACCATAGGGACTTACCTACTAGGAAGTGTTTAGTTATTTACACTCATGACCATAGTGACTTACCTACTAGGAAGTGTTTATGTTATATACACTCATGACCATAGTGACTTACCTACTAGGAAGTGTTTGGTCATTTACACTCATGACCATAGTGACTTACCTACTAGGAAGTGTTTATGTTATTTACACTCATGACCATAGTGACTTAACTACTGGGAAACTGATTATGCTATTTACACTCATGACCATAAGTTTTCACCTACAAGGAAGTGTTTATGTTATATACACTCATGACCATAGTGACTTACCTACTAGGAAGTGTTTAGTTATTTACACTCATGACCATACTGACTTACCTACTAGGAAGTGTTTAGTTATTTACACTCATGACCATAGTGACTTACCTACTAGGAAGTGATTATGTTATTTACACTCATGACCATAGGGACTTACCTATTAGGAGGTGTTTATGTTATTTACACTCATGACCATAGGGACTTACCTACTAGGAAGTGATTATGTTATTTACACTCATGACCATAGGTTCTTACCTACTAGGAAGTGTTTATGTTATATACACTCATGACCATAGTGACTTACCTACTAGGAAGTGTTCAGTTATTTACACTCATGACCATAGGGACTTACCTACTAGGAAGTGTTTATGTTATATACACTCATGACCATAGTGACTTACCTACAAGGAAGTGTTTAGTTATTTACACTCATGACCATAGTGACTTACCTACTAGGAAGTGTTTAGTTATTTACACTCATGACCATAGTGACTTACCTACTAGGAAGTGTTTAGTTATTTACACTCATGACCATAGGGACTTACCTACTAGGAAGTGTTTAGTTATTTACACTCATGACCATAGGGACTTACCTATTAGGAATTGTTTAGTTATTTACACTCATGACCATAGCGACTTACCTACTACGAAGTGTTTAGTTATTTACACTCATGACCATAGTGACTTACCTACTAGGAAGTGTTTAGTTATTTACACTCATGACCATAGGGACTTACCTACTAGGAAGTGTTTAGTAATTTACACTCATGACCATAGTGACTTACCTACTAGAAGTGTTTAGTTATTTACACTTATGACCATAGTGACTTACCTACTAGGAAGTGTTTATGTTATTTACATTGATGGCCATAGGGACTTACCTACTAGGAAGTGTTTAGTTATTTACACTCATGACCATAGTGACTTACCTACTAGGAAGTGTTTATGTTATTTACACTCATGACCATAGTGACTTACCTACTAGGAAGTGATTATGTTATGTACACTCATGACCATAACTTCTGACCTACTAGGAAGTGTTTATGTTATATACACTCATGACCATAGTGACTTACTTACTAGGAAGTGTTTAGTTATTTACACTCATGACCATACTGACTTACCTACTAGGAAGTGTTTAGCTATTTACAATCATGACCATAGTGACTTACCTACTAGGAAGTGATTATGTTATTTACACTCATGACCATAGGTTCTTACCTACTAGGAAGTGTTTATGTTATATACACTCATGACCATAGTGACTTACCTACTACGAAGTGTTTAGTTATTTACACTCATGGCCATACTGACTTACCTACTAGGAAGTATTTAGTTATTAACACTCATGACCATAGTGACTTACCTACTAGGAAGTGTTTATGTTATTTACACTCATGACCATAGTGACTTACCTACTAGGAAGTGTTTATGTTATATACAATGTGTACCTACTAGGAAGTGTTTAGTCATTTACACTCATGACCATAGTGACTTACCTACTAGGAAGTGTTTATGTTATTTACACTCAGGACCATAGGGACTTACCTACTAGGACGTGTTTATGTTATTTACACTCATGACCATAGTGACTTACCTACTAGGAAGTGTTTAGGTTTAATCCACTCATGACCATAGTGACTTACCTACTAGGAAGTGTTTATGTTATTTACACTCATGACCATAGTGACTTACCTACTAGGAAGTGTTTAGTTATTTACACTCATGACCATAGTGACTTACCTACTAGGACGTGTTTATGTTATTTACACTCATGACCATAGTGACTTACCTACTAGGAAGTGTTTAGTTATTTGCACTCATGACCATAGTGACTTACCTACTAGGAAGTGTTTATGTTATATACACTCATGACCATACTGACTTACCTACTAGGAAGTGTTTAGTCATTTACACTCATGACCATAGTGACTTACCTACTAGGAAGTGTTTATGTTATTTACACTCAGGACCATAGGGACTTACCTACTAGGACGTGTTTATGTTATTTACACTCATGACCATAGTGACTTACCTACTAGGAAGTGTTTAGGTTTAATCCACTCATGACCATAGTGACTTACCTACTAGGAAGTGTTTATGTTATTTACACTCATGACCATAGTGACTTACCTACTAGGAAGTGTTTAGTTATTTCCACTCATGACCATAGTGACTTACCTTTAAGAAAGTGTTTATGTTATTTACACTTATGACCATAGTGACTTACCTACTAGGAAGTGTTTATGTTATTTACACTCATGAACATAGGGACTTACCTACTAGGAAGTGTTTAGTTATTTACACTCATGACCATAGTGACTGACCTACTAGGAAGTGTTTAGTTATTTACACTCATGACCAAAGTGACTTACCTACTAGGAAGTGTTTAGTAATTTACACTCATGACCATAGTGACTTACCTACTAGGAAGTGTTTAGTTATTTACACTCATGACCATAGTGACTTACCTACTAGGAAGTGTTTATGTTATTTACAATCATGGCCATAGTGACTTACCTACTAGGAAGTGTTTATTAATTTACACTCATGACCATAGTGACTTACCTACTAGGAAGTGTTTAGTTATTTACACTCATGACCATAGTGACTTACCTACTAGGAAGTGTTTATGTTATTTACACTCATGACCATAGTGACTTACCTACTAGGAAGTGATTATGTTATTTACACTCATGACCATAAGTTCTGACCTACTAGGAAGTGTTTATGTTATATACACTCATGACCATAGTGACTTACCTACTAGGAAGTGTTTAGTTATTTACACTCATGACCATACTGACTTACCTACTAGGAAGTGATTATGTTATTTACGCTCATGACCATAGGGACTTACCTATTAGGAGGTGTTTATGTTATTTACACTCATGACCATAGGTTCTTACCTACTAGGAAGTGTTTATGTTATATACACTCATGACCATAGTGACTTACCTACTACGAAGTGTTTAGTTATTTACACTCATGACCATAGGGACTTACCTACTAGGAAGTGTTTAGTTATTTACACTCATGACGATAGTGACTTACCTGCTAGGAAGTGTTTATGTTATATACACTCATGACCATAGTGACTTACCTACTAGGAAGTGTTTGGTCATTTACACTCATGACCATAGTGACTTACCTACTAGGAAGTGTTTATGTTATTTACACTCAGGACCATAGTGACTTACCTACTAGGACGTGTTTATGTTATTTACACTCATGACCATAGTGACTTACCTACTAGGAAGTGTTTAGGTTTAATCCTCTCATGACCATAGGGACTTACCTACTAGGAAGTGTTTAGTTATTTACACTCATGACCATAGGGACTTACCTACTAGGAAGTGTTTATGTTATTTCCACTCATGACCATAGTGACTTACCTTTAAGGAAGTGTTTATGTTAATTACACTTATGACCATAATGACTTACCTACTAGAAAGTGTTTATGTTATTTACACTCATGACCATAGTGACTTACCTACTAGGAAGTGTTTGGTTATTTACACTCATGACCATAGTGACTTACCTACTAGGAAGTGTTTAGTTATTTACACTCATGACCATAGTGACTGACCTACTAGGAAGTGTTTAGTCATTTACACCCATGACCATAGTGACTTACCTACTAGGAAGTGTTTATGTTATTTACTCTCATGGCCATATTGACTTACCTACTGGGAAGTGTTTATGTTATTTACACTCATGACCATAGTTACTTACCTGCTAGGAAGTGTTTAGTTATTTACACTCATGACCATAGTGACTTACCTACTAGGAAGTGATTATGTTATTTACACTCATGACCATAGGTTCTTACCTACTAGGAAGTGTTGATGTTATATACACTTATGACCATAGTGACTTACCTACTAGGAAGTGTTTAGTTATTTACACTCATGATCATAGTGACTTACCTACTAGGAAGTGTTTAGTTATTTACACTCATGACCATAGTGACTTACCTACTAGGAAGTGTTGACCATAGTGACATAACTGGGGGGCGTTGTGGGTAGCCTAGTGGTGAACACCGAAGGGCGGGTTCGACTCCACACATGGGTACAATGTGAAGCCCATTTCTGGTGTCCCCGCCGTGATATCGCTGGAATATTGCTAAAAGCGGTGTAAAACCCTCCCCACTCACTCACTCACCAGTTTGAAGTGAAGTGAAGTGAAGAGTTCATGTTATTTATTCAGCTGCAGTCAACCACCGCTGTGTCGTCGAAGTGATTTGCACGTAATACTTCGAGACAAGTGGTTCGACACATGCGCAATATGATGACTGAATAAGGAAAACATAGGAACCAAACATTTTACTTCGAGACAAGCGGTTCGACACCACGGTGTTTGACTGTACAAGCTATTGCTTCGAGATTGTCAGTAATTTATTAACAAATACATAATTCATAACAAAACAGTAAGATGCATTTAGTCACTGCAACTGCAGACCCGTGATCCGGTCAGAATTGGTCAAAAGCATTTGATCGTGAGTAGAAATCAAACAACGGAATGCATCACTAAATTGTATAAAAAAAAGACCAAAATAGGCCCGTGATAATTGTCAGTCGGCACGTTTTGTTAAAGTAAGACATGTATACAGCCTGCTGCCACACCTGGCTAACACAGTGCAGTGGTACTGAAAACTGGTTTTGTTTCAGCAACGAGATCTGACTCATTGAATGGATTCTTTGGCAAAAACAAAATACGCAAAGAAGATTTTGAGGATCAAACGTTCACCCTGGAAGACTAGGCAATCGTTAAAACGGCCTGGTGGTCTGATTTGTCCCATTTTGATAAGTAATTCGTATTGAGACTTCCGTTAGCTAGGCATGCTCTGTGAACGTTTTAACCGTTCTGGTCCGGTTGGTGTGTCTGGATGTGACAAGGTAGAGGGTAGGCGTTTCGGTCCCATTTAGGCTATCAGCGACACCCGTGAAGATCCGGGTTAAAATTGATCTCAGTCAACCCATGCTTGTCGTAAGAACGGGATCGGGTGGTCAGGCTCGGTGACGTGGTTAACGCATGTCATATTATCCCAGTTGCACAGATAGATGCTCATGATGTTGATCACTGGATAGTCTCGGGATTTTTCTAGACCGCCATATAGCTGGAATGAAGCAGGTGCCGTGATCAGTGCGTGATGGCCCCTGTCACGATGAGGCACGGACACTTCCTGGAGACGAGACTTATGATCTGTCACACAGATAAGATGACTAATGTTATCTGACGTAGATGGAAGCTGCACATTTGGCTGACATACACAGTGTGTTCTTCTACAACCAATCATCCCCTAGTTACAAACCATGTACGACAGCATTTGCCAAAACTAGGCTCGGAACGGGACCGGGCAGCCTCACTGAAGTCCAAGATATACATCGCAGCACGTGGGGCTTCAACGTATCTTTAACAACGACCTTCAGAATTTAACCTGGTGGTTTTAAAAGCACCTACGTCTACCACTGATGTGTTTTAAAAATAATATTGTACATTGAACTTCATAAACCACGGGTAGTTGCCTGAAAGTAATAAATGTTCTCTTCTATTCTGTCAAGAAGATCGTTAATGATATCCTTTAAAGAATGGTATTTTTGCAACACAGTGACAGCAGTGTTTTGTAAATTGAATGAGGTTAAGAATCGGCAAACATTCGCGCTTTATGACGAAAGGGCTGGGGAGGGATACCATTAGTAAATATAAAGTTACGAACACTGCCGTATCATCGTGTCACGTAATGGTGCATTTTGAGATGATAAAGGGTGTACTTGATGATACTTTATTGCAGTTCATGTTCTATGACAAGAGATAAAAGATTTAGTATTTTGGGCTTATTTTCATCAATTACTTACAAATTGTGCGCTACTATAAGTTTTAATAACATGGTATCTGCCATCAGATATTATGACATTATCAGCGCAACCATAACTTTCTAGTACACTTGATGATGACCTCTTCCCTTTCGAT
The DNA here is from genome assembly GCF_003918875.1 of Haliotis rubra. NCBI lineage: Eukaryota > Metazoa > Mollusca > Gastropoda > Lepetellida > Haliotidae > Haliotis > Haliotis rubra. Next base: position 6,214 of record NW_025767338.1, on the reverse strand, counting down.
CTGCAATGCCTCTCGATCTCTATTTCGAGATTTTCCTCCGTGAACAGCATTCAATACATGTGCACGGACAATCCTAGGTCGGATATAGATGTGCACGGACAATCCTATTGAGCCGGATATGATGTGCACGGACAATCCTACGTAGGCCGGATATAGATGTGCACGGACAATCTACGTAGGCCGGATATAGTGTTGCCGGACAATCCTACGGTGGGCCGGATACATAGATAATAATGCACAGACAATAATCTACGTAGGCCGGATATAGAACAAACAGAACCGTTTTATTAAAGATCATCTATCTCTATATCTCTCTCTATCTCTCTCTCTCTCTCTATCTCTCTCTCTATATCTCTCTCTATATCTCTCTCTCTCTCTGTCTCTCTCTATATATAATCTCTCTGATCTCTCTCTGTCTGTCTCTCTCTCTCTCTCCCTCTATCTCTCTCTGTCTCTGTCTCTCTCGCTCTCTCTCTCTCATATCTCCCTCTCTCTGTCTGTCTGTCTCTCTCTCTCTCTCTCTCTCTCTCTCTCTTTTGCGATCGGCGCAAAAGTACTGAAAGACTTGTGGGCGACAATAATTTGCCATTAGATATATGATCTATCTCACTCTTGTGCGATGATCATCTTGACATTTCATGAATAGTAATAGCTTGGACATAAGTGCAAGACGTGACTCGAGAAACTGAAGAACTTATCTTCAAAACACCTTCAGCTTAAGACAGTAATCAACACAGACTCGTACATTTTGCAAGGAGCTTCGCAGTGTATCCCACATATTCATTCATTCATTCATACATTCACCACTCACTCACTCACCATTTAAAAGTCTGAATACTGCTTACTATGGCGTTATACAACCATTCACATACTCACTTGTTTTTCTTGCAGCACACAACCTCTAGTTAAACGCTTTTGAAACGAGATGTTTAAATGAATATCGTGATCACACTGTATGACAAATGGTCTATATCCTAAATGGAAGTATCCCTAATCAGGCTGTGAGAGTTGCTCGTGAGTGATACCTGGTTTTCTGTAAACAAACGGTCGACCAAGACTGCACCGTGTTGATACCAAGTTATTGGCAACCACAGGTACCTTTAGCACCAAATTTACCCTAACACAGCACAGTCGTCATATATTCATATATATAGAATGATCTATGATCAATGGTATCTGGTACCGGAAGTAAGTAATTGGGCCCCGTCTGTACATGCAAGTTGGCGCGAGAAAGGAGTGAGGAACCGGCTTAGTACCGGAAGTAGCGCCTCGCGAGAACTTACAGGTCCTGGTAAGGCTCAATGGTTTACCTTTGTGCAGCTAACAGCCAGTTGTCCGGAATTCTCTCGGGAGCAGTTGGCCTGGCGGAGTTCTACGTGCCATGGCATGCAAGCAGTAGCGAATGAAACACCAGCTGGAACTGAAATATACTATTGGGGATCTTCCATCTAAGAATTAACACTAAGTATGGGCGAGAAATTATATAAAATTGGCACCTCATTCATTTGTATGTTGTACAAGTATGAGACTATTAGATCATAAACGTCAAAATGTCCGGCTCCCTGGGGCCGCCATATTAAATAGATCCGTGACTTCATCCCCTACACACCAGTGTAATCTTCACACGTAACTGCAATAAGTTCTGGAAGATGTGGATCTACAAGCAACGTAACAGCACTCATGCTCTGCCACGGGCTCGTCCAGGTGTGACGCCACGATCCCAACAAGAATCACCATATATTCCGGTTTATGCATCTACCGAATCGATACCAAACTGCGACATTAACAGCTCGGCCAGTTCCTGGGTTAAAATCAGTTTGTGGAACTGGCTGATGGAGTACCGACCCTGACGTCCACTGATATGCAAATTATTGCTTCCAGCTCTGAAAGCTTGAAATGCGGACAAATGTCATTAAAATCAGACCTTCGTCCTTGCCACCTGTGCACAACGATAGAGGTCATCCCATTACTATTGACGTCAGACTCGACTTTTATCCGGACCAATCAGAGATTCACTTACCAGATCAAGAAGATAGCAGCTGGGTTGTGTTAACTTTTCTCTGATCATACCGCCTCGAAAAGCTTAATTCAGTGTTGTTGTGTTTTTCTACTGATTCGCCAAGGTCCGCTCCTGGATTTCATGAGATAGGCATTTGAACAAAGGCAAACATCCCGTGAGGAGGAAGTAATACCATACGATTTTTGCCAAATTTTATACATTCAAAAACATTTGTTCGGTTTTCAAATTATAATCGTGAACTTGGTGAAAAGGTAAGCCAAAATGTAGTCTGGATATTTGGTAGCCGTGTAGCTCGAGTGAGTGAGTTGGGTTTTACGCCGCTTTCAGCAATATTCCAGCAATATCACGGCGGAGGAACACCAGAAATGCCGGAGAAAGCCTTTGTTTGATTGGCTTATGACGACTCAGTGTTAGTTAGACGAAGGGAGCGGTGACCTGTCACGGAATGAGAATGACTGAATCAGGGGAGCTGAGGAGACAAGACCAAGGAGAGAACGTGTGTTCAAATGGACAGCAATGGATGTGATTGAACGTATCGGCGGTAGGATGCGTTTCTCAACCACTTCAACAGAATCATAAAACCCACGTAGGCACATTTTCTAAAGCATTATTTAAACTGACATTTGCGAGAGAAACAGATCGGCCCTCTTTCCTTGTTTTGTTGAAAGGTACGCACAAGTATCAAGACGACATAAAGTTCTACAGATGGCTTGCCCGATCACTGTGACACATGACTCGAATTATAGTATGTTTATGTTATTGAAGTTTACAATCCACTCTGTAGGTAATTTCGCCAACCCCACTTGGTTTATCTCACTGTCTGTCTATCTCTCTGTCTGTCTCCCAGTCTATCTCTCTGTCTGTCTGTTTCTCGGTCCATCTCTCTGTCTGTCTCTCAGTCTGTCTATCTCTCTGTCTCTCAATCTGTCTATCTCACTGTCTGTTTCTCGGTCCATCTCTCTGTCTGTCTCTCAGTCTATCTCCCTGTCTGTCTGTTTCTCGGTGCATCTCTCTGTCTGTCTCTCAGTCTATCTCTCTGTCTGTCTGTTTCTCGGTGCATCTCTCTGTCTGTCTCTCAGTCTGTCTATCTCTCTGTCTCTCAGTCTGTCTATCTCACTGTCTGTTTCTCGGTTCATCTCTCTGTCTATCTCTCAGTCTATCTCCCTGTCTGTTTCTCGGTTCATCTCTCTGTCTGTCTCTCAGTCTATCTCTCAGTCTATCTCCCTGTCTGTCTGTTTCTCGGTTCATCTCTCTGTCTGTCTCTCAGTCTATCTCTCTGTCTGTCTGTTTCTCGGTACATCTCTCTGTCTGTCTCTCAGTCTGTCTATCTCTCTGTCTCTCAGTCTGTCTATCTCACTGTCATCTCTCAGTCTGCTCTATCTCACTGTCTGTTTCTCGGTCCATCCTCTCTGTCTGTCTCTCCAGTCTATCTCTCTCTGTCTCTGTTTCTCGGTCCATCTCTCTGTCTTGTCTCTCAGTCTATCTCTCTGTGTAACATGAACATCCTCTCTGTCGCATATACTCAGTCTGTCTATCTCTCCTGGTCATCTATCTCCTGTCTGTTTCTCCCTCTGTCTGTATATAGGTCATCTCCTCTGTCGCATAGACATGGGTAAAATATGTGTCTCCTCAGTCTGTCTATCTCTCAGTCTATCTATCTCACTGTCTGTTTCTCAGTCCATCTCTCTGTGTCTGTCTCTCAGTCTGTCTATCGAACAAGATTATCTCTGTCTGTCTCTCAGTCTATCTCTCTGTCTGACTGTTTCTCTGTCTATCTCTCTGTCTGTTTCTCAGTCCATCTCTGTGTCTGTCTCTCAGTCTATCTCTCTGTCTGTCTGTTTCTCGGTGCATCTCTCTGTCTGTCTCTCCAGTCTGTCTATCTCTCTGTCTCTCAGTCTGTCTATCTCTAACTGTCTGTTTCTCAGTCCATCTCTGTCTGTCTGTCTCTCAGTCTATCTCTCTGTCTGTTTCTCAGTCCCATCTCTCTGTCTATCTCTCGTCCTGTCTCTCTGTCTGACTGTTTCTCTCTATCTATCTCTCTGTCTGTTTCTCGGTCCATCTCTCTGTATGTCTCTCAATTCTATCTTTCTGTCTGTCTGTTTCTCAGTCCATCTCTCTCTCTATCTGTCTCTCAGTCTGTCTCCTATACATCTCTTGGTCCCATCTCTCTGTCTGTGTGTAAAAATTGTGCGGGTTGTCTCGCGGCCTCACTAAGGAAATCCACTATGAGCTGCATGTTTACTTCGCGGTATCTCGAACAAGACCAACCAGCAGTGTCGGAATTTTGACTACGGCATTATTCAGAATATTTTAGGCAATGCAGTAACTCTACCCACCATTCACGTCAGAAAAACACCTTGACCGCGGGCGACAAATAAGAGGCAAATTCAGTTTGAAACTTCTGCTTGTCAAATTACTATATGTCATGTAACAGCAAAATCAGATGCACGGTGCATTTGTATGGTGTTGGATGACTTAATTTCGATTCATTGCCTGTGAACGTTGTTTCCCCAATTATGTCTCAAACATGGTTCAGTAAATCCTTCATCGATGGCAGCAGAGTATTGGTTTCCGTTAATGCCGAGGAGTTACCCAGACTGGATAGGGACCTCTGATTCGACTTTATGCCATGGGCTAGATAAAACCACCCAACGATAGCGGCTCACAGAAGCTGGTGAAGCGGCGTTGGTGCAAAGCACCCTCATCGCAACGGGTCTAATGCTAGCACAGCAGGATAGGCATTGGTTTACCAGGCACTAAGGTGGGACTGACTTTGGCATTTTAATTGTGTTTGTTTTGGCAGCTGGTTTAAATGGTCGTTTTATAAATGGCTGTTTTAGTAAATGTTTTGGGACATTATTTTTTAGAGTCTTGTTGCGGTTCTGCCTAATGTTTAATCAGCAGATTCAGTTTACGTATGGAAAATATCGATTGCTTGCTCTTTGAGATGTTTTCGTGTTTGTCAATGCAATGATTATTGCGTTTGATCCATATTGTGTTCGTGGAAGGGAAGTGGGGAACGGGCATGGTTGTCTAATTTATTCAGTTTGAGACCTTTGGGCTGACAAAAACCTATGATCACGGGTTCGAATCCAGGTTCACCCGATTATGTTATTACCCTTATTCGTGGGTTCCATGTTATATTCTGAGACCTCTGTCACTTCAGACTATTCTCCTATATAGAGTTGACCCTGTGCCGGGCACGGGAATGCTGTTTCCAGGCGACGTTAAACAAGAGCTCACCAAGTCATGAAGAGACATGGGAATGCTGGAATTATGAGAGCAATATGTTGGTATCCCGTGCATTGTGAGGTTGGAACTGTGTATTTGGGTTGGCAGATGTTTCCGGCTCGTGGGCGGCGTGCGTGCGTGGTGTGTGTGTTGCTGGAAACGCGTGCACTAGCCCAGACTGAAACTGGACATAGTGCTAGCCCACTGAGATGCCATGCGGTGAAGCATGAATGCCCACTCAGACACGTTAAACTGACTCCGAGCCGACCAGTCCGCTTGTTGTGCCCATTGTGCCGAGGTGCGGGCGGATGGCTGAAATTACCGCCACGCAACGTCTTTTGAACTGACGCGGTCGGGGATCAGACCCGCGACCTTCCGCTCTCGGGCGGACGCTCTGTTTCCACACTACACCACGGAAGTCCCGTGCACATTGTACCGGAATGACGGTCGTCATAGTCATCAGTGCTGTCCACGAGGTGGCGTTGACGTTAGTACCTCGTATGACCATCTCTTACTGCTCGAACTGCACGACACCTCTTGCTTAACAGATCAGATCAGTTATTTGAATGTTTCGTTTTGGAATCGCTACTCCACGAACCTGCATATGTTGAACAACTGTTGAAGGTCAATAGCTGATTAAGACGTACACACGTACACGTTTATCGATCTGATCAACAGATGTTCAATTGGGTTCAGATCCGGGGGTCTGGAGGCCTAGGTAGGACATTGATGTTATTACTGGCCAAGGTAGTCCACTGAAGCACGATGCTGTGAGGTCTGGTGTTGTCCTGTTGTCACGCTCCCTCTGGCGGACGACAAAGCGATGCACATGTGGACCTAGAATCTGTCGATATCTCGAGCAGCGTCACAGTGCTTTGGACGAGCACCAATTCCGATCAAGGATGTATATGAATGGCTCCCCACACCATGACGCACCACATCTGTCCACTTGCCTGAAGCGTG